>NC_134857.1:95467392-95767392 GCF_049852395.1 Peromyscus maniculatus bairdii | reverse complement strand
TCACATGGGGGAAAGAATGGGTCACTTTACAGAAAACTCTGGTAGAGTTTGAGGGACTGTCAGTGACTCCAGCTGACTCAGGTAACAAGCACTACTGTCTATCAATGAGCATCCATAAATGGTTGCTTTTAACCTCTATGGCAGGGTTTAGGAAGTTGCTTTCAGCTTCTGTATTTGCTGCTTTCAGCAAATGATGCACATGCATTTTCTGTGTCAAAGGCATGGAATAGTTCATCATTTAAGATTATAGCTGTGCATTAGCTTTGGTTGTAAAAGCTCTGTAAAATCCAAGGCAAGGAAGGTTAATGGTTACATTGTACTCCTAAGAGCAGGTTAAACAGTTTGAGTACACAGTAGGCTAGCAGTCTTCAGTGATCTCAAGGTGTATTAGCTATGTGAGGTCTAGTAAAGGCTCCAGTCTTTCAGAACATGGGAGATAATTTTAGAATATTGCATCTATACGACTAAAGAACATGGATATTCTGTAGGGGCATCCAAAAATATTCATGATTTACTTTGATTAAAATATGTTTATTATTGTTGATGATATCTGACCTCACATCAAATTTAACACTTTCAGCCTTTTTGGTACCATAAACACTTTTAAGATAGCCCCTATGAAGTGACAGGTGACATTGTGTGCACAATGCTTTAAACTCTATGACGTCTCTTTCTCTAACCCTGACTCTGTCACCTCAAAGGCTCTCCATCCTCCCTGCTGACATAAATTCAGAGTAGATTAGCATGGAGGCTCTAGACCAGTGGTTCTCAACCTTCCTAATGCTGTAACCCCTTAGTACAGTCCTCATATTATGGTGAAGCCCCCAACCATAAAATTATTCTGTTTCTACTACATAGCTATAATTTTGCTACTGTTATGAATTGTAATATAAATATCTGATATGCAGGGTATCTGATATGTGCCCTCCAAAGAAGTTGAGACTCACATGTTGAGAGCCACTGCTCTAGGATCAAGCCGATACCTCCTTAAATCCCAAGTCAGTCATTTGAAAAGCCCATGACTTTGTATGGTTTGCTTGGTCAAAATACACCTGTTTTGTTGTAGGTAAATAATAACATGGGAATAGTAAGTGGACCAACCTGAGACAATTATAATGGGGATTAAGCATGATAACACAAAGTCTATGCATTGAATTCTCTACTGCAATGAGACATTACAATCAGCATAGTTGATGGCATAAGACTCTTGGTGACTGAGCTGACACTTCAGCCTGCTTTAGACATGGAGGATCTCTGAGGAGTCTGACTAGCCTTGGGCCCTGATTATTGAGAAAGGTCCATTCCTACAGCTAGATTCATCAGATTTTTTTAAAATGTGGTTATTTCTAGTTGGCAGAACTAGAATGGTCAGTAGCATAGAGTCACAGATAGATGCATGGACCTTCATCCAAAGTTAAAACAGAATGTGGCAGGAGCCCAATCTTCTGTCTCTCCCACTCCGAGAGAGGTCCTCTCAAAGAAATGCTAACCTGCCCCTTCAGAGAAGAGTAGAGGAGCCTGGATCTGAGTAGGTGGTAGCCTCAATCATTTCTGGGCTAGCTGGTCCCCCACTGATCAAGCAGACATGCACAGGCCCAAAAAAATAAAGAGGAAGGCAGTCCCGCTGGAGGTAGTATTAGCAGAGACTGAAGAAAAATCAGCAAACATCACTCAGGTAGCTATCCTTCTGATCCTGGGGGCCTTTCTAACTAAGGAGTGAGCCAAGCTCCGATACTTTCTTGTTATTAGGAATTCTTATAAGGACTGTAGACGTTCATCAAACACTTATAGACAGTGTCAGCAAAGACAGCTCCAAGAGATTAATCGAAATGAAAGGTCCTAGAGCTAAAAGAAGTGGACACATGTCTCCATCCCTAACCCGGACACTGTCTCCAGCTGATAACCACTTGCAAATAGAAGTTTAGTTTTCTCCAAGGGAGTCTCACTGGGGAAACAAACCACTCTTAAAGGCAGGCTGCATGCCCAGCAATAGATGGCCAACAGAAAACAAACTCAATGGCATTTGGGGGAAGTTCTTTGACTTATAATGTCATGTCAGGGTTTTTAATTTTTTTTAATCTTATGTTAATTGTATTTTATTTATACAATTTTTAGGGTTTTTTTTCTCTCCTTTAACCCTACAGGTCCTTTGTGCATATATTATGGATTCCAGTTTGGTGTTTTTGTGTTACTCCTGAGTGTACAAATAAGTTGGTTTCTGTATCTCTGTTTCTTGTGCCTTTTCTTGGGTTCTTTATCTTCTGTTTGTTTGTCCTATTCTGATGTGCTAGTTTTATCATATTTACATTAATTTTATTATTATCCCTTTGAAGCTTGTTTGCTTTCTACTGAAAGACAGAAAGAGGATGGATCTAGATGGGAGGGGAGGTAGGAAGGAACTGGAGATGCAGAGGGAGAGGAAACCATAATCACGATATAAAACAAAAAAAATCTACTTTCAATAAAAGGGAAAAGAAGTTCACTGTGGTCACCGAGTGTGGTGATACATTGTGTACCCCAATATATTATTTTTCCTAATAAACTTATCTGGGGCTCAAGGGACAGAGCCAGCCACTAGATTAGACATAGAGGCCAGACAGTGGTGGCACACACCTTTAATCCCAGGAAGTAATATGACAGGACACAGAAAGGTATATAAGTGTGAGGAAACAGGAACTCGCTCTCTTTCAGTGAAGGACTTCATAGGGGTAAGAACTAGTGGCTTGCTCTCTGCCTCCCTGATCTTTCAGCTTTTATTCCAATTTTACTCCAGGTTTTCTATTCATAAGACCTTTTAAGATTCATGTTACATCCAAGAAGATGATATTTCTCTGCATAAACTTATAGAAGAGGTCTTACCATATGCCCTGGCAAAAGTCATACATATCTCTCTCCTAAAAAGTGTATATATGCCACCCATTGTTTTGTTTGGCACTTCAGTAGTTACCGGGAACCACAGACGGCCTCTCTCAATAGATGTGGATTTGAACGCTGGACTCCTGTTCTTCCAGGACATAAGCACACGGATTGGCCTCTGCAGACTCACTGGTTCTCATCTGAATATCGCTCACTCTTTTCATCTCTGCTCTCATTTATGCGAAAGAGATAAAGTCTGCACTTTATTCCCCTAATTGTCATAATAAACCAATGAAAGGACATTAAAAAAAAAAAAACCAAAACTTTTCTCTTTCTAACTGCCTGGTTTTCTAAGTGGTACATTAGCTAGCAGCAGTAATAGCTCCGCATGCTTGTCGTCAGCATTAGCTTTCATCTTAAAACCAATTACTGCATTACAAAGGAATAGATGAATGTAAGAACAAAGACAGTAGACATGCTCAGCACCACCCCACCACGCACAGGAATAAAGATGAGCAGAGAGAGTCGCTAATGATGAAGTCTTTAATTTAACAGTAACATGGAGTGGAAAGGGTTTTTATCATGTTCCTTAATGTCAAAGTCTCGACACTAAATCAATATGATCTCTCCTTAGATTTATGATTCTTGTCACACAGATTATGTATTTGGTAAGAAGATGCTAGGAAGTAAATTAACTAAGTAAAAACATAAAATGTGTAGTAACTAGCGCTGGTATAGCAAGACGCAACTCATTTCCTGGGAGTTGGGGATTTGAGGGGTTGTGTTTGTTTGTTGTTTGTTTGGATAAGCTGGTTAGCTAGTCGAAGAAATGTGTACTCCTCCAGGCTCCTCCAGGACTGATAGCCAAAGGCTATAGAGTTAGGCTTCAGCCTACCTGGATCCCCAACCTGGTACCTATTAAGTTAGCCTTTGCCAGTGGTCCAAGCAGTCATTTATTGGCAGTTCTCCAGCTGATTGTAAGGAGCAGTGAGAAAAGAGATCCTAGTATAGACATCTATAGTAACTTAGGACTTAGTCTCTTTCTCTGTCTCTGTCTCTCTGTCTCTGTCTCTGTCTCTCCCCCCCCAACTCCCGTGTGTGTGTGTGTGTGTGTGTGTGTGTGTGTGTGTGTGTGTGTGTGTGTTTCTTTAGTATGACTAATGGGAAAATTTTGTTCATTCGATATTTGAAGACCAAAAAGTCCATTAGGCAGAAATAAATGTCCAATGACTTGCTGAAATGAAAAACAAAAGCAGAAACTAGAAATAAGCCATTATTTTTCAGAGTAGAAGTCATGAACTTCAGCAGTAGTCTCATGAGCCATGATAGTTCATTGATGACAGGTACAACTGAAGAATCTCCATCATAACAAGGGAATGGACAAAACATTAGACTTGATTCAATTTGAAATTCCATTATGCTGCTTGCTAGTTGTAGGAGGATGGAAAAATTCCTAACCTTTCTGCAGATAATTGTTTGTGGGGTAGAGTCCCCCTTTTGTGTATGCTCATTTGTTGCATGCTAGACAAATTTTATATCATAGAGATACATCCTTAACCCTAAATGCAGTTGTTTGCATGAATAGCTATCCAGTTGAAGGAGGTTTTTAGTTCAAATTGTATGCCTACTTCCTGAAAGCTTTGTAATTTTGATGAAGGTTGCTTACCCTCTCTAAGCCCACTAGGTAATAGTATCAATCTCAGCTCACTGAGTTGTGAAAAAATGAGAAAGTTGGGGCAAGAATAGAAAGTCAGTGAAGAGATCATTTTAAAGAAGATAATAATGGATTGGTTACTGCTGTGACCAGGAAGAACGGTTTATTTTCGCTCACAGTTTCAGAAGGTTCATGGTAGGGTTCATGGCAAGAGCATGTGACAATAGTCTCTCACATCATGTAAACCCAGGAAGCAGAAGGTGCCAGCAGGTGGTCACGGGCTGAGCCCACCCCTGGCGACATACTTCCATGGGACATCTCCACACCCTAGATTCCACAGCCTTTCAAAAACAGTACCACCATGTGGGGAATAAGCATTCAGCAGATGACCTTGCAGGCGACAGTTTAGATCCAAACCATAACACACACACACACACACACACACACACACACACACACACACACACACACCTCTTGGGCACACATGGACTAGTATGGTGACCAGCTGTGGAGTCCAGTAGGCCCAATGAACTGTGTGACTTCTGGCAAGTTCCTTAATGACTTTCAATCTGTTTACTCAGACCATCAAGGAGACTAAATAAAAGTGCCATGTTTATGATGTGAATACTTGTTTTCAGTGGCCACTTATTCTTAACATGTGGGAGAATGAACATGGTGAAATTAAGAGTAAAGTTCGCCAGCTTGCTCCTGTAGGCATCCGTGCTTTTGAGGATAGCAACAGTGATGCTGACTAAGAATGCCTGGTCTGGTCACAGTTTGTCTGAGTCATGAGACTTCAGATCACTGTGTTTGTTTTGAAGACCCAGTGTCTCCAGACTAATAAATACACCTACTTCCTTGCCTGGAGATGTTCTCAAAGTAATAGAGAGTTTCTAAAAGTGCTGATGAATATATCCAGCTACTACTCAAATCCAGCAGCACTCAGCAAAGGGCTGGAGTCACCTGCTGGCTTCTTCCCTTTCCAACTCTCTCCCTCAAAACGGCAAAGTTGTGCACTGTGTTGTGATAGAAGCTGTGTGTTCCCATTTGTGTTGCACCAGTTAGAGGTCTCCCAGGGTTGTGTTGCTGATAGCTATATGCCACGGAGTTCCAGTGGAAATCCCTCCTGCTTCTCCCTGACCCAAACAGGCTCCTAGGAGACATGCACGCCAGAATGACTCGGGGCTGAATGACCTCAGGCTCGCCCCTCTCATGTGCTAACCAAGGCTTTGGTGTTTGATCACGTGATATCTGACTCTTTCCCCTGTTAAGCTCTTGGCTAGGGTCTTTTCAGCACCTTGATGGAAATAGATTTGCCTGAGTCTGTTCAGCATGCATCAACTGTGTGAGTGGATTCTTTTAGCCTCACGCTGAGCTGTCCACTCATGCATGTATGTGAAGCCAGGTAGACCACTGCCATGTGTAAGCCCCATACATGATGTTGTGTTGAAAGTTGTCACCAGCAGCTTATATGACAGAGTCCTCCGATTTAAAATGTCCTTTCTTCTATTCATAGTGGCCCACGCCTTCAACCCCAGGACTCAGGAGACAGGTGCAGGTGGATCTCTGTGAGTTCCAGTTCAGTTTGATCTAGTAACAAGTACCAGGACAGCTAGGGGTACATTGCAAGACCTTGTCACAAAAATAATTAATTTGATTTATAAAGGTCCCTTTCTGTCTTGGTGCCTGTTCTGTATTGGATGCTTTTGAATCATTACTGTCAGAAAGTTTGGTTGACTTTGGTTTTACATGACATAATGGGGCAGCATGTCCTGGACATTGAGTTTGATTTACTTTTATGTCTGATAGGAATCAGGTCAGAAAAATGGACTCAGAATGTCTCACATCCGGGCCAATTCACCCACTATTGTTTCAAGATCTGTTTTTAAAACAAATTGTTGACGAATTTTCTTTCAGTTTTCACGAAATATATAAATCTTTAAGCTTGGTGAATTTGATAAACCATGGTGATTTCCCAAGGAAAATGAGAATGTTTGATGGTTTTTAAGTGAAACACTTTTTAAGGTGTTTGATCTTTCTTTAAGGAACTCTTCAAGCAGATCATGTTTGCCAAACTTTCACTTAGCTGATATTGCCATTACCACAAACTATCTTATTTCCTGCAGAAAACATTAAAGGGAATTTTCTGCTGCTTTTAGTAGGCAAAAATCCAACAAAAAGTGGGTCCTAGTATAACAAGCCTTTGGGAGTTACTTTTTCCTGTGTTAGTATAAACAGTCCCTCTTATAAACCTTAAATCAAGCTATTAATACCAATGGAATTTAAAACTAACAGTAATAATTTGTTACCTTTGTCTTGACTTTTTTCTAAGCTTGTTTACTGATTACAAATTTTATTGCAAATGAAAGCCTAAAAAATAGAATATTTGGACTGAAAGAAAGTTTATTTAACCTAATCACCTGCTGTGGATATTGTTCTATATAAATAAAACACTGATGGCCAGTGACCAGGCAGGAAGTAGGTTGCCAGGCAGGAAGTAGGTGGGACAAGGAGAGAGGAGAATTCTGGGAAGTGGAAGGCTGAGAGAGAGACACTGCAGCCACTGCCAGGACAAGCAGCATATGAAGACGCCAGGAAGCCACCAGCCACGTGGCAAGGTATAGATTTATAAAAATGGGTTAATTTAAGATAAAAGAACAGTTAGCAAGAAGCCTGCCATGGCCATACAGTTTGTAAGCAATATAAGTCTCTGTGTTTACTTGGTTGGGTCTGAGCAGCTGTGGGACTGGCGGGTGACAAAGATTTGTCCTGACTGTGGGCAAGGCAGGAAAACTCTAGCTACAATCACCTTTTCCTTTTCTTTTGTAGAGCTAGGAACTGGGTTTTGCATATGGTAGGCAAGCACTCTACCACTGAGATACGCCCCCAGCCCTAACCAAACCATTTTAGCATACATACTAACATGCTAGCCAGAGGCATTTCATTATTTACTCAAAGACATTGTCTTAGTCCATTTGGAATGCTATAATAAAATACCATGGACAAGATGGTTTAAACCAGAAACAGTTCTTTCTCGCAGTTCTGGAAGTTAGGGAGTTTAACTTCTGTTGAATTTATGTGTAACAAGGGTTTACTTTGTGTTTCACAGACCATAGTCTTCCTGGTGTGTCCTCAAATGGACTAAACAGCAAGGGAGCCCCCTTCCCAGGTCTCTTATTCCATTCATGAAGGCTCCACCCTCATGACCCTCACCTCCCAAAAACCGTACTTGGCAATACCATCACTTTTGAGTTTGAGATCTCAATATATAAATCTTTGGGACAGAGAGTAAATGTTCATTTCTAAAAGATACAAAGTTGGTTAGTGAAAGAGTCAATTCATGGTAGTTTACATGTGTTATATGAAAATGACTTTTTTTAAAATAAGCATTCATTTATATCATGAATACTTATGCTCAGATAGAATGCCAGCAAGAATTAAGCTAAACATTCCTCACATACTATGAGTATGTACTAAGGCTCATTCAACTCTGTCACCATTCTGTAACAGCTGCACACATCTTCTACTACTAAAGATATGTTAAGAAAGGGAAAGAGAGAAGTGTTTCAAAGTAAAATACTAAAGCCTAAATTTATGAGAAAAGTAATGTTAATCTGTTTACCATCTTCACCCAAAAGGAGATTGTATTTTTAGAGACTCCCAATGTCCCTAATAACTTTAGTATTTCACACTGTTGCACTAAGAACATGTAAATTTCAACTTAATTTTTTTTCTCTTTGCTCTTATGGGGGTGCCGCCACCCAGCTCCCAAATAAATACAGGGAGACTTACTCTTTCTTATGAATGGCCGGTCTTAGCTTGGCTTGTTTCTAGCCAGCTTTTCTTAACTTCACTTATCCTGTCTACTTTTTGCCTCTAGGCTTTTATCTTTCTCTATTCTATATACCTTTCTTTACTTCTTACTCCATGGCTGGCTGTGTAGCAAGGTGGCTAGACCCTGGTGTTCTCTTTCCTTCTCCTTTTCTTGCTCCCCCCTTCTCTTTTTCTCCTATTTATTCTCACTGCTTGGCAGCCCTGCCTATCTCTCTCCTGCCTAGCTATTGATCATTCAGCTCTTTATTAGACCAATCAGGTGTTTTAGGCAGGCAATGTAACACAGCTTCACAAAGTTAAACAAATGCAACATAAAAGAATGCAACACATCTTTGCATCATTAAACAAATGTTCCACAACATAAACAAATGTAACACATCTTCAACTAATATTCTACAACACAACTTCGTGTTGACATGCTGCCATTTCCAAAGCAACAAAAGCATCATCCCCAAATGAAATGTAGATATTTATCTGAAACCTGAAACAATCCAGGGCTATGGTATGTAGGGGGCTTCACTGGGGTAAAGGAAGGACTGTGTGTACTGGCAATGTACTGGCATGTATTTAAAGACTCAGTTCTTCAGGGTGAACCATAAATCTTCCCTTGCTAGCCCTACCTCAGTGGTATTGGGCATTTCTTTTGTGTTCAATCCTTACTTATATCAGATGACTACTGGGCACCATTTCAAATGCTTTCAAGCTCTTGTTAACCCAGCCAGTGCTGTAGTTACATAACACTTGCTTTAGTCATTCCTGCTAGACTAATAGTTCCTCTCTCTGTGCCTCTGACTTCCTCCTTTGCTGGGAGTTTCTCTGATATCTGCAGGTACAGGACATCCGTGGAAACCTGCTTCATATTTATATCTGTTAAGGTTCAATAATAGTAGCAGGGCCATTCCTATGATCGTCTTATATTTATAAGGATTACAAATATATCTTATAAGAATTTGGCCTTATAAAATCCTTATATCTTATATGGATTCGGCCTTATAAAACTGTTGCAGGTTATACTGCCAGTGTATGGCTCTGGTTTGTTTTATTAGTTTTCCTTCTTTATTAGTCTATAATCTCATCAAAGGTAAGACCTTGGATAGGTGCTGGATGTACTTATTTATATATCTACCCATAAGAAAGGTATCCTGTAAACACATACTTGTTAACTAAATGCATTAAAATGTTTGAGTGAATCAGCTCATTTAAAAGCTATTATTAAGACTACAATACAGACTAACCTAAAGGTTTATTAGAGGTATTTTCTTTAAGAGTAAAAACTAGAACCACCCTCCCTCAGCCTTTTAAGAAATAGTCTCAGAAAATACAATATGGTGAAATATTTTGCAGTTTTAAAGTCTCTTCTTAATAAAGGAATTTAAAAAAATCTATGTAAGTAGCATGAGATTTTTAGGGTTGTATATAAGATAAAAATTTGTACTAATTTTCCATATGAATACACATACCAGACTGATGTAGTAGAGAAAAATTACTAAACTATAGATAAAGGCTCACTGGCCAGGAAAGAGACTCAGAACTGCAGACAGCCCAAAGAAGCCATGATCTCATGCACTCTTCTTTTCGAAAGGCCCATCCTCATCTTACTTAAGAAGGAAGCTGCAAGTGGTGACACTATGATGAGCTTCTCGAACTGTTCAAAAAGAAAGCTTCATCCCAGAGAGAAGGGTAGTGCTGGGCCATTCTCCAGAGTGTAGGTGGAGTTTTCCCATCCCAGGAGCCACTTCCAAATTACCACACTGAGGCTTATGTTGCTTATAAATGCCAGCCAATAGCTCAGGTTTATTACTAGCTAGCTCTTACATTTTAAGTTAACCCACATTCTTTATCTACGCTCTGCCACATGGTGGTACTTTTATTAGCATGGCACTTTCATCTCCTGCTTCCTCTGCATCTGGCTGGCAACTCCTCTGACTCTGCCCTTCCTCTTCCCAGAGTCTTCTGTGTCTGGCTGTCCTGCCTGTACTTCCTGCCCAGCTACCGGCCTGTCAGCTTTTTATTAACCCATGAGAGCAATACATATTTACAGTGTACAGAAGGATTATTCCACAGCATTTATCCCTTTTTGACTAATTAAAAAGGAAGGTATTTTTTGGGGGAGGTGGCTGGAGAGACAGCCATGGGTGCTGGGAACCGAACTCTTATATTTTTGGTTGTGAGCCTAGCCTTTAATGGCTGAGCTATCTCTCCAGCCCAAAGGAAGGTATTTTTAATATAGTAAAACTATGTATATAAAACAGAACAGTTATTAAGTAAGAATTACACTTAAAATATTCAGTCTATTTGTATTTGACAAAATTAGAGAAAATACTCTATTATGTATCTTATCTTTGTGAGTCCAAAGTTTTATACCTAATTTACCTTTTATCATAACTGAGAAAAACTATAACTATCTAGTCTTCAAAGACCCCAGAAGGATGAAAGGTTACCTAATGACAGGGACATCTTGCTGCCTAGACAGTCACCCAAAGTTTCTTTGTAATGTTGGGGCACCCAACTCTGGCCTACAGGCCTAGCATATTTGACAGACTTTTTTGTGAAGCAGGGAATTCTGAAGGACTGTCCTACCTTGTCTTGGGAAAGTTCAGCAGTCACCTTTCTTGCATTGTGCTGGTCCAGTTTAGACAGCATGATGTCAGCAATTGAAGCAATGACAGTTTCTTTGCCCACGTGGCTAGCTTTTGCCATAAAGAAAGCAAACTTCGTATGGAGTTTCTTTGATGCCCATCATCTTCTGTGGAGTAGATTGGTGCTGCCAGGAGCAGGCATGTCTCACTGTCATAAAAAGCCTTAGATTATTAAACATATTAAATGTCATATTCTGTAGGTCTTTGAGTTATTTGAAGACCATCTATCTTTTGTTTATGACCTTGAAAACATATCTAACATGAATATGTTTGAGATTAAATATGACTATTACTCTGAACTTTTTAATTATACATTACATTTTTGAATGACCTGCATAAACAAAATACTTTAAATAAGAGTAGAAATATACATACAGTATAACAAAATTAACTTTCAATTTGTATCAATAAACTAAAATCCATACCAATGTAAAATATTTAATATTAATAGTTTTTGGATTAAAGTGGATTTAATAATCTACCCTCTTATCTTATCATTTCTATATCCTCCCATTTTCTTTTTAGAAAGAAATCCTTAAATCCAATCTCCTTTGTACAGCTTTTTGTTCTGACCCTTACTAATAACAACTTATAATCAACCCCCCTTAAATGATAATAAATATCTATAACCTATTTTTGGGGAATGTAGGCATAGTTCTCTAGACTACTTCCTGTTGATTAGGGGCACTGGTAATCTTTAGGGGACCCTGAGAAAATTTAGGATTATGGTCAAGTCCTCACTATGAGGCTAGATCATCTCAGCCAGCAACCTTGAAGCTGTTCTGGATGCAGAGTTCTAAGAATGGAACACCAGGGTCTGTGGTATTTTCAGCAGAGAAGTGTGTAGCAAAAGGATGACCCCTGGTTAAGGTCAGACCTATTATTCCAGTCACCCCATGTCTGTCCCAGCTGATTTATCTGCTTTGAATGACGGTGCATGTGATACAACTGTTTCTTGAGTGAATGCAGAGATTTAGGCACAAGCAACCTGACTCTAAAGCCTTTCCTCATAGAAGGTTATTGTGTTTTATATCTGAAACAACTCCTCAAAAGCTGGTGTGTTGAAGACTTGATCCCTAGTGCAATGATTTTCAGGGATTTGGGTGGATCATGAGGACTCTCACTTCATCAGTTGGTTAATCATTGATTGGTGGCTTTATAATTTGGTGAGCTACAGGAAAATGATGGAGGTTGGGAAGTGAGACCTTCTCTTGCCTGCCTGCCTGCCTGCCTTCCCTCAATCCTTCTTTCTTTTCTTCTTTGTTTTTTTTTTTTTCTGTAATAAAACACTCTCCAGTAGAAACACGATGATAGACAGAAAGAAAGGGCTTATACTGCCAGGTCATAGTCCACCACTGAGGAGAGCCAGTGGAGAAAGTGATGCAAGAACTTGAACCAGAAGCCATGGATGAGTGCCGCTGTCTGACTCATCTGTAGGCTTATGCTTCGCTAAGACTTCGCTAGACTTTTTATACAGTCTGGAATGACTGTCCAGGGGCTGGTGCCACCCACGATGGGCTAGGTCCTCCTAATCAGTTAACAGTTAAGACAGTCCCCCAGAGGCCAATATGATCTGGACAAACCTCCATTGAGACTCCCTTCTCAGATGACTCTAGACTGTGAAAAGCTGATAATTAGAGCTAAAATCGACCTCATTGAAAAGAATGGATTCTTGGGGACTAAATCTTGTCTCTTCTTCTTTCTAACCTTGCTCACCTTCCTGGCTTCCATGGGATGCTTTCCTCCATCACACACTTCTTCTGTGACATTCTGCCTCACCATAGATCACCTCAGAAACAAAGAAGCCAAGACACCACAAACCAAAACTTCTACTACTGTGAGACAAAAGAAATCTTCCTTTCTTCCCATTGTTTTTCTCAGGTATTGTGTCACAGTGATGTAGAACTAAAACAGTGTCATTGGTTTTTAATATTGAAATCTTATAACACAAGTCAACATATCCTTTGTCATAAAATACCTGTGTGCTTAACAACAAGAATGAATAGGCATTAGCTGATCGTATTTGGAAAAGTTTAGACCTCTATTTCCTCAGAATTGTTTCCTGTCCATTAATCTGTCCTTCATCTTTTCTCTTTTTGAGAATCTAATTGTATATATGTTATATTAACTTATTTAGTTATTTATGCTTAATTATACTTTCTAATATATATATTTTCCTATATTATCTTTAATATCCTGTAATTTCTCATGATTTATTTTTTAAATATTTTTGTTTGTTTTGTTTTTCGAGACAGGGTTTCTCTGTGTAGTTTTGGTGCCTGTTCTGGATCTCGCTCTGTAGATCAGGCTGGCCTCAAACTCACAGAGATCGGCCTGCCTCTGCCTCCCATGCACCACTACCGCCCAGCTTTTTAAATGATTTTATATTGGTTTAAATTTTTAATTGTATTCATTTTTAGGGGGCCACATGCATGGCATAGTGTGCATGTGCAGGTCAGAGGTCAACTTGTGGGAGTCAACTCTCTCCTTCCACTGTCTAAGACCTAGGAATTGAACTCAGGTCATTAGACTTGCCAGCAAATGCCTTGACCTACTGAGCCATCTCAGTAATCTGTTTATTATTATTATTATTGTTAATTCAATTTATTCATTTATTTTTATACCCCAACTGTAATTTCCCCTCCCTCCTCTTCTCCTATTCTTCCCCAGCCCCCATCCACTCCTCCTCTGTTTCTGTTCAGAAAGGGGCAGGCCTCCCATGGGTGTCAATAAAACATGGTAGATCAAGCTGCTATAGGACTAAGCTCCTCCCCTTGGATTAAGGCTGGACAAGGCATCCCAGTATGAGGAATAGGTTTCCAAAAGCCAGCCAAAGCATTAAGGGTAGCTCCTGCTCCCACTATTAGGAGTCCCACAAGTTGACCATGTTATACAACTGTCAACATATTTAGAGGGCCTAAGTCAGTCCCACACAGGCTCCCTGGTTGTTGATCCAGACTCTGTGAGCTCCTATGAGCCAGGTTAATGTTGCTGTGGTTGCCTTGTGATGTTCTTGATGCCCCGTGGCTCGTACAACCCTTCCTCCATCTCTTCAGCAGGATTCCCCGAGCTCAGCCCAGAGCTTGGCGTGGGTCTGATGACAGTTGGGGTAGTCACCAATCTGTGAGTGTAGCAGGTGTCCTTAGGCATCATTATGTTGACTTTTCCCCCCCTCCTATTGTGTTTGGTTCTTTCCTAGGTCTCTGGGCCATTCAGACCTAGTTTGGTTTTAATCCAGACAGTTTTTATTGACTTGTTCTTAAGTTTACCAATCCTTTTTTCCCCCTAATGATCAGTCTACTCTTTTTTTTTTTTTTTTTTGGTTTTTCAAGACAGGGTTTCTTTGTGTAGCTTTGCGCCTTTCCTGGAACTCACTTGGTAGCCCAGGCTGGCCTC
This sequence comes from Peromyscus maniculatus bairdii, assembly GCF_049852395.1. NCBI lineage: Eukaryota > Metazoa > Chordata > Mammalia > Rodentia > Cricetidae > Peromyscus > Peromyscus maniculatus. The sequence goes on along the minus strand of NC_134857.1, from coordinate 95,753,013 downwards.
GAACTCACAAAGATCCACCTACCTCTGCCTCCCGAGTGCTGGGATTAAAGGTGTGCGCCACCACTGCCTGGTGATCAATCTACTCTTAAACATGCTGTGATTTTTTACTTCAAATATTATATTTGTCCATTTTAAAACATTGAAAGGTTTGTTTTGCTTTTGAATTCACTTATGATTAGTCCAACATTCTCTTACATTTTTTTTTAATTAGATCAAGCTAGCCTGGGGGTCAATTGTGTTTCCTTTTAAGATATTTTTAGTTCATGTTTTATGATTAATAAATTAGGGCTTACAATCTAATTGCCATAGGAGTACAAAAGACTACATCCCCTCTCCATCCTTTTTGAACTCTAAGGAAGCTTGCTGTGTAGTTAGAAATTTGCCTCTAACTTTTTTTTTTTTTGCAAATAAAAGTATTTATTTATTTAAATTATTTTTTAGTTTTATAATTTAATTTTACATATCAGCCATGGATTCCCCTGTCCTCCCTCCTCCCACCCACCCTTCCCCCCAACCCCCCCCCCATTCCCATCTCCTCCAGGGCAAGGACTTCCCTGGGGATTCAACTCAACCTGGTAGATTCAGTCCAGGCAGGTCCAGTCCCCTCCTCCCTTCACCCAGGCTGAGCAAAGTGTCCCAGCATAGGCCCCAGGTTCCAAAAAGCCAGCTCATGCACTAAGGACAGGTCCCGGTCCCACTGCCTCGGAGCCTCCCAAATAGTTCAAGCTAATTGACTGTCTCACTTATCCAGAGGGCCTGATCCAGCTGGGGGTTCCTCAGCTATTGGTTCATAGTTCATGTGTTTCCATTAGTTTGGCTATTTGTCCCTGTGCTTTTTCCAATCATGGTCTCAACATCTCTCACTCATACAATCCCTCCTCTCTCTCGCCGATTGGACTCCTGGAGCTCCACCTGGGGCCTGGCCGTGGATCTTTGCATTCTTCCCTCAGTCATTGGATGAGATTTCTACCATGACAGTTAAGGTGTTTGGCCATCCGATCACCAGAGTAGGTCAGTTCGGGCTTTCTCTCAACCATTGCCAGCAGTCTATTGTGGAGTTATCTTTGTGGATTTCTGGGGACCTCTCTAGCACTTTGCCTCTAAATTTTATTTAGTGTTTGAGGCTTTTCTAAGTATCATTCTGTTTTTGTCAATGATAGTTATCATCTAACATGCCTACTTCAGTCTCTGCAACAATGGAAGACTAGTCCTTTCATCAATTTATTCATATGCAAAGGGTGTCTGTCTTTCCGTCCTGGGAGAAAAAGCAGCCAAGGCTCTTTGTTGGAACATAAAAAGCTCACTCTCTTGCACAATTTAGTTCCTAAAAATCTTCTCTGGGTAACCAGTCTGAATCTCAGGGAAGAAAGACTCCATAGTTCCAGCTACAGTTCACCATTGGGAGGAAATCACAGTGGCAGGAACTGGGGAGAGCTGTTCACAGCATATCCACAGTCAAGTGTGCTCAGCCTCCTCTTTTCTTTTACAGTCCTGGATTCCTTGTCCAAGGAAATGTGCTGAGCATGGTGGACTGGGTCTTCCCACATTAATTAGACTGGATCTTCCCACATTAATTAGCACAAAACAGACAATTAACTATGTCTGTACAGGCATACAGGCCAAGCTGATTGGGACAGTTCCTCACTGAGACTCTCTTCGCAGATGATTCTAGATTCCATCAAGCTGACAATTAAAACTATCACCTGACTTATTTTTTTCCTCCCTGGTCCCTTTGCTCTGTGTCTTTTTGGAGTTGACTATGACCTTGAGGTTTGTATTTATGTGAAGCCTTGTATTAACATGACTTTAAAATCCACAGAATATATTTTCATTTTGAAATTCAGAAAAGTGATATCACACAATATGAACTTGTGTCAGTATTCCTTCACTTTAAATAGACTCTCCAAATAAGGGCTCTTGTCTATTTCATTCACAGAAGTATCTGAATTGATAATTAGCATTAATCCATGATAGAATGCACACATATTTGTTACCTGAATGGATGGGAGTGAAATCTTCTAGACAATTTATTCTTCTCACACATGAAGCTTAGAAATTTGGCTGAGCATGAAGGTCAGATGCTTTTGGGGGTGCTTACTAGTCTTTCTAACATAGCCATTTCCTTGTCTTTAAATAAAACTAAGCTGTTATAAGTAAGCCCAGTTTAGTAATATGAAATATCTCCTGCTTATCTTACTGTGTGATTATACTGTGCCTAAGCCAGAAATAACTTCTCAGAGCAGTGATTTTTGCCCGTCACAGAAGCACAAAGACAAGACAGAAGTGATTTTCTTTTGTCTACTGCTGACTTTTAACCTGTCCTAGGTACAGAATTCTTGTTTAACCCAACAAGAGCTCAGAGATGCAGATGCCTGACTAAGCATTAAAAATATTAATATATACAATATCTATACCATCTTGTGATATCCTCATTAACATATTATATACATTATTTTTTTTCAAACCAAAGTTCTCTGTGTAGCTCAGAGGGACCTCAGACTTTCTATGTAGCCCAGGCTGCACTTGAATCTAAACTGACTTGGCCTCATGGCTCATTTTTTTTTAAAAGATAGGGTCTCACATAGCCTAAGCTAGCCTATGTAACTGAAGATGACCTTGAACACCAAGGATTACAGGTGTGTACCACCACCCCATTTTATGTGATTCCAGGGATTCAAACTCGGGGCTTCATGAATATTAGACAAGCTCTCTACATGGTGCATCATTTCCTTCAATTAAATGTTTTCCTTAAAAGATTACTCTTTTTAAATGTTGGTTTCTTTTTTTTTTTTTTTACTGTTTTTTACAAAACACATTTTAGATGCATGTCACATCGTTTCTGTATTGTAGAAGAGGAGCCTGAATTCTGTGTGATAAAACTTCCAAAATTCTGGATGCTTACTTACACTTGCATTTAATACGAAAGACACCACATACAGTTTGAAGCTTTGCAAATGAGGAAGCCGTGCAGTGGGGGAGAGTTGGCTGCTTGAGATTGCAGGAGCTCTGTAAGAGGCTGAGGGGAGCCAATCTTCTCTGCCTCTACCATGTTGCCATGGGCTTCTATTCATCAGCGAGGCATTCCTGTGCATTCTGCTTTGCAAGACTGGAAATTCCCTGAGAACTTTCCCAGAAAGCTGCATGCTGTTTAAAGGGAAAGAAAACTGAAACTCTGTGTGAGCACCGCATGTGGGAAATAAACCCAGGAAAGCAGACGACTCATGGCTCTAAGTGGTAGTGTTTTTGAAAGCTATAGCAATGCTCTCTCTTAGGTGTGGGTGTATGCATTGTTGTCTCTTGTGTTGGGTTTTCCTGATCTATAATCAACAAAAAAAGTATCTTTTGACTCATAATACTTACTTAGCATTGCTTGAGACAGTGGGATTTCTACCGAAGAATCTGTATATTCTCTGCCCTTTCAGAGCAAGGACAAAGAATAAAATCAACATATTTAAGGCACAAGGCAAAGCAAGATGGTACTTAATTGCTCTAAGTGCTAAATTATAATGTACAAGCTATTAATACCATACAATTGATTGGAGAAGGATACATGGAGTTCAGGACTTGCTCCAAGAAGTCTGATAATCTATTTCCTATTTCAGAGGGATGCATGGGAGTTCTTTTCACAACCAGCAGGTAAACTGAACATATTAGTTTTATTCACTTTGTTTATTTTACAATTCACATTACAAATCTTAAGAGAAGATGAATAAGACCTACAACAATTTGGGGGGGAAAAACCCGTGGAGGAAACAGAATTATTGTTGCTATTAAAGTTGGCAAAGAGAACAGATCAGTGTAAACACAGTGGGTGAACAGGGGTGCGGAGTGGGTGGGTGCTGGCCAGAATGGACTGGGAGTTTTGTGGGAAAGTCCAAGACCCAAGCCAAAGTTGAACAATTTGAGAGTGGGAGAGAGGAATTAGAAGGTTGAGTGACTTTGGATAGAGGCAAACGAAGAAACTTGATGGATATTTTAAGATATCAACATGTCCTAGATTTTCACTTTGGTTAGAAGTGGATGACAGTGGAGCTGAAAGAAGATGGCTGTAGCTGTGTGGTATCCTTGTAGGGGAAAATGGGAAGCTGGAGTGATAAAGAGAAGCAGAAACGGAATCACCAAGTGATAAGGGCCTCCTCTCACTATTGCTGGAGAGGCATGGATGAGAAACACTACAGGGAAGAAAATGGCCACCACTGGCTGGACAGCAAGATGAAGGGACGGACAGGAATAATGAGCTCCATGCTCTACAGTGCCCGGGAGATCATGTTGCCAGGGACAGCACAGAGGTGGCAAACTAGACCTAGACAAGGTAATTTGATCGTTCCCAGGTAGAGTTGACATGACAATGAAACTGGGCAATAGAAACATGGTAATATTGCAAAGTTGCATAGAAACATTCTTGTAGGCAAATTGCTAAACAGTCTTATTAAATAAAAAAATGGAGCCAGATATAGGGGTGAAAACCCGAGATATCAGGGAAATAGGGAAAGCCATAGCTAACCAACCTCACCAACGCTGCAGCTTCCAAAAAGACCTACTCCTGTCTGTCCACACCTATATGCCTTTCTGTTCTGTTCTCTCATTGGCTATCTCAGCCCAGCACACCACTTCCTCTTCCTGCCCAGCGCTGTCACTTGCTGTCTGTCTGTACAGACCTCCAGATCTCTATGGTTGGTGCTTAGATTAAAGGTGTTTGTTACCATGCCTGGATCTGTGTGGCCTTGAACTCACAGAGATCCAGACAGATCCCTTCCTGCCAAGTGATAGGATTAAAGGCATGTGCTACCATTGCCTGACTTCTGTTTAATATAATGGCTGGCTTTTTCCTCTGATCTCTAGGCAAGCTTTATTTATTATAGCACAAACAAAATATCACTACACATTCTGATGAGCATATTTAAATGTAAAATATCCCAGCCATAAGTGAAGCCCCATAGCATATCATATGCTACATGATATTAAGTACCTATATAGTAACGCTACCTTTTGGTGGAATGGAGGACAAGAAAATCAAGACCATTTCTGTCCCCTGAAAGGTGTCACCAAACTCACCATTATTCTTGTCCCTTTCTATTTCAGAATGGTCTGTGCTCTATCCATACTTGAATTAAAAAAGAACAACTGTGTGTTTTACTGGGTGGTGGAGAGGGAAATTTTTTCCTTCTGATTGGTGGTGATTTTAGGTGAGATGAACCATCATAGTAATATTTTAAATAAATTTGGTTCTATGTCTTTTAAAAATTGTGAAGAATAAATAAGACCATAGAAATGAAATTTATAAAAGTCCAAGGGACAGATAGAACCAAGGAGGCAAATTTTAATTTAATACAAAAAGCACTTTCTAAAAATATGAACTACCCATAAATGGAAAAAGCTAAGTATATTCCCTCTTCTGGAAATATTGTGGCAGTAGCTCATCTCTGCAGAGATGCTATATATAGAATTCTTACTTGGGGCTTAGGACTCAGAGACCTCCATAGCAACTTTTCTATTATCTTCCTCGAGTGTACCACGGGTAAGCAGAAAGCTTGTAAGACTACTAACCATGTCCACTTACTCATGCAAGCAGGGGTTTGGGGCTTTTAATTAGACATTGGGGACGTAACAGTGCATAGCCTGACCCAATCTACATGACTTGGCAGACAGTAAGGGATACCGGTAGTAAAGGGTTAAACACTGTCCTAGAAGTGAAAACATGGCACTCAGGGAACATGTAGCTCAACCTTCCAGAGCCAAAGGAGACTTTAGGGAATAGGTGACATATAATCTGAAATATCAACTGTTATACTGAATCTGATTGATGAAGACAGAGAGACTTCAGTCACTGTAGTCTGTTTACATGTTCAGTGCTTACCATCTAAACACAAGTCTACTGACAGAATATAAAGTTTAGGAAGAGATCTTTCTATGTGACCAAACGAACTACTTTCTCAAAAGTGTATTTCTGTTTCCTAGAAAAATCTAGGTCTACTTGCAATTAAATATTTAAAAATCTTTACACATGAGATAATGTTGTGAGGTATTCATGTCTTTCTCCCATATAACCTTGACATTGACTCTTCCCTCTCCAAGGCTGCTAGATCAAACTGGATTGTTCCATTGCCCTAAGCAGAGGCACAAGAGGGAAGCAGAGGGAGGGAGTCATAGCAAAGCTAGAAAGTAACAGCATCCAATTCAAGTAATATAAAGACTGAATTGAGTATTTGCTGGTAAAATTTCCCTCCTTCTGGGAAACAAGATTCTAAAGACACTACTGAAAACCTCTATTGAGTGTTACCTGTTCCAAAGCCACCTTTCCCGTGCCATTCTTTCAGTTGTTTCCAATGGCTCCCTCCCATTGTAGTGCTCCCAGGTTGATGAAAAAGCAATAGGACCCTCAGAAGGGATCAGGGTTTTAAAACCAAATGAAAAATAGTCTGTTGTGTAATTTTTGTTATAAGTATAGATGTAAGAATACAAAAAAAAAAAAAACAAGAAAAGACTCAATAATCTGAAACTAGCAACGTACAAAATGATGAGGATGCACTGTGATCAAGTAGGATCACTTCAGGAATGCAAAGCGGGCTGGAGAGATGGCTCAGTCATTGAAGGCTAGGCTCACAACCACAACCACAATAAGAATGCAAAGCCTATGGCACTTTGGAAAATTCTAGAATGCTATTAATCAAGAGGAAAGATTGAAGGAAGTGTCTTATAATTTTTTCTTGGAAACTTGTTATTACATCAGAGAATATTTGTTAAGAAGAAACTCAAAATTCCTAGGTTTACAATAAGGTTTATTCAGAAGACATATTTTCTTTAAGAGACAAAAATTTGAAGACTGTCAACCTTTACTCTGAGGGTCGGATTTTAGTCAGTTTTTTTTTTTTTTTGTAAGTTATCGTCGGTAACTATGTGAACAAAGGACCAGCAAATTTAAAGTTATCAAGGGCCACCTTAATTTCTAGTGAAGGCAAATTAAACCCCCAGACAAACCAATGTTCTGAGGCCAGCTGCCTGCTGTTTCTCTTTTCAGTCATCTTTACTTCCCCCTATCTCACTGCTCAGGCCAAAACCACAGGAGTCAAAACAGGATCTGGTAGAAAATACTCCTACTTCCAGTACTTAGGAGGATCATCACAAGTTCAAGACCAGCCTGGGCTTCGTAGTCAAATTAAGATCAAATCAGCCTGGGCTACAAGACCTATCTTAAAAAAAAAAAAGTAGGAGTCCACATCCAGCCAACAAGTCCCATACAGTGTATCAGCTACCTCCAAAGCGACCTGAAGTAATTGCTTCTCACACTTCTCACAGCCTCCCCCACTATCACCCTGCCCCAAACCACGCTCATGTCTCTCTAGAGCCCTAGGTACCAGGAGCACTCACATTGCCCTAGCTGTGAAAATCAGAATCTCTCCAAACATTGCCAAATGCCTTCTGTGAAATCAGGAGGCACGAAGCCACCCCAGGTCTGCATGGTTATCGGCCATCACTTTCCTAGTCTTCTTGTTCCATTTTTACCCTTCTATAATCTACACCTCATACAGTAGCCAGAATAATCTTACAACAGTGTGCAAGAACCCTGAGAGGCCAGAGGCAGCCAAGTACAGTGATTAGGTTTGTCTCTTGGGAGAAAGAACTTGTGTGGTAATGAGATGCATAAATGTGCAGTCATAGATGCATGGAATAGCAGAAAATTGGAGAAACCAAAAACCATAAAGCTTTGGGGTTCGATCGAATGTTACTGGTCCTGGCTCTGTCTTTTAAACACCCCGAGGCCGCCTTAAGCTCTTCCCCTTCTTGGGTTTCAGTTTCTGTATTTGTGTGACAAGTGTCATTATTCTTCCCCACCCCCCACCCCCCCCCCCCCCGCCCGGGATGACGAGAAGATTAAATAAGACAACATGTTAAAACACTGCCTTGTGCCTGATACACTGTAAGCAAGGAGTGACTGGCAGCTATTAAAATGTCTGAGGCAGTAATCGTGAAGTTGAAAAGAGTGGGTTAACCTCAGAGATGTTAGGGACAAGCAAGCTTTGGAAAAACTAACCATTTTATGTCTGGGTATAAGGGAGAAGAAAAGCACAGCACTTAGAGTCTTGGCAGTGGCAGCCTTGTACAAGACAAAACAAAGCAGATGCTGTGCACTTTCTGAAGAAGAGAGCGGGCAGACTCTACTGAAGAAGGAAAGTCCCCCTGCTTCTATCTTTCATAGTTCCTGTTCCCCACCTTCCCGCCTTCCTTCCATCTCACAGTTCTAAACTTGGTGTCCATAGATCTCCTCAAGTGTTACATAAGTCAAATTTAAGGCTGTGTTTAGAAAGAAAAACTACAACTTTAATTTCACTACACTAAAATCTAGTGTTTTCACCAACTGTTCATTTGGGGACAAAAGAAAACTACAGATGCTAACATTACCTATGATATCGAAAATGCATTTTGGCATTGGTGAGATGGTTTGCAGGTTAAGGCTCTCGTCACAGCCTGGTACCTGAACTGGATCCCCAGGACCTACATGGTTGAAGGATAGAACTCACTCTCCCAAGTGGACATGGTCGCCGTGATATACGCAAGCCCCTCAAATAATAATAATTTTAAAACTATAAACACATTTTATACTATTTTGAAGTTGCCACAGATTTCTCCAAATATCACTTTTAGAAATTATAGTATTCTGTGTATTTTTCACGTAAACATTATTTAAGGAGCCCCTAGACATCTCCAAATGTATTTGGCAGGAACAGGTTAAGACTTCCTGCTAGGTTGTTACATAAGGCATGCATCTTTTTCACTCTATTAATCTGTTGCTGTTTGTTGCTGTGTACTGCTGCCCTTACTCCTATCCATAAGCCTCAGCCATCCAAGGAAAACAGCCACATGACTTCAAGTGTTTGTCAATTGTTCCGATCACTCTTTGGACCCTTTACTTTTCATTCAGTCTTAAGACATAAGATTGAGTCAAGTATACTGTTCACTCACTTTTCCACCATCAACAAACATTATTGAGCAGAGGGTATCACGCCACATGGCTTGCTGTTTAGCATGAAAGGTAGCAGCAGTGTATCACTTGAGAGCTGTAGTCAGAAAGGGAGACTTGTAGGGAAGTTACCAGGCAACACGGGAGTTACTTTGCTCAGGATGAAATTTTATGGCGTGTGAATTGCCAGATAGTTATCAGGAGGTGACATTGAGAGGAAAGGAAATTCCATTAGAGGACTGAGTTTGCCGAGACTGGGAAAGTAATGTTTGTAAAGCTGTTCCTGCATTTTCTAACAATCTTTGAAACATTAAACAGAGTGAAGCACATTTTGTCCTTGGATCGAGGAACAGGTGGACTATTTAGGATATTTTCATTCCTTCAGTCATTAGTCTAGAGTCACGATGTTGATGATCACTGTAGATACAAATATTAGGCAAACATTCACTTTAAAAGCAGTTTGTGATGCGTTGCTGGTTTTTCCTAAATGAATGCATGACACCTGCTGGCTGACTGTGGAATTTTACTTAGCTTATTGAAGTGAGTAAGTTTGTGAATTTTCCATACAGTGAAATCCATCAACTGCCAGTGTACACATGTACCTAACCACCGTCACAATCAGGATGCAGGACAGTCCTGTCAGCTCCCAGAGCTTCCCTGCACCCGTGTGTAGTCCATGTCATCCTCAGGACCAGGGGAGCACTGGTCTGCTTTCTGTTCCCCTAGCATGACGTTTTCCAAACTGTCATGCGCATGGAATCATGTGGTATGGAGCTTTTGTATCTGCCTTCTTTCCTTTAACTTGCGGCGTTGCAGATTCGGCCTTGCTGTTGCAAATATCAGTAGTTTTCTCTTTTTCATTCTAAGTAAACTTTACAAAATGAGTCAATCACAATGTGTTTATCCTTTAATAGATAGCAGAAATTTGGGCTATTTTCAGTTCTGTCTCTGTCTCTCTCTCTGCGAATGTGTGTGCATACATTTTTAAACTTGACATGTAATTGTGCATACTTATGTAGCACAGCGTGACATTGCCATATATTTAAACAAAGTGTCATGATTAGAGTATGACAATTGGTCTATCTATTATTTCTGGCATTAACCATCTCCTTGTACTGAAAGCATTCAAGACCCTTTCTATTAGCTGTTTGGAAAAATGCAATTAGCTGTTTTCCACCACAGTTCTCCTACTGGGCCATAGAACACTAGAAATTATTCAGCCTACCCAACAGAACCCCCGTACCAGCTCTTTATTCTTTCCCCCAAAACCTTCTCAGTCTCTGGTAACCACTGCTCCTATTCTATATGAAGTCAGTTTTCAGCACACATCAATGCAAAGGAGAGCATGAGGTATCTGTCATTCTGTGCTTGATGTATTTATTCAACACAATGTTCTCTTGGTCCACCCATGTTGCTGCAAATTATGGGTTTCATTCTTTTTGTGGCTAACTAGTATTCCAGCATGAATAATAACATTTTCTTTACCCATTAATCTACTGATGGACACTTGGGTTGATTCTGTATCTTTACTATTCTTGGCAGAATAGTATTGTAACAACCAAGGGAAGGCAAATGCCTCTTCAATACAGTGATCTAATGTCTTAGTTATCTACCCAGTGGTAGGAGAACTGTGCCCTGTGGGAGTTCCATTTCTAGCTTGTTTGAAGGAAACTATTCTGTGATCCACATATCAACCACATTCCTACTAAAGTACCAAGAGCGCCACTCTTGCCTCCTCCTCACCAACAATTTTGTGTGTGTGTGTGTGTGTGTGTGTGTGTGTGTGTGTGTGTGTGTTTGCTATTATCACATGCCATTCATTTTTTAATTGTTTTAACTGGGGTGAGAGGATATCTCATTATGGCTTTGATCTCTTAGTGATGCTTAGAATTTTTCATACATTCACTAGTCATTGGGTATCTTCATTTTGCAAAATGCCTATCAGGTCATTTGCCCTGCTGAAAACTGGATTGTTTAGTCTTTTGCTGTTGAGTGCCTGAGTTTCTCGCACCATCTGAATACTAACCTCCTACCTAGTAAACAGTTTGCAGTCCTCATCCCCTTGTACCATCACTCCACGGTAAAAGGAGAGAAAAGGATTGCTTTCTCTGTTGTGCAGAAGCATGTTAGCTCAATAAAATCCCACCTGACAGTCTTTGCATTAGCTGCCTGTAATTTTTTTTGAAATGCATTTTTGAAATATATGTATGAAATATATATATATATATATGAGATCTCCTTCAGTCTATTTCTTAGTCTATAAAGGTGTGTCAATTTTTTTTATTTGAGACAAGGCCTCACCATGTAGCCTTAGCTGGTCTGAAACTCACTCTGTAGACCAGGCTGACTTAGTCATTAAAGGTGTCATTCCACCACACCCAGCTAAAACATAATGTCTTGGTTTTGTTGATATTCATTGTTCAGCCTCGATGTCATCCATTTGCTGTGATCTTCTTCCTTTGCTTCTCTGAGTTTGGGGCTTGATTTCCTCCTTGCTTTAGTCATGTTGCTAGCTTGCTGGTCTGAAATCTTTTTACTTTGTATTCACGGGGATCTTGAACTTCTCATCCTATTTCCCCACCTTCCAAGCACTGCACCACACGGCCCAGTGCATGTGATGCTGGGGGTTGAATCCAGGGCGTTGTGCATGCCAGGCAAGCACTCTGTCTGTGGTGGTAATCTAATTGTACTGAAATATTATTTTGATTGTATGTTAACAAATAAAGTTGTCCGGGGGTCAGAGCTATTAGAGCCATAGCAAGAGTGTGGCGGTGGTGGCACACGCCTTTAATCCCATAGATATCTGTGTGTTCAGGGATATAGCCAGCATTGGAGACATATGCCTTTAAGACCTAGAGGGCTGTACATTCAGACAGTGACGAGGCAGTCACGTGTTTGGGTTTACAACCAATGAGAAGGCAGAACAACATACTATAAAAAAAATGAACAGACAGGAAGTAGGTCTCTTTCGCGAAGCTGGGACAGCAGGAGGAAGGGTGAGATTTTAGCTCTGAGCTCTGACCTCTTTCTCTTTTACATTGTTTCTGTGTTTCTTATTTAATAAGACGGTTGGATACATCTACATCTGTCAACTGAGTAGAGTGTCAACATCTGCAGCCCCAGAAGAGGCAGTTATCATACACTTCCCTCTTAGTGCCACCCTAGCTCGTGTGGCTTTGGGGATGATGTGCTTCCATTTTCGCTTGATTCTAGACCATTTTTAACCCCCCTGTCAACTTCTTTTTAAAAATTCTTTTGTTTCTTGAGATTTTCACATGATGACATCATTTCCCCCTTCCCCCACATAGTGTTTGTCAGAAGCTTCGGATTCCTTGAGAAGGTTGTGCTTCCTTGCTGTCCATGTTCCTCGGCCACTCCAGCTGGAAGAGTTCTTCATCGGTGCAGATCCTTTCTGGGGGGACAGAGTGACAGGCTGCTCCACTCTGTCTTGCTGATTTCAAATCTGCTTCTGGCTCTTGATGATTATAAATAAAGTTTTGATAGACATTTGTGTCTTTGTGTGGATACATATCTTTATCTGCTTGGTAAATACTTAGGCCTTGGGTACTATTAAAGATGAATATACATTTGACTTTATAAGAAGCAATGTCTTTTCAAAGGTAATATTATACACATTCCTTATGGTAAATGCATGTTTAATTTTTTTTGTAGTTCTCTTTTATTATTTTTGAGACAAAGCTCTTACTATGTGACACTCTGGCCTGCAACTCACTATGTACCCCTGACTGTCCTTGTGACAATTCTCCTGCCTTTACCTTGAGTGCTGTGATGACAGATGTGTACTGCCACGCCTGGACGCATGATTCACTTTATAAGAAACACTGACTTTTGCTTTTCAAAAGTAATTTTGCCCCTCCTATACCTAATTTTATCCCTGTTCTAGTGTACTTCTGTATTTCATATCATTGTTAGAGAAATTCTTTGGACAAATACATCTTTAATTTCATTTGAGACTAACAAGAGAGGTTTTCTTAAGATTGTCATGAGTTGGCACTTAAAAAGAAATGAGGTGCTACATGAAAGGAAGAGTACAGCCTTGCAGGCAACAGTGTGATTGCTGCACAAACTTTACATGATAGACAAGTTCCTTCTATGGACATCCGTTGTTGTACCTTCATCCTGTGGATGGTACAAGCATCCACATTGCAGGCTTGTATCAGGAAGGGTAAGTGTAGACTGCATTGAGCATGTAAGAGGTGAGATACTCCTGCTGACTGTTGTTAAATTTAAAACTTTTGCTGTAGTATGGCACGGAGTTCATGAGGCCCCACCTCTAGCTGGGAGGCTATTGCTAATTACTGGCTGCTTGGGAAGGAGAGTAATTTTCTTTGGTGGTGTAGCTGCTCGCAAGTGTCTCACGATCCAGTGAATAACCCTAGAACCACACGCATGCAAGCAGTGCTAATTAAACCCAGTGGGTCATTTTAGCAAAAGGCCTGGAAGTAGGAGGTGAAGGAAAGAGTTCCAGAGAGAGTGGGAGAGGGGAGGAGACAGGGGGATTCCAGGGGTGACCATTATCAAAATACATTGGATACATATATGAAGTTGTCAATTAATGAGTGAACATTTATTTGGAAAACTAAAACTTTGGCTAAAAGCAAAAGGCTGTGTTCTAAAAGCAAATGATAGCACATGATTTCTGTTTTTACTATTTGCTAGAAAAATGGTTTTTTTTTAGAAGACTTATACTTGCCAGACATAAATGAATTTTTGTTCCTACTCTTTGGGATGTATGAATTTCAAAATAGTATGCTATTCTGAAACTTTATCACTCAGAATTCTAAATTATGCCTTTGATTTAACTGAGAAACCTCGTTACTGCACAAATTCTGTTAATAGATGCTATAGCTTATTTAATATGATCAACCTAGGCTGGGATTCACTATAATTTAAAAACATATTTATTACTTTGTCTATCTGTTTCCTATGGGTGAGGGCATGCACATGTCATGGCATACAAGTATGGGTCACTGAACAACTTTATGTAGTTGGTCTCTTTCCACTTTGTGGGTTTCAGAGTTTGAACTCAGGTCATTGGGCTTAGTGGCAAGGGCCTTTGCCCTAACTTAATGTCTCCATAATTTCACTGAAGAAAGACCTTCTTAAGTGAAAGCAGGAACAGTGGGTTTTAATATAGCTAATATAAAGCTTTGCTGAGTTTACTGGAAGGCAGCTAAACTGGCAGAAATCTTACTTTATTGGGCTGCACTGACACCTGCTGGTAAGAAAGCCAATTTCTAAAGACTGTGTTTTATAAGTAGGACCTTACTTTAGTCTTTAAAACTGTATTTGCAGTCTAATATTAATGTATTTGCATACATTAATGACTGTAAATAGAAAATTTTGATTCATAGTAAGCCTGTGGCAACTCTTCTTGGGCACCTTATAAACCAGTGGTCTTCAACCTTCTTCATGCTGAGACCCTTTGATACAGTTCCTCATGTTGTGGGGACCCTCAACCATAAAATTAATTTCGTTGCTACTTCATAACTATAATTTTGTTACTGTTATTAATCTTAATGTAAACATCTGTGTTTTCTGATGGTCATAGGTGACCCGTGTGAAAGGGTCTATCGACCCCCCAAAAGGGGTCGCAAGCCACAGGTTTCTATAAACAGAAATGATGTTAAGGAGTCAGTATCCTCAAAGATAACCTTTCCGTGTCTACTTGTCATCATGACATTCCATCCTCAGACACTACAGCACAGAGCAATACTTAAGTCAGAGCCCACTCTGAGACACTGCTTTGGACAGACAGGCCTAGGTCAGAGTGAGGGCACCTAGTTTCAAGAGGGGGACATTCCACGGTAGTATTTTCTCTTGCCAGAAAGGGAAACATGGCTGCTACTGCTTTTGTTTAAGATAGGGCTTCACATAGTCCAGGGTAGCCTCACACCTGCCATGTAGCCAAGAATGACCTTGAATTCCTTCTGATCTTCCTGTCTCCACTTTCTGCATGCTGAGAGTGTAAGTGTGTTCCACCACATGCTAGGTGAGCACTCTACTAACTGAACTCTATGTCCAACCCATGGCTGCTACTTTTTAAGACCAACTGATTCAACACTCTGATTTAGGGTCATCAAATTTTACAATTGGAAAGAAATTCACTAAACATTTAGTTTGCCCCTCTCTTTCATAAATGAGGAAGGTGAGAAAAATAAATTTAAATAACTTGGATACCTGGAAGATTCTAGGGGGAAAAAAAAAAGCTCCCTGATGCTCCCATTCTGGAATCCTTTACTAGATGCATATTGCTTGTGACTAAAAACAAAAAATAATACATGCAAACATGCTTTAAAATTTATATTTAGTTTTTTCCAACTCATTTATGCTAGCTTTCTCAAACTCAAGATGTGTGATTTGAATACACAGGGTATTATGTAACATTGCTATCTGGCGCTTCCAAAATATGCTTTTTTCCAAGTCCTTCTCAGAAAAGCAAGCTGTATTGTGTATTTCCTCAGATGTGAGAATGGAAAGAGGAGTGTGGATAAGAGGGGGGATGTTAGTCAGAAGAAGGCTTCCCCGGAGACCTCTGTGGCTTTCGGATCGGGTCTGTGCTCACAGCATTGCATGGTGGACATCTTATCAAACACAGACGCACATTTCTCCTTGTATTTTTCTCTCCAGTAGGCATCGTCACACAGGCCACACGTTAGAACGCAAAGTACACTCGAGAAAGCATGCCGTGTGGACAATTAATAACCAAATGGCCTGAAGGACGATGCCAAGCTGGCTTTTCCTTGGTTATGTCGCTGTCAAATCCGCCCTGCTCATTGGTGGAGACCGAGCAACATCACCCTTAACATACCAGAGGTTAGTAGCATCTCTTCATTTGTAACAACCAAAAATATAATCTTTCCCCAATTGCCGGACACACCACACACACACACACACACACACACACACACACACACACATACACACACCACGTGCATGCTCATGCAGTAGGTCCAGGTTAACATCTGGTATGAAATAAAGCCGCTTTCTTGTGATCAAACAGAAAAGAACTACTTAAAAAATCCCAATGGGGTATTTAACTTTCTCTTAGAAATAAAATGAAATGCTGAGATACAAAAAGAGTTCCAAGAGTCACCTCCCGATGAGAAATATTTTCATTGAAATACCTCTTCTGGAGCCAGGCATGATGCTCAGGCCTATAATCCCAGGGATCAAGAGGTTGGGGCAGGAAGACTGTAAACTGAAGGCTGGCCCACATAATAAACTGAATTATTTATTTAGTTATAGCCTGGACTACATAGCAAATGCGCAAGCGCACATGCGTGTGCGCGCGCGCGCGCGCGCGCACACACACACACGCACCTTTGCTGCAGTGGGCTTATTAAAGTTTATTTTGGTATTTGCAGAATTTCTTCTCTCTTCATGCTGCACAGTGTAATTTTGACGCAACCATACTTTATAACTTTAAAAACACCTCCTCCTCCTGGCTGCACCGCCCCTTTTCTGGGGTGGCGTTCAAGAATCCTTCTGATCCTGCAGCACCGTCAAGTTCCTTCCCAAACAAGCGCAACATGTGAAGTTTCGGGGGGGTGGGGGGTTTCATCCTCACCCCGCAGGGAAGGAAATTAAGAAGGGTCAAGACCCAGTGCAAGTGTGTGTGAGAAAATGATTGGGCTTTATGTCGTGAGACTTTATGAAAGGAGAGAGAATGGGGGTGAATAAAAACCAGGGTGTGTGTTGGGGGTGTGTGACGAAGTTAGGAGTCTTGGGAAGACAAAGACTGTATGATAGGATAGTGAATTATGTGTCTATACAGCAACCTTGAGATAGTTCCCAGAAGCCTTTCGAAAGCTTCCTGAAGCTTCTACCGGCCTTCCAGCTGTAACTGGATAGTTCCTGACCACCTTTTCAGCCTTCTCAATATCAAGTTCTGTGAAAGAGAAGTCTTTAAAATCCTGTAGCACTCAAATATTTTATGTGGAAGAAGTAGATGACAGGAGAATTGAAAGGGTGAGGTGGGGAAGGCTGATGATGGGAAACAGGTGTTCTCAGATAGGCTATTAATAGCATCACCATGGCAACACTTCTGGAGGAATCTAGCAATATGTATCAAAACCCATGAGAGGATGGGATGAATCCCACTAGACAGATCCAGGTGTTCACTTTTGTTGGACTCCATGTTAAGGAAGGACATGCTCAATGATACATGCATAATAATACATGTAGTGTTGCTGGTCTACCCATTGTTGTATAGTAAGAAGGGAACAAGTGAAATGGAGCACGCTAACTGGTTACAGAACCATGGTTTCCTCGCACAATGAAATAACAAGGAAACAGTGGCATTAAAACATCTGTTGAGATGTCTTAGTCGGTATAGGCACTTGTCATGAAGCCTAAGAGTCTGATGCCTCTAACCCACATGATGGAAGGAGCTAATTGACTCTGGAAAGTTGTCCTCTGACTTTCACACACCCCCACACAATGTACAACAACAAAAAAATCTTTCTTGGAAATTATTCTTTTAAACCATATGCTCAGAAAGATCTGTAGAAATACAAATCAAAATGTCATTTTTATTTAGTTGGTCATTTTTAATTGTTTCTCTCAAAAATACAAATATTTCTCTCTCAACACACACACAGATACATATATATCAATACAGGGTCTCACTCTGTAGCAAGTCTGACCTTCATAGGAATTTTCCTGCCTCAGCCTTCTGAGTGCTGGGATTACAGATGTCAGCCACCATATCTGGATCTTTAATTACTTTACACTGCTGTGAATATGCCAAAACTGATAGAATAAATATGTATTGCCTTAATGTTAAGAATAAAGGCATTTGGCAATATGTGGTGGCCCATGTCTGTAAAACAGCATTTGGGAGACTCAGGCAAAAGGGTCATGAGTTTGAGGCCAGCCTAGATTATAGACTAAGACTTTGTCTCCAAAAGAAACAAAGCAAAGGGGAAAAGTATTTGAAAGAAAGGAAAATAATGAAAACAAGGAACAATGCCCATGGTTCCTGTGTACTGTGACACAGACATTGCTCTAAGGACCTCACTTGTTGGGTGTTGGGTTTTCTGGCATTAACTTGAATGGTCAACCTAACAGCTTCTCAAATAGGGAAGCCACTGTGCTCTACCCAGGCACACTATCTTATCCTTTAAAACCAACTCCCAATATAACCATGAGTATTAACCTAGTCTCAGTTTTCCAATTTTGAGAATAGATAGGCATTATTTAAGAAAAATGAAGAAAAACAATCACATTTTGATAAGGAAATAGGGGCCTAGACTGGTTAAAGAATAAGTTGTGTAGCAAAGATTTGAGCCCCGAGTCTAAAGGCAGAGCCCGCAGGGTTCACTCCCGAGTTACATACACTGCTTTGTGGGTGTAGTTTTGAGCCTGCGCGTGTGGAGCATGAGTAAGAAGTACTCATGGAAAGATGGGTGTAGGAAGCTAGCCACAGGGCAGAGGTCTTCTTGTATAGACCAAAATGTATTCTTGTTGACTACTCTATAGTACGTGAGAACATGGTATAATTTATATGCTATAATGTTGTGCTTAAAATTTAAAACACCAATAGGAAATAAAATACAGGAATATTTTCCCAATTCTGGTGAGTATATCAAGTTTTCAACTGCATTTTGAGTAGTATTTTAGAGTATGGAGAAATATGTAAGACACCACAAAAGTAGCCTGCTCCGTTATTAACACAGGATGTCTGAAAAGTTGAAGTTTATTTACTTGATAGTGGACTACAAAGAGGCAAACACATACTGCCAAATTTGGAGAAAGCAGATAACTGACATGCCTTTTAATGAGGTCAAGGTTAAAAATATATACATATATATGTATATACATACATATATATATATATGATTGCATGAAGACACACACACATCCACTTGGTTGTTAGACAGACATTGAACTGACAGCAGGAAGATCTTACAGTGGAACTTCAGCTGTCATTATTCTGCTATTTTCACACCTTTGAAAATGTGGAGGACTTAGCTAAAGAGAAGAAAATCGATACACAGAAGCCTGATGGAGTATTCCTTTTCAGTAGTGATGAACAAGGACAAACTATAAAAACAGCAGACAGGACAGACACTGGTTCCCATAACAACAGTGACAGGAACAACTGTGGGTACCCCACATGATGGCTCAATTCTTTTATTGAATTTTTTCACAACTATGTAATTGAAATTTTATCATGATGAATAGTGCCTTGGGACTTAAAAAAAAAAATCCCAACAAAAATCCAGTGTTCTGGATGCAAACATTTCTGTGTAACACAGTTATTAATTATCTACAAGATAACCTATGGTTTAATAATAAAGATCTTTGATACTAAGGTTTTTAATTTCTGCTAGCTTCTACTTAACTTCTATTCTTTCAGAGGTTCTTTTATACTATTTATTAAACACATTCTGTAAAATATAAGAAATAATGTACATTCTCATGGTCACACACAGTGACGGACTGCAGTAACACATTGACTCCTTGTTGCATATAGGTTGAGACGTGATCCATGCAGGGAAGGCTCACATAAACACCAAGCAAACAATCAGAGACTGGTCAGCCATGAAAACTTACCCTCCCAGTCACAACAGGCTTAACAGCAAAATTACCAGCATTGACTGCTGCATCAAAACCATGCTGGGCACAGTTGTTTCTGGTTAGAAGGGCCACAAAGGACACTGGCTACCAGGAATTTTCCTGGTTCTCGACATGGGGTTCAGACTAAACTCTCCTTACATGGCTTTTCCCTATATCACAGGCATTAGCTGAAGAAGTATTTCAGGCTTCACATAAAAAAACTGTCAACCTTCACTGAAAAGCTGGAAATGGTCTATTTGAGTCTCTGGTCCTGGAAGCTGCTTGCTGTAGGTCCTTAAGGCAAATGCCAGGGCTCAAACAAATTGGAGAGCAGTCTCGAGATGTAAACAATAAGATCACGACCAAGGAGTTTCAACCTTGGACAGAAGCTCTTCACAAACAGGCCTGTCTGGCTAAGACAGGCTTCTTGGCTTTTGAAGTTCATGTATTTTACATACTAGAAGTACTGCATACATTTCTTGTTTTGTTTTGTTTTTCTATTGTAGAGACTTGTGGACTAGATAAATGTTCATGGTGTTGCTTAAAAACCAAAAATACACAGCATGGAGAAGCCACTCAAAAACCTAGCAGTATTCGGGTTTGTTTTTGTTTGTTTCCCGTTCACATTTTACTTTTGTGGTTGGCATATGGAAAACCAAACTGGGAAATCATAATGTTGGAGTATTTTAAGGGCATGCCATCGTAGATATTAACAAGCTTATTTATACAGTAAGATCTCTGCAGAAAGTGCTCTGCCCGATGCCACATTCCAGAATAGCCGTTGGTTTCTTTCTCCAAATTGACCATGTTTATAGGTTTCACAAATATCCCGGAAGACTTGCCAGTGTGCTTGGTGACGATGAAATTCATAGCGATATCATCGCAGTTTTGTGTCTCATCGATCAGCGCATGGACGGCCGCAGGCTGTCGCTGAAAGAGGTCAAGGTATTTACTGTTGAAGAAGGAGGCTCCGATGAGCACCATGGAGTACTGGTCACCGTTCCCGGGCCCCGGTGTCTGCAGTTCAAAACCTCCGTAACTATAGATACCGGACGAAGTAGAGACGTGTTTTCTAGGTACAAATCCTACAATCTGATCAGGAAATTGCTGAAAAGAGGGGGAAAAGAACAATTAAGTGTGGCAGTTCTTCAGAGAAGACATAGACAAAATGTTTATTTATCACAGAAGATGTGGTTGATTTGTCAACTTTTCTTTATTCCTTATTTCTATATTTCCCTTATTTTTACACCCTAATTTCCTCTAACTCTAGACAACCTCATAACTTTGTCTCTTGATACGTTTACAGCTTAAATTCCACCATAATCAAAATCCCTCTGAAAAATTATTACCTTACAAATATTCTCCAGATTCGAACATCTGATCTAAAAAAAATTTAGTTCCCATGGAGTCTAGTCCTTCAAAGTTTGCTATAAAAAAGTTGATTGTGATGGGTATGGTGGTGGCGCACACCTTTAATCCCAGCACTTCAGGAGGCAGGGGCAGGCAGACCTCTGTGAGTTCGAGGCCAGCCTGGTCTACAGAGTGAGTTCCAGGACAGGCAGGGTTATATAGAAAGACCCTGACTCAAAACAAACCAAACAAACCAAAAATTACCTTACCCCAAAACAACAACAAAAACCCAAAAGACAAAAAAAAAAAAACCAAAAAAACAAAACCCCAAAACAAACAAGTTGACCTCATGAATATTATCATAGGAGATAAGATGTAAGTGATCATTTTGAAAAGCTATTCTAATCTCTTAATTATATATAAATTTATATATTATATCATATAAATATATAAATGTATATCAGTAGAGATGATTTTTACTGCTTTTCAATGTTGATTTTTTCCTCTGTTGATTTTAATGTTCTTGAAAGTCACAATTGATTTTAAACAATTTAAATATTGTTTAAAATTTAAATTTTATGCCCTTTCAGATTTAGATATTTCCTTTTCAAAAATATGAATTTAAATCAGTAAGTACAACATAAATTACATATTTATTAAAAGTTTAATTCATTCTTGTGAATAATTTGAATCTCACCCAGTTTGAGTTTTGTCTGCCAAGGCAAGGGGCATGCACACATACAATCTCAGCAAATTCAATTTCACTTCCAAGAGCTCAGAGTATAATGAGGATATTCACATACATGAGTGGGGATTGCCACCCCCTGAGAGGTCAGAAGGCTATAGAGGTGATTGGGTAAGGCAGAGGGGTGCATTGAGGATAGGGATAACTGTGTTGCTGGGGGCAGAGAGGATGCTCAGATGATAGATAAAGGCTAGTAGCCTCCAAAGAAGAACCATTTACGGAATCCAAACACTGAAAAGTCTCACATGCTGGAGAGAGCCAGGGGAAGGCACCAAGGTGGGGCAGTGACAGGTACGTGTAGGCACAGGTGCCCATCCTCTCCATCTTACTTGCATACACAACACATTATGGAAGCGCGGGACACTATCACACAGTCAGATTCTCCTGCACAGCGGGCTGAAATGGTTCTTGATATTTCATATATAAAATTTAAAATACCATTCATATTTCCTTATAGTTCTATTCAAATTGCTCTAACTAATCACAGTCTTTACATTGTACCTGATTCTATCTTTGTATTTAGGGTAGGTTGATTTTTTTGTTTAACCCTTAAGTAGAAATCCCATAGCTGTGGTATGCCAGCCTACCCAAGGGAGGCCTTACCCCCTAGGAGGAGGGGATGAGGGGTACTGGGGGAGGGGGAGGGGGAGGAGAGAGGGGTGGGAGGGAGAACAGTGATTAGTATGTAAAATGAAAAAAGAATTCCTAAATTAAAAAAAAAAAAAGAAATCCCAGAGCTGAAGTATGATATTAGAACATTTTGCCTAAGAAGATTTTATTTATAGGGCAGAAAAAAACTGTTAATATAGAAAAAAAGGACGATTCATTAATCAATATGCTAGGCATGAAATTGAAAACTGCAGGTTGAGAAGGCTGGTACTGGTAGGGCACTGTCACTACCCTCCACGTAGCTCTTGGGGGGACCTTACTGCGAATCTGACCGCCTAGGATAGGACAGTATTTAATCACAAGATCTACACACAGTTCTGGATTCAGGTCATTTCTAATGCAGCCTGTAAAGCTCAGCTATTATCAGTGTATGCTCAGAGGGAGAGCTAGTGGGCTGTTCACGCCTGTTCAGTCAAGCTGGCATTCAGGAAAAACCAAGCCAAAACAAACACCTGCCACCACAATGGCACACACACAATTATTACCTCAGAATTGCTCAACATGGTCTTAACGAGGATGCAGTTTTGTCGAAGCGATAAATGCTTTCTTTTATAACAAGTTTCTTACATTGTTAATACACAAATACACTTGCCATCTGAGACACAAATGGTTTGGGGAAAACTTTACTGCATTGTAGTTTGGCTGTACCAGATTATTTCACTGTTCTTGGTAAGCTAATTCCAATTTTTCTTCCCACTACACCAAAATGTTAAGCCAATTTTCGTGTTGTCTTAATTAAGCTCAGAAACTCTTGACTGCCGGATGACAATTTCAGCTATGTTTTAAGATACTGCCTATACTGTTTTAGTGACCTCCATGTTAAACTAAGCTACCCTGGTTAGGTATTACACAGATAAAACTTTACCCATATGGTGTCATAAAACATATAGCAACATTACCTGCCAAATTGAGAAAGCAAAAACAAGGTCTTGGGCACTAATGAGAGTGTCATCATCTACCATTAATACCGCTGCAATGGAAAGAAAAAAAAATCATTGAACAGTTTGGAAATGAATAAAAATCAGTAAGATACAGTTGCATCTATACAGACCATTCAAAGCAAGCATTTTCGAACCCAGGTAGTAAATTAAAAAGTATTCTTGAAGAGATCTGTCCAGTAGGAAAAGAAAATCCTGCCTGAGGGGGAAATATCATCACGCAATTATAGTTCATCAACCCAGAGAGTAATGAAGCCTTAAATAAAGCCAAGGGTCTTTTAAGAAAAATCACACCCTGGAGAAACTGTTACACACAGGAAGAAGAGAGAGACCCGGATACTTTAAGCATCAATTGTGCTGGCTGGCTTTACGCCAACTTGACATAAGCTCTAGTCATCTGAGAGGAGGGAGCCTCAGTTGACAAAATGCCTCTATAAAACGAGGCTATTGGCAGGTCTTTAGGACATGTTCTTAATTAGTGAGTGATAGGGGAGGGTCCAGCCCATTGTGGGTGGTGCTATTCCCTGGGCTGGTGGTTCCAGGTTCTATAAAAAAAAAAAAAAAGTTGTGCAAGCCATGGGGAGCAAGTCAGTAAGCAGTGACCCTTCAGGCCTCTGTATTAGGTCCTGCCTCCAGGTTCTTGTCCCGTCTGAATTCCTGTCCTGACTTCTTCAATGATGAACAGGGATGTGGAAGTGTAAGCCAAATAAACCGTTTCCTCCCCAAGTCACATTTGGTCATGGTGTTTTATCTCAGCAATAGTAACCCTGACTATAACAGTCATCTTATGACTTTTTCTTAATGAATAATATACACTCTGTAAGTATTATGCCACACAGCATACCTTTTAAAAATATTTTAACATTACCCCCCTTTGTTATTATTACAAGATGTATGTGATTTTCTCACCCAGAAAGCTGCTTGTGGGGATTCTTGAGAATTGCTTCTTAAGTGTTTCCAAGTGCTGTTTTGTTTTGTTTTTTTATATTTTTGGTTGTGAGCCTAGCCTGTAACGGCTGAGCCATCTCTCCAGCCCTGTTTTGTTTTTTTAATGATAACTTCCCTGGAAGCCAGAAGTCCACCCAACCACCCACCCACTCAAGCCCTTTCCGTCTCAGAACCCAGCTTTGACTCACCATTGGTTTCCAGTTCGGGGAAGACCTGGAGTCGATTTCTCATTTTGTTCGCTGTTTGTGGTTTGAAGACGACAGGGACAGGGTGAGGCCCGAGAGAATTCCATAACTCCTCCGGCCCCTTCTCACCCACATTGTTCCACACCACGATCACTTTGTGCAGATTTGGTACTGCCTGGTAATGGTTCAAGAGTCTTAGCAAGAGGTCCGTTCTGTTGTATGTCTGCATAATGAGAGTAAAAGAATCCAGGGCCGGCGTGCTCTGGGGCTTGATTTCCCGGCGCAGGGTGAGCATCTTGTCTTCTTTGATGTTGGGGAGCAAATTGGTCAGAGCTCCAGCTACGAGCAGCAACACAAGGATGACCACCAGGGAGAAACGAAGCACTCGAATCCCCATGACTCTTCCAGGAAGTTTGCAGATGTGGCAACACCTGGAATAGAGACCGGAACGCTCTTATCAGGGATGTAAATTAATCTCTCCATTCTTTCATAAAGTGATTTGGCCTAACACATAAAAAAAAAAAATGTAATCTTACATTCTTTCATCTTAAAGAAATATTCTTGTCAATTCTTTGAGGATGCCATACAATGTATTTTGACCGTATTTGTTTCTCACTTCTCCCCCCAGCCCCTCCAGCTCTACCACCACTTCCTCATTCCTTCCTGTCCTCTTTTTTTTTTTTTTTTTTTTTTTTTAAATAACCCACAGAATTCAGTTTGTCTGTCTTTCTCAGCCCGCTGACTACAGAGATCAGGATGTAAGCTCTCAGGTACTTCTCCTGCACCATGCCTGCCTGCCTGCCTCCATGCTCCCCACCATGACAATGATGGACCAACCCTCTGAAACTGTTATCAAGCCCCCACTTAAATGCTGTCGTTTATAAGAGTTGCCCTGGCCATGGTGTCTCTTCACAGCAATACAACAGTGACCAAGACAGGGCTCTTGTACTTCCAAAGGACCACATCCCACAGCACGGATCACAAGATATGGTGATGCATACTGCAATCCCAGCATTCAAGAGGGTGAGGTAGGGGGATTGCAAGACTCCAGGCCAGCTTGGGCTACATAATACATAATACATACGAGGACCCTACCTCAAACAAAACAAAACAGTCTTCCAGAGCCAGCCATGGAACAGCAGGAGTGAACACAGAACTAAAGAGAATAGCTTGGATAGTCACTAGTCAGAAGGTTTTATCTAATCAACCTCTCAAATGTGTGTGTGTGTGTGTGTGTGTGTGTGTGTGTGTGTGTGTGTGTGTGTGTAATAAGGTTAAATCTTACTGTTAGTTTTACAGACTCAGAAATGATTTTCCAGCTTTACCCATTTCCAGGATTACTACCTCTTGCTCTAACACTGATGGTTATTAATTACCCCATACTTCTGATTCCAGACGATTTATTACTCCACAAACCTTTTCAGACATGTCCATATGCTGCACTTTGGCAACTGTGTCTTGTATCCATTTTGTCAATGTATGAATTCAGCTTGTCATAGCTGCAGCCATCTTCACATGTAACTTCCATGACTGCCCCTGAGTAGGAAGCTGGGCTTCCCTCCATAAACAGATAAAACCATGGGAGTCACTAGGCCTTACCATCAGACCCTGGTGTAAGCATGCCTTTACTGTTATCTTAAGATAAACCAGCTACAATCCAGATAAAATGGCCCCACTTGTCTCACCCTGTAAACACACCCTTTTCTGACCCACACTTCAGGAGGTCTGGCTGGTGCTTCTGCCATTTAGTGCCACACTTCTGGGCCAATTTCCCAAGACATTCCAGATCTGTCTGCCTTCCTTCCTTGGGCCTCACAGCACTTTGGGGCCAGTCCTCACACACTAGGACCTATTCTACAAGTACAAAAGCCAACACTGTGGAAAATGGATTGTCTGAAGAAATCCACCAACGAAGAGACTAGATTAAAAAAACAAAACAGCCGGGTGGCGGCGGCGGCGGTGGCGCCGGCGGTGGTGCACGCCTTTAATCTCAGCACTCGGGAGGCAGAGGCAGGCGGATCTCTGAATTCAAGGCCAGCCTGGGCTACAGAGTAAGATCCAGGACAGGCACCGAAACTACACAGAGAAACCCTGTCTCAAAAAAAAAAAAACAAAAAAACAAAAAACAAACAAACAAAAAAACAACCAACTGATCAATCAAACAAACAAAACAAACAAAGAACACTAGGCATTTCTGGTCAACATCATAAAAGTACCTTTAAGTCAACAAAACAGATTTCTCAGCATCAGAAAGAATAAGAGGGTCTGGGAAAGAAGGCAGCTCAGTGGAAGAAGTGTCTGTCATGCAAGCTTGAGGATCTGAGTTTGATCCTTAGCACTCCTGTGAAAAGCTGGGTGTGGTAGCAAGCATGTAATCCCAGCACTGCAGAGACACAGGCAGGTGGATTCTTGGCTAGCTAGTCAAGCTTAGTGGGTGAGCACCATGTCCCAGTGAGAGACCCTATCTCAAATAATCAAGGTGATGGGAGCCTGAGGAACATTACACCAGTGACCTCTACCCTTCCCATATCCTATATATGTGAACACACACACACACACACACACACACACACACACACACCCCTACATCCCTTACACAGAGAAAGAAAGAATATGAGATTATTATTACCTGTTTATTTGTTTTGAGACAGGGCTTGGGATATAGCCCAGGCTGGCCTTGGATTATGTAGCACAGGCTAACTTCAAACTTGTGATAACTCGTGCCCCAGTCTCCAGTACTGCAGTGTACTATTCCCAATGATTTGACCCATCTCCACTTCCTTTTCATTTCTATTGAAACAATCTTTCTTCCTAGATTACACAGTAAACAGGCACTTCATTTACTGACCAATACTGATTTAAAAAAATGAAGAAGCTTTTAGGACTTCTTACTGGAAGCTAACCCATGGCTAAGGCATAGGATCAGTACAGAGCAGACAGTGCTCTTCTTAATACAAAACAGCCTTTATATACCACATTCTGTTTCTTTCCATCTTCTTGGAAAGGTATGATGCTTAACACAGACCACATCTAAGGTCGTCATTTCACATCTGTGGTTGAACTCAAGACAAGTGCAGCTAGGCCCCTGTCCCACGAGCAATCCCTTAGACTAGTCTACGAAGTCCTTCCTTCTGCCTAGAGGAGACCTTGCAGGCGCATTGTGTTAAAACCATCACCCACGACCTTGCTTCACATCCTGAAGTGTGTTTTATAATGGCAGACAGGTTTCTCTAGTTCAAGGGCAGAGAAAAGCCACATAGCCTAGCTTTTCCGCCTTTAAGCTTCTGAGAATGCAGAACTCCAGGCATACATACATTCCCTGCTGTGACAGAGTGCTGAGTCACCTGCAGCTTAAACTTAGCTGCTTATTATCTGAGACAGGGTCTCTCTCTTCGTAGCCCAGGCTGACCCTGAATGCACAGTCCTCTTGCCTCGGTCTCCTGGGTGCTCTGATTCCAGGCATGCACTATCGTGCCCACCCTGGGGAAGTGCTTACTCACAAGGACAAGTCACAAAACCTCTCATGTTTCCAGGCCAGACTAGAAATGCACTATTACTTATAGAGATTTTTGGAGAGTTTTCAAGGATATTTGGTCTTGGACTATTTTCTGCAGTTTTTTTTTTTTTCCCTATTAAGAAAAGCAATTTTGTGTTTCTGCCTCTATCACGGCCTCACTCTAAGACATGAATAAAGTTAGTATCCCCAGCTTTCATGTAATTACTTTCATAAACAGTAATCTAAGGCTTTGGAGCACAACATTTTCATTCCATGTACTCTCTTATTAAAACAACACATACTACTAAGGCAGTCAACCAAAGAAAAGATGCAGTAATTAATAATCTTGATTCCAAAGGCTTGAAAATCTTTTTAGCACTGAACTTAAAAGTAGGCCTCATAAAGCACATGTTCAGTTCTGCATGGTCGTGTGTGTGTGTGTGTGTGTGTGTGTGTGTGTGTGTGTGTGTGTGTTTGTAGGCATTTTATTTTATTTAAGAATTTTTTTTTATTCATTTTACACACCAACCACAGATCCCCTTCTCATTCCTCCTCTCACTCCTCTCCAGCCTTCCCCACCCCCTATCTCCTCCTCCAAAAAGATAAGGCCTCCCATGGGGAGTTGGCAAAGCCTGAACATTCAGCTGAGGCTGGTCCAAGCCCCGCCCCCTGCATCAAGGCTGAGCCAGGCGTCCCACCATAGGCAATGATCTCCAAAAAGCCAGCTCATGCACCAGGGATGGATCCTGATCTCACTGCAACACTCAGGGCACAGCAAGGTTTTACCAACTGC
Source organism: Peromyscus maniculatus bairdii (assembly GCF_049852395.1). Classification (NCBI taxonomy): domain Eukaryota; kingdom Metazoa; phylum Chordata; class Mammalia; order Rodentia; family Cricetidae; genus Peromyscus; species Peromyscus maniculatus. The sequence continues at coordinate 95,724,346 of NC_134857.1, read as the reverse complement.
ATTAAAGGACACCAGGGTCAAGAAGAGCTTTGTACTACTTTCTGGAGTTCAGCAGAAATGGTATATTCTAAGTGTTTCTACCCACTAACTGCCCCGCACTCTAGTCCGGAAAACGTAATGGAGATTAACTACTATAGATAATTGCAAACTTTTGACAATGTCAAACACACTCCGGAGCGACAGCTTCCCTTTCATTTATACTTCTAAGATGGAGCTGATTCCCTGGGCCACCGCACACGTTTTCTCTTTCAAACACCTTCTAAGCCTCTACTTTACCTGTATCAGCAAGGTTTCAGGAGCTCTGAATAATTTATGTCTTTAGAGATAGATCATCAATATTTCATTTGGCATTTATTAAATAATGCACCTCAATTAAATTATGCAAATTTCTTAATGTGCACAAAAGAGCAAGAGAGAAAGGACTTTCTAAACTGCAGTACTGGGGGCACACTACTTTCAGAACGGCTGAAGTGGAGCACTCTATTGCAGGCCCGTCGCAAACAACCTGGATGCACTTCGGAGAACAGTTCAAGCTTCTTTGTTTTTTTTCTAAAGACGGACCCTATCACCAACTCCACAGCTCTGAATGGAACATAAAAGAGCACACCTGCAAGAGGTGAAGAAATCAGAAGTAAACAGAGCTGGGCACCTTGCTCTTAATCACAACATTTCTCCTTTATTTTTTTTGTTTTGTTTTAAAATCATATCTGTGCATATTTACTGACACTGTCTCAGTCCAAAGTGGATCTCATAGCTCCTTTGCCCCTTCTTTTGAGAGAGTCTCTCTGTATAGCCCTGGCTGGTCTGAACTCCCTGTGTAGACCAGAATAGGCTAGAATTATGAGAGCCATCGGCATCTGCCCTCCTCGTGCCGCGACTATACCCACCTCACAGCTCTTAGTCTCTGTTCTCTGCCTTTCCTTCACCCCCACCCCCACACTAGATGACAGAGAACACTGCGAATGTCAACATAACAGAGCAAAAAAGAAAAAAAAAAAAACAATAAAAAAAAAAACCCAAGGTTCTCCCAGTGATTATTTCTACTCGCACCTGGGCTCACATCTTAGTTCTGCGCAGAGGTAAAGAACTAATCCTTTTGGTTATTTTCATAAACTATTATTCCACATCAGAGGTTTTTCAACCAGGGATGGCCAGGGAATAGCTGGCCAAACCTGGAGACATTTTGGGTCATCACGTCTGAAGGGAGGTACTATTGCTATCTAGAGTAAATGTCAGGGGTACTGCTGAACACATCACAGTGGGCAGGACAGCAGCAAAGCAGTATCTGCCCGGCTATGCTCAAAGTGGAGAAGCCTTGCTCTGCATCTGAGTTGCCTCATAAGATCCACTTGAACACGACAAGAAAGACGGCCAGCAAGTCCACGGCTATTGGTTATGCTCAAACAATCAACAAAACTGTCAAAGAGGCCCCAATATTTGCTCACCTCCCTGCAAAGACAAGTAAACTCGGAGTTGGACAGGATCTCAAAAGCCAACTACTTTCTATAGATCAATGGTTGGGGTCCAGGGAGAGACACTTGCCTAAAGTCATGCAGCTGTATTGAAGCCTTTCTCGACAGCACAGTCCATGGCTGTCCACTATGGCATGGCTGTCACTAAAACCCCTGGCAAGAAATGTAAAGATTAATTCTTTATGTATAAGACATTTTTTATAGCTTCAATAAGATGTCACATTCCACAAAATGCACTCACTTAAAGAATATGGTTCAGTGTGTTCTTTTAATATCCTCACAATTTTGGAAACATCATGAGTTTTGTTGTTGTTGTTATTAAGATGGAGTCTTGACTTGTAGCCCACGCTGGCCTTAAATTCTTGATCTTGCTGCCTCAGCATCCTGAGTGGTGAAAAATGCAGGCAAGTGCCAATAACCTCATTCATGACTTATTTTTAAAACACTTTTGGTGCCCCCAAGGAAACTCAGACCTATGAACAGTCCCTTCGATTTCCATTAATCTCATCCTTCCTCAGCCCCAGAAAATCTACAAATTTACTTTCTGTCTCAATGAATTTGCCTATTCTAGACATTTCTATGAATGGAACTATAAAATAAAAGGCTTTTGTATCTTACTCGTTTTACTTAGCAAAAATATTTTCAAACCTCAGACACAAATATAGACATCTCTTTGGGGCATTTATACGGATGTAATGTGCATGTGTGTGTGTGCATATGCATTTTGAATGTGGGCAGGCACATGTGTGTGGAAGCTAGAGGCTGACATTGGTTGACTTCCTCAATCACTATCCACTTTCTTAACTGAGGCAAGGTCTCTCGTTGACCCCAGAACTTACAGATTCGGCCAGTCTAGCTTGCTCCAGGGACTCTGTCTCTGCCTCTGGAGGGAGCACAGGCACGAGGTGGCCTGTGCTATTTACGTCCATTTATGTGGGTTCTGGGGACCCTCACATTTGCACTGATAGCACTGACTGGACTGAGGCATCTTCCTAGTGCCCCCCAATTCTATTTTCACCCCAGGTAATGTTCTATTATACAGATACTGCACACTTTGCTTATCTGTTCATCAATGGGTGAGCACTTTGGCTGTTTCCATATTTGGGCTATTATCAATATTGCTGCCATGAACATTTGCGAGCAAACATTTATGCAGACATTTGTTATCAATTCTCTTGGGTAAATGCTGAGCAGTGGAACTGCTGAGTTATGACGTGAGGAATGTTTACGTTTCGGAGAAAAGTGGTTTCCAGAAGATCATGTTTGCAAATTTCCAAAACGTGGACATAAGATAAAGTAAGAAAGCAAACAATACGCAGTAAATGAAGTGTGAGTTACAAATACGTGTATGTATTTAAACAGAAAGGGAACTTTCTAAGGCACGCTACTTATCGACAGTCCCCAGAAGCGGTACCGCTGAAGTCTTTTCTTGGGGCTATTTTCTTCAGACTGGAAGAGCAATCATTATGCAGAGAGAAGCTGTAAACAAATATGCCAGAGCGGAGCGGGAACAAAAAACGTCCCCTGGCTCGTCAGGTAGAAAGAAACGCAGCGAGCAGCTTGGCACCAGACAACGAGGATCGCCGCTTTTCATCTTGATGCCACAGATGGTAGAAGACTGATAACTAGTCTGCCATTTCGCTGCGAGATCTGCCCGCTACAGCACAGACTGTTTCTCTTCAGGCTCATTCTCCAGGATACGTACTTGCATAAAAACTGATGATTATAGACTACAGATGCTCAGAAAAAGGCCTTCATCTGCCAGGCGATAAAAACCCTCCCAAGGTGGAACGCAAAGGTCTATTCAAAACGTGGGGCTTCCCTCTACAGACATGCAAGATGGGAGCTGGAAGAGGCGGCTGCCAATGCCTTGCAGCTTCTGGCCAGGTACATTGCATGCAAATGACCCTGTTCAAACTGAAGCACGGGCACTGGTAACATACAGCAAGCCGACCACCGCTGACTCCTGTATTAGCCTTTTACCTCCAGAGCGCTTCCTTCTGCCCATCTGAACAAACTTTCCCTCAAGTCTTTCAGACATCACCTGCATTGTGCAATTTTCCCTCACTGCCTTCCATCCTGTGTGCGTGCTCCTGTGAACTCGGGCGCGGGGACAGACCTTTACAGCTGTGCCTCCGGCACCTTCCCCAGAGTAGAAGGATCTCCTTTATTACACTTATTTATTTTAGGTGCGGAGCGGCCCTTGTCACACATGCCTGGGGAAGTGAGCGGACAACTCGTGGGTCATTTCTCTCCTTCCACCCATGTGAGTCCTGGGGACCGCTCTCAGGTTGACAGGCTTCTCAGCAGTGGCTCTTACTTGCGGGGGCCATCTCTCTCTGTCCCACTGTGTAGTGACATTTTGAGGAAGTCTCTGGCAGTCTTTACCAATCACACTAGGATCTGTCGTTTGAGTCCGGGCAGTGACAGTAATCCCTAACAGATGAAAGGACTGAGGGAGTCTGTGTTTAAATTGCCCTGACTTTAGCAACAGATGCCTAAAATGTTAACAGAAGAAATTCAAAAGGTAAATTAGGTCCAATTAAGAGAGCGAGCTTCCAGTAAACTTTTGCCTACGTAAGAGACCATCAAAAGAGTTGTAAATGTGACTTCAGGCCAGCGCCATACCGGTCACCTTTCTACTTTCAATACCAGGATTTGGACTTGCTTTGATTAGAGACCACAGACACTCAGAAAAGGGTATTCGCCTGCCAGGGGATAAATCACCCCATGGTGGGAGGAAGAGGTCAATTCAGGACCTGGGCTTTCCTTCCATACACATACACGCACACGATGCAGCCAAACCACTTAGTAATAGACAGCCCAAATCTCTGGCTGGTTTTGTTTTGACTTGTGAACTGCCCGCGCCTCCATTTTTCTGGGATTATTCTGAATTGGAATATTTTTTTTAATTTCCCAGTTTCTACAGGAGCTCTTGGTGAACAGACCTGTTTATCTTGGGAGAAAAACACCATCTGTTAGACATTACCACCCTTTGAGTTTCCCCAAGGAGGTTTAGGAAGTAATGACAACCAGAAAGTATCTGACTTACTCAGGTAGGCAGCAGACGATCTGAGCAGACAAATTTCTTACCTACTTGACTGTTCCAGTTTGAACCAGAACTGCCTTTCATAGACTCATGTGACTGAGTACTGAGTCTAGAGGTAGCAGCACTCTTTAGGGAGGTGTGGAACCTTTAGGAAGTGGGTCACTGAAGGGCAGGCCTTATGGGCCATAGACCCTTCTGGATCCAGCAGATGTCTCTGCCTCCTGGCTGGCCCCATGTATCGGGCAGCATGGAGTCAGGGCTGCCATGCCTTCTCTGCCATGACGGACTGTATCCTCCTAGACAAGGAGTCAAAATGAATCCTCCCTCCATTGAGTTTGTTTCTATGAGCTAGAAAGTAATGAATAGACTGACAAATTCAAATTTAATTAAGTGACAAAGCTATACACTTTATTGCCCCATAATGATCTTTTGTATTAAACTGTAGGCAACATAAAATAGAGTTTACTGCACTCTTAAGTTTTGTTCCTGGTGTTATAGGGTAGTTTAGGATGAGGACGATCATATTTTTAAAGATTTAATTTTATTTTTTTGTGGGTGAGGGCTTGCCTGCATGGCATGTATATGCACTACATGCATGCCTGGTGTCATGAGACCAGAAGCATATCCGAGCTCTTGGAACCGGAGTTATTGATGGTTGTGAGCGGCCATGTGGGTGCTGGAGACCGAACCTGGGTTCTCTGGAAAAGCAACCAGCGCTCTTCGCCATTGAGCCATCTCTCCAACCCCAGGCTGGATTTCACCTGTATTCAGGACTCCACTCTTGTCAATGTCACTTCAGAAATGTCCCCCTGCCCTTCTCTCATCTGTCAGTTCTGTTCCCTCACTTTCTCCCAGAGAGTCCACCAGATTCTTAACTTGTTTTGCAAGTCTAAACGCATCATACATACTTAAAAGTTATTCTGTGTTAATAATAAGCTTCAAAAGGCAGGAATAGATCACATACCCTCTCTCTCTCTCTCTCTCTCTCTCTCTCTCTCTCTCACACACACACACACACACACACACACACACACACACACACACACGGTACAAATAAAAGGTCATGTACCCTGTCCTTTAGAAGCCTAGTTCTGTCTTTACTACATTTTTGAAACTATAGTTCTGAAACAGAATCACTGAAGCATTATTTTTTAAAGCGCCATATATACAGCATCACATTTGACTAGGTAATTGCTGCTGTACCAGATCATTCCTCAGTGCAGACTCTGAGAAAATCATTTCTGCACTGATTACATCCAAGCCCTCTGCTGCAGGCAGCCAGGTTGAGTGAGCCATTTTGTTACGGATAAATCAAGTTAGAGGGAACAGCACCAGCAGCATTCAAGGCGGGACACCGGCCACTACGCACCAGTCACCAGTGTCTCCATTTCCCTTCCTGGTCTCCCTTGCCTGTCTATACCAAAAGCTGTTCATCAGTCTTAGGCTTTTCAGCTCCTCCTTCTTCCCTTTCCTGCTTAAAACATCATATTCTCAACACAGCTCCAGGGAGCCGTTATCAATAACTAGAACTTTACTATCACCGATTTACGGGGAAATAAAACATAAATATGTATAAATCGTTTTTAATGCACAGCCTGCCTCCTTCAATCCGGCCATTTATCACTGAGGCACACATTGAGGTCTCTAGACTTTCAAAGTGCACAGGTGTGAATTATCATAGATAAAGGCTGTGTCTTGCCTTGTTCATTTCTCTCGGAATTGTCAGTTAATTACAGATGATTATGACGATAATGATGTGTTGGGAGATGACCAATCCAATGGAAGCATATTAGAAGAGTCTCAAAAATGGCCTTATTCCTAAGAGGAACTCTGTAGACTCTGCAAGGATCCAAGGCATCAATGGACACTAAAAACAAAGCTAAAGAAACAGAAAAGAGCTTTTAGCCCAGCAGAGTCTAACGCAAAATTAGTTTGAGAACTGGGTCAAAAAGATGCCAAGTCCATCTGCAAATCTATTGTTTTTGCCATTTCAGGACACAGGTGCTTTTCCTTTGAACCTCTACCTGTTTCAGCGATAGGAAGATTGGGGAGGTGCAGAGCAAGATTGTTAGGCCACAAATCCCCAGACTGTCCTGGGGAACTCTTTCCCTTCTAGCTGAAACTGGCTTTCAGCAGCTCCCAAAGCCACTTCTTGAAGAGAAACAAATTCATGCATATGAATTATGGCTTACACAGATTTTCAGATACTAAGCCTAAGAGAGAAGCAACACCAATTCACGTGAGCTTTCTCCCTTTAGTGTGGAGGGGGGAGGTCACACAATTCATGGCGCTCTATCCTGGCAACAAATATTTATAGGTTTTTCCCATGTGCCCAGGACTGTACTGAGGTAGACACAGCTCCTCCCCTCTTCGCTCAATGATGACAATGACAGCTGTCAGAGCTTCTCCCCTTCACGTTGTATGACGGTTCCAACTGACAGCATTTCTAACTTTTGGAGAGAAAAAAAAAATAAGATAGGTACACTACATTTTGTAGATGGGACAGCTAAGACAGAATAGGAGAAGTACTTCCTGAACCTCAGACAGAGTGAGTGGTGGGCCAGACTCAAACTCCGGACTCACACTTGAGCAACTCTGTACTCTCTCCATGTTTTGCAGGGGCACTGTTTGCAGCTTTATTCCAGACTACGAGAGTATTTCACACACAGAGGTAATGGAGTGTGGGGTGTAGGCTCAGCGACGTGACAGAGCGCATGCTTGGACAATGGGAAGCCACAGGCTCAATCATCAGATTAAATTGATTAAAACAAAACAACACTGTACTTGATCTTAGCCAAAAGGCCAAGTTACTCAATCTTAGAAAGGCCTCCATCCACCTAAAAAAAAAAAGAACCTACAAGTATTGATTTTATCCTAGAATCTGGGTCATGATTTTGGTGGATCTGCCCTAAAAGAGACCTTATGGTATTTTATAATAGGTCCTGGTTCCAGCCAGAATTTTTCTTTTTTCTTTTTTGAGACAAGGTCTTACTATATACACAGTCAAGACCAGCATCAAATTCTCAGTCCTCATGGCCTCATCTCCCCAGGGCTGGGACTGTTCCCATACTTGCCAGAACTTTTACTTTCAAGAAAACCAAACTGCCAATGTAGAAAATTTGAACTAAGCCAGGTATGGTGACGTATGCCTTTAATCCAAGCACTTGGAGGCAGAGCCAGAAGCAGTCAGATCTCTGTGAGTTAGGAGGCCAACTGGGTATACATAGTGAGAGGGTTCTCGGCTAGTCAGGGTTATAGAGTGGAACCCTGTGTCAACAAAACAAACAAACAAATCCAAAGGAAAACAACTGCAGACAAAAATAGTGCGATTTCACTATTGCCATAGCAAATTTACAATAGTCAAAAGAAAAAGAAAAAGAAAAAAAAAAAAGAAAAATTACCCAAGTGTCCACAGATGAATAGACAATCCATTTGGGATGTGTGGTACGTACATACAATGGACTTTTATTTAGCCCCCAAAAGGAAGTTAAACTATGGGAAACAAACACTCACACAAAAAGGACAACTATTGTATGATCGAAACATGAGGTATGTGACCAAACTCATGAAAACAGGATGTGGACTCAGGAGTGCCCAGGGCTGGGAGCAGGTAGAAGAGGCTAGGTTTTGTTTGTTTGTTTGTTTTTCTTTTTAGTAGGTATAAAGTTTCAGTTTTACAAGATGAAAAAGTTCTGGGGATTATACAACAATATAAAAATACCTAAGATTCCAGTAAGGGGAAAAATGATAAAGATGATACATTTTGTTGTATGTATTTTACCATATTGTTTTTTAAAGAAAGAGAATCTGTTACTTACCTCATTGTGTTGCTAATTTTTTACAGCAGCTTCCCTGCGGCTTCAGTGTTGGACAGGAACAGGCTCTCTTGGTGCTAGTAAGAGACATCAAAGAATTTTCTGTGATGTTTTGAGTGACTTTTAAATTAAAAAATTGCTATTCTATGTTCTCAGAATTACATTTGGGGAATAAGGCAGATAGTGTTTTCCTGTTGGTTGGTGCTAACAGCTGCAGCACTTTGTATTTAGATCTCTCTGGAGGGTCCGGAAACAGAATAAACAGATCATCCCAATTACCTATAACACTGACACACTTGAAACCAAAGCAAACACACGAAGTGAATCCAAGGCCCATGTATACAGTTTGCATCACTATTCAATTCCTAGGCTTACACACATCTTTACTCTCAGTCACTGCTCTAATTCCCTTTTTTCCCACCAGCAGTGCACAGGACATTAATCTGAAGTATCTAATAAACCATGGCTCTAAAACAGGGTTGCAGATAAATGCCAGCCCGGATTACTGGGGTTGACAGATGGCATCCTTCTCACTCTTGATGTCTGCTATTGGAAAGGACCTGGAACAAGAGGAGTTTCCGTCCTGTAATCCTCTCTGCTTTCCTTTCTCGATCTTCAACCACGTGTCTAAACAGCTGGGTTTCTAACCCCCCACCCCCCATATAGAATGTACAATTAATCAAAAGCAACTAATTGACGATATAAACAAATATTTAAAAGTTCACAGTAGAAATCATTGATTAATGTAAGAACATTTATTACTGCATCTATTTTATAGTCTTCCCTAGCCATTTAATCTTGTAATGCATGAAAGAATGAAGAATTATCACTGGAGACTTCCCAAGTACCTCATCTGATTGGAGCCTTGCTAAATACTGACCACCAAAACAGAGCTGAGGAATCAAAAACATTTTTCTTCCAACTCATGTTTTTTTTTTTTTTTTAATGATAAAAATTATTGTGGTGGTAAAAGGAATGGGTCAGCACACAAGGACTCACTGAGTGATAGCTGTCTCTGTTCATAATTCCCAACTCATCTCTTGTGCACAACTTAAACACCACACAATCCTAAAATACGGGCCTGGCTTGTCTTTATCTCCACCTCCCTCTCTTTACATCCACTTGTCCTCTCCAAAAAACTGTTTCAGGTGAAGAACTTTGCCTTATCCACCTTTATATTACCAATACCAACACAGAGCCTGACGCATACTAGATCCTCACTAAATGATGATTGAATGAAAGAGTCAAATTTTGACAGGGCAACATGCATAGGGTAACATGTACAGGACAGATGTTATTTCGAGGTCAAAAAAAAGAAGCAAGGCACAGTGGAAACAATTTCTACTCCTAGAAATTTTCCTGATTTAAATAGTGTCCTTCTGTGCTTTATGTTGCAAACAAGAATTCCTTTAACGCTGAATTGGCCATTATGCTGTCCAGGGCTTAAGGATGCGAAATAGCATTGCCACTTTTAGAAAGGAGAAGATCCCCAAGAGAGTATCTAGCTTATATCTTGCAGGGAGGAAGGTAAATCTAGGAGTCTCTGGAAACTCACAGAGCTGAAATTAAATTTCTTTAATGTATTTCAAAACTATTCAATAACTGGTAATGTGGGTTTCTCCCTAAGCCAGCAAAGCAATTTCAGATTTACAGCAGTGCAAGACAGAATACAGAAATTATTTCCAAAGGCAGAATAAAAAAAAAAAAAACAACTCATAGGCTCAAATTGCAGCTGACCTTGATGCGAAGGCTGGACATCAGTTGCTGAAATTTGATTATTTCTATGTACCATCCCCACCATCATACTGAAATAAAGCAGTCTTGAAAGAAAAAAAAAATCAACTGCAATGGAAATATTTAGCCTTAAACTACCTTAGTCTGCATCCAGTTAGGGCTTCCCCAGCAATGCAGCAGGGTAAGATTCAAAGACTACTCTAAATACAAAAGTTTCCTTTAAAAAGTAAATGCTATTAATTGAAAATATTCGCTTAAATTAAATAATGAAATATAACCCGAGAAAAGCAAAGACAAAAATGTTCTTCCCAGAACTTAATATATAGAATCAAACCGTTTTTACCAGCAGATTTTAAAGACAGACATTTTTTTAAAAAATTTACAAGATATACTTTCAAAAATCAAATTACGGAATAAACCCCTCCTACACATAAAGTTCCAAGAACGAGGGAAAAACAGGCATAGATCCCAAATGGAAAAACAAAATCAACGAAAGCGTATTTTACAGTCGCCTCACCTCCAGTGCAGAGGATTGCAGTGGGGCCAGCAGGTTTATTTGCAGCTTGGTTCGCATACAACGGAAAGGGAGTCTCCTTTGCTTGCCTCTTTCCCACCCCCTTTCCTAAATCAGGCTTCCAACCTCTTTACTGGTCCAATTGATAACCTAGGAAATGCGCCTCCCGCAAAGTGAGCGCCCGGAGCAGGGGACAGTCCCCGAGTGGCCACCCCTCCCTCCCTTTGGGTGACGCTCCACTTCCTGTTAGGCAAAAAGGCATTCCCAAGAAGCTCGGTTTTGTAGTTTCCAAGCCACCTCCCAAAGCCAGACCCTCTTTCTGGTTTCCTCTCCTAGGTAACAACTTTTAATCATTCACGTGACGGGCCAGCTGACCTTGTCTAAACAATCCCCCAGAACGATGCTGGAGTCGTGTCCCTCTACCCAGCTCAGGCCCGCAAAGGCTCATCTCCAGCGTCCCTCATCCAGCCAGCTAGTGACTGCACCTCCTGAAATGGACTACAGTGACAGCTACTGTCCCGGGGTGACCGAGATGCTAAAGGGCCGTGTATGCAACCAACTGAGGTTGCCCGGGAGGGAGAAACAGCAATGAAGCCATAGGCTCCGTGGCCCGCTTCCTAAAAGACTTCTTTTAAATACCTGTCAGTGTTTCTTTTGCAAGGCACCCAACGATCGCCTCCCGCGTGGCGGTTCCCGCGGGTGGAGTGCACTCCCTCAGCGCTGACCTCGCGAAGCCATCGCCGCGCATCCTGCGCAGGGGCGGCGCAGCACGTGGCTGCCTGGGTCCTTCGGCGGTGCTGCCTGGAAGCCCAGCGGGGATCGGAGGTCCTTAGGGGGTTAACGCAGAAGGGGCAGGCGCGGACAGGCGCTGCATCCGGGAACGTTGGTGGTGGGCGACCCGGGTGGGTGACAGCAGGCCCTGAACCCAGCCACGTCGGCAGAGCCGCCGCTGAGGATTTCTCCTTCGGGACTTCAGGAGATAGGACGCCCCCGACCGACCAGCTCAGCTAGGGATCCCCCCGCGGCGGCTTGCTGGCTGCCCGGGCTTTCTGCAGCCCTCGTAGCCCCGCCTCCTTCCTCCGTAAGCCCCGCCCCCGCCCGAGCCCCCACCCCTCCCACCCACCCCGCCTCCCGCTTTCCCGTCCCAGGACGCGTTGCGCGGCCCGGGCCGGAAGTCCTCGAGTTCCCGGGTGTGTGTCTGTGTCTGTGTCTCGCGGCGGTGCGCCGCCGCGGTCCAGCGCCTAGGGAGGGGGTCCGCGTCTGGAGCGCCACCGCTGTCACTGCCGCCACCAAACCGAGTCACTTCTAGAGGGACGGAGGAGGCCCGGCCCTTCGCCGGGTGGAGAAGATGTTGCCCCTGTCCATCAAGGATGATGAATACAAACCACCCAAATTCAATCTGTTGGGCAAGATCTCAGGCTGGTTTAGGTGCGGGGTGCTGTGGCTGCTGGGAGGGGGCTGCCTGGCAGGAGGAGACAAAAGCCGGGAGCTGAGGATGGTCCGAGGTCCGGGGTGGGAGCGTCAGTCCGCCCCCCACCCCCGCTGTGGTGGAAGGAGCATATGTGGACTGGGTGGGTTTTGGAAGGGGGACTCGACTTCGCGGTCCCCGGCACCCCCTTGGCTCCTGCCTGCTTCTAATCACCTGTATCGTGCGCAGGTCCATCCTGTCGGACAAGACATCCCGGAACCTGTTTTTCTTCCTGTGCCTGAACCTCTCTTTCGCTTTTGTGGAACTGCTCTACGGCATCTGGAGCAACTGGTAACCGAAGGGGAAGATGATTGGGGCGGAAGCAGAGGGGGAGGGAAAGTAGCCACTGTTTGCTTAGTGCCACGTAGCTCCTCACCGGTAGGTAGGTAGGTAGGTTCAGGTCTTACCTTTGCCGCTACCACTTCTGCCGAGTTGCTCTCTCACACCTTTCTTTATCCGTGCGGAAGGGATGCTTTTCTAAGATCAGGGCCCATAAGGAACAGACTCTGATTTCCTGCAACTCCATCAGACAGGACTGACAGCCCCCCCCCCGTCCTTTTTTCCCCCCCAGATAAAATGAATCTCCTCTCCAACTGCTTGCCTTAGCTTTGCCTGGGGAAAACTGGGAGGATCCTGTTAGCTAACCTCCTGTGGGTGTGGCGTTTTGGGGATTTTACCCCTAAGATTCTGAAAGGGAAGATCTGAGGGTCCCTGTTTAATTTATGGTTATCTTTGAATGACTCTTGAAGAGGTTTGTGAAGAGACCTTTGACAAGGCGTATGCCATTCTCTTTTACAGTGAAACTGTCTCGTTATTTTCCCTCTTGTCTTTACTGCAGTAGAAAATCCTGGGCAGTTTTCTGAAAGTGCCTCTGGATTTGATGGCTTTTGGTGTCACCTTTGAATTTTTGTTTTCTCCTGTCATGCTTTGGGTAGAGGAGAGTCCAGTGTGACTAAGGAAATCAAGTCCCTAGTATTTAAGTATTTGCTAGGGGATAATTCTGGGCTTGTGAAGTTGCTCCGCAAATAACAGCATGAGCACACTTCTCAAGTGTGCTAGCTCCATCTGCAGATTTTGTTCCCTTTTAAGAATCTGCTAAGAGCTGGGCGATGGTGGCTCATGCCTTTAATCCCAGCACTCCCAGCACTCGGGAGGCAGAGCCAGGTGGATCTTTGTGAGTTCAAGGCCAGCCTGGTCTACAGAGCGAGATCCAGGAAAGGCGCAAAGCTACACAGAGAAACCCTGTTTCGAAAAACCAAAAAAAAAAAAGAATCTGCTGAGAGGGGCTAGAGTGAAGAGTTCTTGCTACTCTTGCAGAGGATCAGAGTTTAGTTCTCAGCACCATATCTGGATGCTCACAAGTGTCTGTAACTCCTGCTTCAAGGGATCTGACACCCTCTTCTGGACCCCACAGACAGACAGACAGACAGACAGACAGACAGACAGACACACACACACACACACACACACACACACACACACACATAAAAATTTTAAAAAATGTTAAAAAAAAGAATCTAATAAAGGATGGGGGATATAAATCTCCCAGAATCTTCGAGGGCAAGTTATATAGGGTCTTAGATTATCCTGTGCAATTTATGGTTTCGTTAGCTTCTGTTAAACTAACTTGGTCTCTGTCTTTTAAAATTCATTTTCAGAAAGGAAAGGGATGATAGTCTTTGGTCTCTAGCTCTGCTGGGTTTGAACAAAGGTATTCTTTTACTGGGTGTTGTAAGATCTCTTCTTTGGTGTACATCTTCAATCATTTGTTGGGCATTGTGGTATGACTTAGTGGTATAGTTCTTGCCTACTGTGAGACAGGCCTAGGATCCAGTCCCTGGTGCTGTCAAATACACACACACACACACACACACACACACACACACACACCACTCACACTCAGGAGGATCTTTGTGAGTTTGAGGCCACCCTTGTCTATGTAGTTCCTGGACAACCAGGACTAAGAAACCCTGTCTCAGACTAAAAAGCAAAAACAAAAAACAACAAAAATCCCCCCAAATAAAAGAAGACTTTCAGTAAGCAGTAGATTATTAAGATTATTGGTTTTGTTATTGCTTGGGGCACAAAAGTCATACTGACAATATTAAATCTTGATGTATTTAATAACCATTTTGATTCCCATGAGGATTGTGTGTATATTTTGAAGGATACCCCATAACAGATCTTTTTTTAGTCTCATAAAGTTTATAACCTTCAATATATCATAAATACTAAAAGCACTGTAGTCTTAACTTGTATTTGAATATAATGCTTTCAGTGATATATACTATTTATATTTTATATTTTACTCTTTCTGAATTATGTCATAATTTTGGCATATGTGCTGCTTATTCTATGATTACATTATAGCTTATATCACACATTTTTAGTTACACTATATTGCTACATACTATATTTCATTACGACCTTTCATTGGCATAAATCACTTCATGGAATGCTTTGTTCTAGGGCTTTCTATCTTAAGTGTCTGAACCACCTGTTTCATGGAAAGTTGGATGTATAGTTCCTTTCTGATCTGTAGAGATCAATTAAAGTACTAAAACCATTATTGCCCAAGCTGTTTGTTAATATACGTCATTGAATAAGGAAAATATTAGTGGTACATGACTTGGTCTGTGTCCTTAGGTGATTTGCTCTTCTGCTTCTGCATAACTTTCTGCTGTCCTTAAGGGACTTGTTCTTCTGGACCCTAGTGGTTTATTCTCTCCTTGTGTCGTTAAATCCTTCAGACTTGACGTGCACCTTTGTCGCCCGCCTTGCTGAAGTCACTTATCTTGTACCCATGCATATCAAGTTCCATATCGATAGTTGCTTCTTCCCCAATTTCCATTTGTGTCAGTGGCTATGAAACATAGATCATTTGGTGCTTGGATGATTTAGAAATTTGTTGGAGCTGGGCGGTGGTGGCTCACACCTTTAATCCCAGCACTTGGAGGCAGAGGCAGGCAGATCTTTGTGAGTTCAAGGCCAGCCTGGTCTACAGAGTGAGATCCAGGACAGGCACCAAAGCTACACAGAGAAACCCTGCCTTGAAAAACCAAAAAAAAAAAAAAAAAAAAAAAAAAAAAAAAAAAAAAGAAAGAAAGAAAGAAATTTGTTGGGAATTGTGGTATGGCTTAGTGATACAGTTCTTGCCTACCATGTAGTAGGCCCTTGATTCAGTCCTCAGCACTGCCAAATGCAGTCTTTTAAGACTTATCTGGGTGCTAACACATAATGCTTTCCCTCATACTTTCATCACATGGTCATACCTAGAAGCAATGTGGTTTATCCTATGAAACCGTGTAGGTTGATACAAGCCAAGGCTTTGTTACTGAGGAAGAAAGGGCATGTGTACTGAAGAAAGAGATCAACCCATTCATCACAGAAAGTCAGGGTGTAGTGTTTTTGTTTCTTCTTTCCAAAGTTCCAGCAAGGCCTCCAGCACCTTTTATCTGAGTTGTATGGTGATTCCCACCCGCAAATATTCTAGTATACCACTGTTTGGCTTTATGTGTTTTCATGTTCTTCTGCTACACATTTACTTCACCATCTGTTTAAAAACTGATTTTCAATTGTACCATACACTGAAACTGTTGGAAATAGTTTCACTGAGACAAGTGGTTCTCAACCTGTGGGTCACAACCCCTTTGGCAACCCTTTATTTCCAAAATATTTGCATTACAATTCATAACAGTAGCAAAATTACAGTTATGAAGTAGCAACAAAATAATCTTATGGTTGGGGGTCGCCACAACATGAGGGACTGGATTAAAGGGTGGCAGCATTAGGAAGGTTGAAAACCACTGGCTTAGATACTGAAGAAGCTCATGAAACAGACTGTAAAGGTTGATGTTTTCTGTTTTGATAAATATTTGTTCTAGAAATGCTAATGGCTGTATTGGGGGGTTTTTTGGTCCCATACATGTGTGTAGAAGATGTTTATTTAGTAATTCTTTGGTGAGAAGTGCTCTCATTAATCACGCATTTTTCTGCGATATTAAAATTTGATAATGTTTTTGCCTTATATCAAGCTTTGCCTTTTTGTAGACCACTCATCGGCTGTGGTGGAGCCTTTGCCTTCTTGTACTTTAGTTTTTCATCTTAAAAACTCAGATAAGTGCTTTATTTTGATGACCATTAAGGATCATAGAATGGCATGGACTTGAACGTTATTTAACTACAGTTCATTAGTTTATTAACTTTACTCATGCCGTGATCCTAATAACTTTCTTTTGGTGCTTTTTAGGTGTGTCTGTGTGGATTATGTGTGTGTGCATGCACGTGTGTGTCAGTGAACCTGTGTAGGGTAGACGTTGAATTCAGTAGCATCCTAGATCACTTTCCTTCTTGGTTTTTGAAACCGATTCATCCCCAACCTAATTTTCTAATTTCTTGATAATAAATGTACACTTAACCCTCTTATTCCACATTATAGAAATCAGCTGGACAGGGGTTTGTGAATTATGATGATCCCTTGTCTTCAATTGTGAAGTAATGTTTAACAACCACCATTAGTACACTGTTAGCTCAGTTCCCAGTTGACCTTTAGAAACGTTTTAGATGGAAAATCTTAAGCATGTGTAAATAGTGTAATGGACGCCATGCACTCCTCACCCGTCTTCATCACCACAGCCTGTTTCACCCGTCTTGTTGGCACGTCCCAGAGCTGGATCGACGATAGAAGACGCAGTCTTTCCTAACTGCTTAGGGCTGATTCCTTAAAAGACAAGAGCCGTCCTTAACAGTTCGTCAGTGCTCCTATGTCCTTCCTTGTTTCATACATCCTCCTCACATTACATTATACAGCGAAGACTCTAAATACGACCCACAGTGTTTGGCTGACATGGGAGGATCTTACATCTCTTAGAATGGATAGCTTTTTCTTCCTGCCTTTGTTTTTATGAGTGAACCTTAAACATATTTTTTTCTTCTTTTTAAAAAGCTGATCTTAAAGTCCCCCGTGCCAGAATTACAGATACATGCTACCACTCCTAGTGTTAGACAAAATCCTTCTCAAGAATTTCTTTCTTTCCCCTCCCTCCTCCTCCCTTTTCCCCTCCCTCCTTTCTTTGTTTTCTGTTCTTTGTGAACAGGATCTTACACTGTAGCCTAGGGTAGCCTTAGTATTCATTAGGTAGCCCAGGCTGGACTCATAGGGTTACTCTGGCCTCAGGCTCATGAGTGCTGAGACTACAGGTGTGAACCATGCTTGGCTTCAGGTGATTCTTCTGTTGTGGAGGTGTGTTCACATTCTATTCTACTCAGTGTGAAGATTTCTCCTTTATACCACAGGAAATCTCCCTCATTCAAGTGTCTTTAGAATTAGTCACAGAAAAACGTATCGTAACGCTTTTTAAAAGAAATTAGTGTTTAAAGAGGAACCTAAAACAAGTATGCTGATTGTATGAAATAGTTTTTCCTTAGCACATTTTATTTGTTGTGCGAATCCATAATTTTAGGTAATATATATGCTGCCTTTATGTTTTACTTACTTTTCATTTTTCAAAAGTTTTTATTACATTTTATTTTTCCAGTGTGTGTGTGTGTGTGTGTGTGTGTGTGTGTGTGTGTGCATGTGTGTGTGTGTGTGTGTGTGTGTGTGTGTGCGCACGCGCGCATCTTGGTGCACATATGGAGACCAGCGGATACCCTGTGGGAATTGGAGCTATCTTTCCACTATGTGGGGCCTGGGCCTTGAACACAGGTCTTCAGATTTGGTGTCAGGTGCCTTTCCATCTTGAATCATCTCGCCAGCCCCTACCTTTACATTTTAAAGAACTTTGTGCTATACAGTCCAGATAATAATTCATATCGGAGTAACACTTGCTAGCACTGAAGATGAATAGCGAAATTCAGTATTTTCACAGTGAATGTGAACTAGAGACTTTTCATATGAGTTTATCTACTTATCTGTAGCTAAGTAACTTTCATATCATGATCCTAGGTTCAGGGAAAAGGCTTCATATCATCTGCTGAAAGAGAACATGGTGCTTTTCCAGTTTAGAAGAGGAAGTAGATTTTCAAGTTCGGTTACATTTTATTCAATGCTAAAACTGCCTGGGAATATAATGCATTGGTAGATTCCCCAGCACCATGAAAATAAATATAAGTAAATAAGTATTAAAAAGAACTTGATTGCTACAATCAATAGGGCTTACTGTTTTGTATTTCCCTTAAGGCAATGTTTTATATCCATTGAATGTATAAAAAACAGATTTGTGTGTGTGGGGGGAGTTTGCTGGGGTTCCTGTAATCTTTCCTTAGTATTCCTTTCAGTTCTTCCCAGTCAACAGTAGCCCTCTTTATTCCTGACTTTTAGTAGCAGGAATTTTTTTTTGTTTTTTGTTTGTTTGTTTGTTTTGTTTTGTTTTTGACAAAGACTCCCACTTGTGTAGCCCAGCTGCCTTCAACTCCCTCAGCTTCTGAGTTCTGGGATTACAGACTCACGCCTGGTGCTTATATCTTTTCTGTAGATCAGTTGATACAAAGGTTGCCAATTTCCTTGATCTTTTCAAAGAATAAATTTTTGGTTTTGGTAATTTTTCCCTTTAAAAAAACAAGTCTCAGTTTTCCTTGAAGATAGTAGAGGCAAGCAAACTTCTTCCTTATATGTTCTTTGAACATGGTGCCATATTATGTTCTGACTTGAATCATTTCCAGTAAGAATAATCTATGACTCTTGTCCTTTTCCCTTTCTCTTTGGTGTTCTGTGTGAAGTGTGAGGGTTCCCCCTTCCCCTGTGTGTACTCACTAATTATCCTGGATTGTGATTGGCTGGTTCCCTTCCTCTGTGTGTACTCACTAATTATCCTGGATTGTGATTGGCTGGTTCCCTTCCTCTGTGTGTACTCACTAATTATCCTGGATTGTGATTGGCTGGTCCCCCTTCCCCTGTGTGTACTCACTAATTATCCTGGATTGTGATTGCCTTTCAGGAATTTTGGAAAATCCTCAACTACTTCATTTGATTCCTTTATGTGAAATTTCTGTCTGTGGAAATTCTCCATTTGTTCATGAATATTTCATGAATGCTCCACACCACATTGTTTAACATATTAATTATTTTTGTATTTGTATTTGTGTTTTGCCTGTATGTATGTCTATGTACCACATGCATGTCTGGTGGCCATAGAGGCCAGAACTGGAGTTACAGGCAGTTGTGAGCCACTGTGAGGATGCTAAAGACTTAATCTGGTGTTTTTAACTGCTGAACCATCTTTCCAGCTCCTAATCATAACTTATTTTAAAGTTCTCTGACATTTCTAACATCTGGGCCGTATCTGGTTCTGATTCTGTTGCTTGCTTTAGTTCTTGACAGAGAGTCTTTGATAATGCTCCTCATCTTGTCCTTTCCAGTATTTCCCCAGCAGCTTTCCTTCTGGATGGGTACGGTGGTAGGGCTTGGAAGCCAATGTGATCAGTTGTTGGTCTAGGTATTAGTTTGGGGATTTGTTTTTGCTGGTTAATTTCACTAAATGAAAGTTATGGTTTTCTGGTGGTTTCTCCTGTCCTGTGGTTAGTGTAAAATTTAGAGTATTAAAGTACTAGAGGGTTCTTAATGATACTGGAACTTGGCTCAGCTTGTAGCGAGTGTCCTTCACCACAGCCAGATCTCTCTGATCTTGGTAGATCCCTGTTGCCATGTCACAGGCTTGGTGAAGACATGGTGGTGAGTTTCTGCCACAGCTGTAGACTCAGGCAGTCCTGGTACCCCGAGTGTCAGAGTTCATTCCTTCGTTCGTTCTCTCTCTCTCTCTCTCTCTCTCTCTCTCTCTCTCTCTCTCTCTCTCTCTCTCTTTCTCTTGCGCGCGCGTGCGCTTTTTAAATAAAGAATGGAGGTTTGCTAAACTCATGGTTCTGGAGGTGGTGAAGTCCAATATGAAAGTTCTGGCATCTGGTGGAAGGACCTTCTCATTGTATCATAGTGTGGAGAGGCATCACTGGTGTCGTAGGAAGAGTGTTCTTCACATTCCTACATTTCCTCCTCCTATCCTGTCTTCCTTCCACACCCGAGAGACAAGAGCTGGGAGCAGGACAGTTGATGACAGACTTGGGGCTGAGAAGATGACTCTGAAGTTAACTGCACTTGCTCTTGCAGAGGACCTGGGTTCAATTATCAGCATCTCTGTAGCAGCTCAGAGCTGTCTATAACTCTAGATCTAGGCATCTGACACTCTCTTCTGGCCTTTGGGCGTAAGGCACACATGTGGTACACATCCATACATGCAGGCAGGTAGTCATACACATAAAATAAAACAAATACATCTTGAACATAATAATGATAGCAGACTTCTTCGCCTCTGGATAAGAGCCTCTCCCCCAGCGGCAGTGTTTTTTCTACCCTTCCTATCTTAACAGCAGTTGACCTTCATTTGTGACCAGACAGTGAGCAACTTCTGTCCTGCCGCAGCACATGGCTGTTTGTGTTTTGTTTTTAGCCATTCTTAGCAGCACTAGGCTTTTAGTTAACAGGATCTTTCTGTGTGTCATATTTCAATGCTACCTTAGAAGGTAGTTCCAGGTGTTACTGTTTGTTTTGTATTATAATGTACCGTTATATTTGTTCTTTTCCAGCCTGGGCTTGATCTCCGACTCTTTCCACATGTTTTTTGACAGTACTGCTATATTGGCCGGATTGGCAGCTTCTGTTATATCCAAGTGGAGAGATAATGATGCTTTCTCTTATGGGTAAGACTTTAAAATCCTTTTCTTGAACTACAAGATACACAGAAAAATATACAGCTCTTAAGGCCATGAGCTTTTACAAGTTGAATTTACTTGTGTGGTTTGAGCCCTTGAACCCCTCAGGCCTCTTAGTCCTTCTTCACCTCCCTCAGGGTGACCCTTTCACTTCCTGGATTAGATATGTCTGCTTCAAAAGTATATGGAGGAAGGAAAGAGATGGGGAAGTGATGTAATTATATTCCAATCTCAAAATAATAGAAATAAGTTTTTAAAAGTATATGGTCTGAATCTATAATGTAACTTTATTTCTATACAGAATCCTTTGTTTGGTGGATAAGCCCTTAGTTTTACCAAAAGAATCTAGGAGATATATTGTTGCTATATAAGTATTTCCTCAGCCTATTTTTGACAAAAAAAAAAAAAAAAAAAAAAATCACGTGAAACTGATCATATTTCTTTTCTTTCTTCCTTTTTTTTTTTTTTTTTTAACTGAAGAGATACTTTGCTGTCATTTATTTAAAAGTATTTTGTAACACGGTCTTATTCACCTTTTTGGCTTTGCTCTTATGCATGGTGATTTCTGTCTCCCCTGATTTGTACACTCAGCCACATACTATGCACAGACCTTTGATGAACCAGATTAGAGGCAGAATTGGCTTCCTGCCCCCACTGACTGGGGAAGCCATGGCGTTTTTCATTATTTGATTCAAGCTTCTGATGTTTCCTGTTTTGAGCTCATGGACCACTTCCTAGGATAATTCTGTTCATGAGTAAGCAGATGAGGACTAACCCCCTTTTCCACTCTCCTGTGCCTGCTGACTCCTTCCTCGTTTATCCCTGCTTCATCCTGTGCTTCCTCACCCCGGCTCCTCCGCCGCACTTCCTCTTTCCTCTTGCTCATCTCCTGACTTCCCCGTCCTCCCCCGCCCTGGCGCTTGCTCACTTTTGCTTACATCCTCATACCCTCATGCCTGTCTTCCCTAGACTCTCCCTCTTCCCCTGCCCTCTCCCCACCCCCTCTCAGCCTCTTTCCTCCACACCTTCCCAGTCTGCACTTGCTCTTGACCCTCCTCTTGCCTTGGCTGATTGGCACAGGAGACGTGCTCAGGCAGTTCTGCTTTCACAGATGACATGTTGGAACTCTAAGACTCACTCTGTTCAGGTGAACATAATCATCTGTGATCATTTGTCTAGTTTTCCTTCTTTTCTTCATTTTAAATGAAGTAATATACCAAACTAATCCAGCAGTTTATCAGAATGCATGAAACTTTATCTACTGAGCTAGAAATTAGGAACCCAAAGATGCTTAAAAAATGTCTTGCCTTTGATCTTGAAATTCAGTGAGCTAAGGTAAAGGCTTTTTTCTGTCCAGCATTAGCTATGGGACTAGAGGGGGAGATTAAAAGAAAATGACCTTTGTTTTGGACAGTAATCCTGCTGATTTAGTAATTAAGTCCCTTTTAAGTGTAAATTATAGAAAACTGAGCTGGGCAGTGGTGGCACACGCCTTTAATCCCAGCACTCGGAGGCAGAGCCAGGCGGATCTCTGTGAGTTCAAGGCCAGCCTGGTCTACAGATGAGATCTAGGAAAGGCGCAAAGCTACACAGAGAAACCCTGTCTCGAAAAACCAAAAAAAAAAAAAAAAAAAAAGTTATAGAAAACTGGCTGTGTGTTACTTGAATTTAGTAAATTTTTCCCCAAAATGTACATGCTTAGACATGAATTTAATTTACATATATATTTGAAATATATATGTTTGAAAATGGAGTGTAAAATTCATATTATGTTCGATCTACTTGATAGGATGAATTCAAACATAAATGAATAGAGGACCAATAAAGAGTTTGTTCAGCTTGGCATGGTCGCACATGTCTGTACCCCCTGAACTTGGAAATAATTTCAAGCCCTCAGAAGCTCCATAGTGAGTTTCAGGGCATCCTGAGAGGGCCTCTACGTAACCAGAAAAGAAAATTTTCTATTTATTTAAAAAATCTTTTTATAACAAAAATTGTGTTTAGAAGTTGACGTAAAAAGCTAGCAGAAGCATTTTTTCTTAAAGACAGGCTCCTTATGTAGTCTGACTTGGCCTAGAACTGTAATCCTCCTGGGCCAGCCTGTGGGCTGGGTTTGCAGGTGCATGCCACCACGCAGTGTCTGGAAGAACAGTTTTGATGCTTTGCAATGTTGATGAAGGACTAGGTGCCGTGGACACACTTTGAGTTACAGTTATTTCCATGGCTTTAGGTCAAACATGCCTTGTAGAAAGATGAGCTCTTTCCCCAGCTCTTCACCTAAGTAGGAAGCAGAAGACTTTGGAAGCCCAGAGACAAGGTATGGGCATTAAAAAGTGGTTTCATAGAGTGATGTGAAGATAGAGTTAATTTTAAAAATAAACAGCTAAAAGTTTAGGCTGAATATATTAGTTTAGAAAAAGATAACGAACATAAATCTCAAGTTGTCTCTGACATAACACAGGGATACTTTAACTTTACATGAGATCAGAGCTCCATTTTCTGAAGATTTCATAGCCATAAGGTACAAAGCAGAATAGGGAAGGAAAGGAGAAATAACTGCAGTAAAAACCCGCTTTCCGAGACATCTTCTCTTCCTTTGTTTGGACCCTTCTTCCTTCTGTGTCTACTTGCCTGGTCTTATCCTTTCTACAGTGGCAGTTTAAGATTCCCACTTCTGCAGCTTTCTCAGCCCACTTACTATCAGGAGGTCTTTTGCCTCTGTAAGTGTGTGTTTTATGGCATTCGCTATTAAATACAATTCATAGCAATTAATTTCCTCATCCATTTTACAGTATTATATGAAATGTATCCTGTAAATATGAAGGCTTTACTGGCACTTAAAAATCATGTAATATGGCTTACAATCTCTGAAATATGTACATTCCTTTGGAGTTTAAGAAGTATAATTCTCTGTTTGCCTTGCTCTTCCTTAGGTATGTGAGAGCGGAAGTTCTGGCTGGCTTTGTCAATGGGCTGTTTCTGATCTTCACTGCTTTCTTTATTTTCTCAGAAGGAGTTGAGGTATAGTAGATAATCATTAGAGTCAGGAAATGACTGTTCTTAATGAAAATGTTTTAAAGATGTAATAGAGATCTTTTCAACTATCATTTATTGAGGTTTGTCTTGGAGTAGAGAAAACATGCATATGCGAGACGACTTATGAAATAGTGGAAAAATTACGTATGTGTGAAACATCTTGATGGAAAACAGTAAGATGGTAGTGCTCTATAAGCTGCACGAGGTGTTACCATGGAGAAGTAGAGGTGCAGTCTGGGTAATGAAGTCCTTTAGGAACTGTCTTAAAACATCTAGAACCTGCGAGTTTTGCTAGTGAGCATTTAATACTTGGTGTACATTTTCTAAAAGTAGAAGGAAAATGTGAAGATTAGTAAACTTACAGAGAGCAGGAGGAACAGGTTTGGAAGCAAATGTCATTGCACATACTTACATTTATTTAGAAACAGGAATTGTTACTTTGTCTGCAATATGTGAATACTAGCTTTAGCTGTCAAACTTTGGGCAGGTAGTTTTGAACACTTTTACTTCTGAAAATGGCTAAAAATTTTCATATTGCATTCTGTTGCCTCCAGTTGCAATCAGGAGTTATATCAATGCCGTCTCTTTGTATTGTGTGTTTTCTAGAGAGCATTGGCTCCTCCAGATGTGCACCATGAGAGGCTGCTGCTTGTCTCAGTTCTCGGATTTGTGGTAAACCTAGTAGGAATATTTGTGTTCAATCATGGAGGTCATGGACATTCTCATGGCTCTGGTATGATGGTTAGAACTATTTGTTTCTTCATTTTTTTGACATTGATTTGGGTGTGTGTGTGTGTGTGTGTGTGTGTGTGTGTGTGTGTGTGTGTGTGTAGGTCAGAGAACAACTTGGGAGATTTGGTTCTCTCTGTCCACCAAGTTCTGAGGCTTGAGTTCAGTCTTCAAACTGGGGGGCAGATATCCTTGCAAGTCCCCCCCCTTTTTTTCTTTTTCTTTTTTGCATGGTTCTTTTGTTAAATACTTTAGAAAATTAGTCACTTTAAAGTTACAAAAGTATGACATCTAGATACTCAGAAATGTCTTCCTAGACTTTCCCTTTTACTTCTCCATAGCCCTCTGTCCCAGTGCCTTTCAGAGTTGTTATGCACGTTATTGTATTAGTATGGATCTCTCCAGACTTCTGGAGCTCGTCTGCTTTATGTAATATTTACTCATATTAAAAAACAGGTATCAGAAAACCACAAGTCTAGTTACTAAAATAGTGTGTGTACCTCTAATTTACCGTATAATGCATTTTAAAGATTCTTCCATTGGTAGAAAAAACTACCTTGCATTTTTTTTTATTAATTTATGAAATCACTTTATTGTAATGAACTCACAGAAAACTCCATGGTATGAAGCCAGTGGTGCTTGCCTGCTACAATCCCAGCACTTGGGAGACAGAGGCAGGAGGATTAATGCTAGCTTCAGGCTTACCTGTTCTGCATAGTGAACTCCAGGCTTTCTAGGGTACATAGTGAGAGACCCTGTCTCGACCACAAAGCAAATAAAAGCCAAAAAGAAAAAGAAAAAAAATCAACTAAAAAAAATATACCCCCAAACAAAAACAACAACAAAAACCAGAGGGAACAAGAAAGCATATGAAGCTGCCATGTTGCACAGTTCAGATCTAGAACATTTCCGTCACTTCAGACAGTTCTTTTAATTTAGTGTGTTAATGTATACGTAGAATTCATAAAACATAGTATATGTACATTTTTACTAGATACGCTTTTTTTCACATTGCCTTCCACAGTGAGTGTTATTCACATTCACTTCCAGAAATAAATGTATTCATTTTCTCCCCAGCCCACATCAACCTTTAATATTACAGATTCACGTAGTTTTGCTCACCTTTGATAAAGGTAGCTTCTAATTGTTTCTTGTCTCTTGCTAGTAGTGCAGTTGAACATTCTGCTGGTTTGTTCTTAGAGTATAATTGCTTCTTTATTGTTTTTTTTTCCCACTTGTTTATAAGTTACAGTATTACTTAAAGTATTGCTGCTTTCCTTTGTTTTATGTGTTGAGGATATCTTTTCCCAGTTGATGCTTGTATTTCAGTTTTCATATAGAGATTAATTTGTATGCATTCTGTGGTGGCTGGCGTTAATTGTCACCTACACAACCTGTAGTCTTCTGGGAAGACAGTCTCAATGAAGGGTTGTGTACATTAGGTTGGCCCGTGCGCAAGCCTGGCAGGGGACTGTCTCAATGTAGTTGTTAACTGATGTGGCGACACCATTCCCGAGGCAAGGGTCCTGAAATTGAGCTTAGCAGCAAGCAAGTGAGCTTGATTGTGAGTGAGTAGCTGTTTGAAGTTACATCTTGACTGAAACCTAGAAGTGCAAACTGAAATAAATCCTTTTCTCTCCATAATTGCTTTTACTTTTTTCAGGGTATTTTGTCACAGCAACAGAAATGAAAGTACGGCATAGTGTGATTTTTGTTTTACATTTTTTTATGTGTAGTTCCTTCTCTGTTTCAAGGATTTCCTACTCCAGGGCATGAACACCAAATCCTCTGTATTAATGCTTTCAGTTTGGTTTGATGGTTTCTTGTTACCCAGTCTGTTTTTCCATCTATTTATTCTTTGTTCTCTGAGATATTTCCCACTTAGGAAGAATCAGCATTTTTCCAGTCATTTCCCTAAGAAAACTTTCAGTGATTGGCCTGGGGACAACAGCATCTACTTGTGATGCTTAGTAGGTTAAACCAGTAATCCACAAAGCCTCTGTCCCCAGGTACGCTTGGTCTCTTCTTCCTTCTTTATTATTGAGATGTATGGGTGGAACCCATCAATATAGTTTCGCACTGACTGATTTGTGTGCTCTCTTCAGACAGAGTTGCAAACACAACTCTGCCTTTGTACTTACCTTTGTAGTTTATTCTTCTTTGCGTGGGTTTGAACTACTCCTTTTATGTCCTTTGATTTAACCTGAAAGCCCTTTAATATTTTGAGGGGACAGGCTTTTGTTCATCTGGATTGCCTTAATTTCTCCTTTATTTTTAAGGGAGTCTGTAGATTATAGAATTTTTTAGTTCTGCATCCCACCACTACCATTTCGATATCCATCCACTGCCTTTTGGCCACTAGGATTTCTTTCTTTTGTTTCACTTTTAGATTATTTATTTATTTGGTGCGTGCGTGCGTGTGTACACCATGGTACATATATTGACAAAGTGGGTATTCCGGCATGTGGAGGAGCAGCCAGCATTCTGTTTGCTTGCCAGCTTGGTTGTTCCATCCTTTCTTCTTCCACCTTTCGTTCCAGAAGCATCCCCGTGGAGCAGATTGTAGGCAAGAGATCAGGCCACATAGGTGTGTACATGCTCATGTGTATTGTGGGAGTTCAGCTTAGACCCTGAGTCAGCTTGAGATCACATCAAGATTTGCAGGTCTCCTGGAGATCCTGCAGGATTTGCATTTTCTGGCCTTCAGAGTTTATTGTTGTGCTCCATGGTAGAACTCAGGACTGCTTGAGCATGTTGGCAGTAGTTATTAGAAGCAAGTGTTTCCTGACTTGAATCTGGAGACAGGATTCTTCTAACTAGTATTATTGTAATCAGTTGTGCATTCTTACACATCTTCTGTTCAAATATTGTTTTCTAGGCCATGGACACAGTCATTCCCTCTTTAATGGTGCTCTAGATCACAGCCATGGCCATGAAGATCATTGCCATAGTCACGAAGCCAAACATGGAGCTGCACACAGCCATGATCACGCGCATGGACATGGGCACGCGCATGGACACGGGCACTTCCATTCTCACGGTGAGTGCAGCCAGAGCACCTGCAGAGGGCCAGCCTTCCAAACAAACAAGATGTGTGAGGTGTCTTTTCCTGGCTGGAATGGCCTGTTGAAAGGACACGTGGCCTCTCATGAGTCTGTTTAAGTGGTTTCCAGTGTTAGTTTCTGTTTGTTGTACTGTAACATGAAAGTAAGGCGGTGGATTTAATTGTTTGCTTTGTTTTTCAGTGACTATAATAATAAAATACTAGTTTTTTGATGTGTGAGTGGGAAACAGTTGATGTTTAGCAAATGAAAACTATGATTGTTTTAAGTCTGACAAGGCCTTTTTAGTATATAATGTTATGAAAATACTAGAGATTTTTCAATTTTTATTATAACTGTTTAATGTTGTCTAATGTTCCATGTTCCTTTAGAAATCTTTATGTTATAACATTAGATACTAAGTTATAACGTATTTATCAATGTATTTTATTTCAGATCATTTATTCACGAGTTGTGAGTATAGATTAATAGGAACTGCTTAGGTAACACAATCTGCCTACATCTTAAATAAAGTATGCACTTAGATGTTTACCAGCACTGGCCATATGGACAGAATACTAAAGCTTTAGATATGAAAAAAGTGAGAAGAGCCTTGAAGATTGAACATTCCAAGGCCCAGTTTTTCAGTCTTCCAATTTTCAAAATACCTTATTGAAATATGATTGGCAAACAAAATGCTGTGCACATTCAATGCTTATGCCTTGATCTCAGGGACTAGTTTACCTTTGTGGAACCATTACCTCAGTTTAAGCTATAGACATCACTAGCACGCATTTCCTCCTACCTCTTATTATTTATTTATTCATTATTTACGCATTATTTAGATGGGAGCACAGCATAAGCTCTACCCTCCTGACAGTTGGGAGTGTGCCGGCCAGTGTTGGCTATAACAGCTCCGTGTTGTACAGCTCTCTGGGCCTTCTGCATAGATAGCATGGCTTAGCCTTGTGCCCTTGGACAGTTCCTTCTCCGTCTCAGAACCTCTTCTCTGTTTCTCCGAGTTTACCTCCTTCAGCTTCCTCGTAGACATGGCAGCTGCTGGTTATCATTGTGTTTTACTCACGCCACCTGTCTTCCGAATTTGTCCCTGGTGTCCTGAAGCTTTGTAGCTTTCTCTTTAGAAGAAGGGTGCCCCGTTCCTGTGCCAGGCACATTGAGGTTGCTCCCCTGTCTTGAGTGTGGCATGTTGTGGTGCAGTGAATGGAAGTACACCTAGATCTTGGGCTCTGGGTTCCGGCTCCTTTGCTTGCGTGCTCATGTTGGAACCACACACTAGTTTTTGTAGTGGTTGCACCAGTTCACATTCCTGCTAGTAGTGCATAATGGTTCCCTTTTCGCTACTCGCTTGCCTGTACTTTTTTTTTAATAGCTAACAATTTTCTTGAAATTTTTATTTGAATTTCCCTGCTGAGTACTGGTGCTAAGTATCTTTTTCTATATCAATAGGCCGTTTTTCAGCCTGACAAATATTTTCCCCTGAGTTGTTTGAGCTCTTCGTTACTTCAGGTATTAAGAATCAGTTTGTAGGTATGTTCTGCACCCTCAGATTCCTTTTCCTTCTTTTCTTGTTTGTTTCCCTTGCTGTGCAGAGGCTTTCTAGTTCTGGGTAGTAAGTAATCTCCTCAGTCAGTTCGCATTACCTCTTTCAATCTGTGATATGCCATGTTTGCAAACCACAACCCTGCCACCTGGTGCCAAGCCTCAGCTTCATCCCATAACCCCTTGGGTCTTCATCCCCGAGTCCTTGGGTCTCCACCTTCATCAGTGGTCTCCCTGCCCTCGCACAGCGCCAAGCCAAAGCTGCTCTCATTATCCATTCAGTCCTGTAGCTTGTATGTCACCAAAATCAGTAGTAAGTATATGGAAGACGCTTACCCATGGCCAAGTGTGGCCATCAGCCGGAGATACAGCCATGGCCTGCTCTGGACCACAGCATCTGTGTGCTGGCCCTGAGGAAAACTTCCTGCAGGATTTCATCTGTGCTGCTGGTCTCTTCTTAATCAAAGCTGATTCTTAAGCCCTAGCTAACCAGCATCAATTGTGCCAGTAAAGCAACAATTCCTGTTCCACAGATTCTTAATCCAAAATATCTCATGAGTGGTCCCGATAGTGTTGTTACCTCCCACTGTATCTCACAAGCCAGACCTCCATCGTCTGCACTTCTCTCTTAAGTCCAATCTTCCAAGCTCCTGTAATAGGTGAAACTCTGAGGACTCAGCAGCCTTCCGAGCCCAAAGATACGAATACTTTCACAGTCCTCCCTAAACACGACTAAGCTTCAGTTTATATCCTACTTTGTTTTCTATTGCTGTGATAACGACCAGGACCAAAAGCAACTTGGGAAGGAGAGAGTTTATTTCACCTTACAAGTGGCAGTGCATCACGGGAAGTCAAGGCAGGAACCTGGAGGCAGGAACTGAAGCCAACATACTCAGTGAATTCTCGCCACCTTAGTGACATGAGACTCACCAGTCAGAGCCATAGAAAACTATAAAGCTCCCGTCATCTCATTTCTCCTGAGTTTCTCCATTTTACTTCCTTTCTGGAGTTTCTTATTGATGGAGTATGCTCATGTACAGTCTCGCTGCTCACCTGTCCTGCGTTTTAGCAATGAGACAGGAATGTGAGCCTGGGGAGAGGGCTCAGTTGGCACAGTGCCTGCTGCACACACACAAGGACCTCGACTGGTCCTCAGCACCCACATAGAAAGTGTGAGGGCAAGAGGTGGTGGAGTGCTCCTGAACTCTGCCCCTGGGTAAGGAGACACAGTGGATCCCACAAGTGCATTAGCCAGACAGCCTAGCTGAATAGATGGGCTTCAGGGTCAGTGAGACACTGTTCCTCAGAAAGTAAGGGTGGTGTGCAGTGGAGGAAATCATGAATGTCACCCTCAGGCCTCACACACACGTGTTCATACCCATCACATCACATCCAAAAGTTAATCCAAGTCAATAAACAAACATGAATAGAAACTTCATTATTCTTCTCTGTGAACTTAACACTTTACATTCAGAGACGGCTTTTAACCAGAATTATTGCAGTCATCAAGTACAAAGCAATTAAAGTAGTTTTGTTTAGTTATGGACTGTCAAACAACAGCATTTTACTTGAAATACATTTCTAAACTAGAATTCTTTCTTTCTGTTTTGTTAAGAGCCTTTATAGTGAGTCTGTACAGTTTTTCTGGTCATGATCGAGAAGGTACAAGGTGGAGAATTACTGGCCTTACTGACCATGCTCATTACTTCTGGCGTTTACAGCTTGGGACCCAGGGCTGCATGCAATAGCTACTAATGTAGCCCAACACAAAACAGCCAACTTAAACCTCTTTATTTTCTCTTTTGGTGTGTAACTTGATTTTGGGTTCTGGAGTATGAATTGTACAGGTGTGAATCATCCTGTGGTAGTGGGAAAAGGTTGACCATGCCTCAAGTTCTATGTAGAAGCTGACTTGCTTTTGTATGTCACTCATATTAATCCCAGACAGCTCTTTTACGTGGTGGTGGCGTCGTCGCTGGTGGAGTGTGGAGCATAGTGTGATCAAGGGACCGGGGTAGCCATGTTTGCAGACCTCAGCACAGAAGCCTGTGGTAGTCAGCTGACCTCTGTACCCTTGCTCTTCAGGGGACTGAGTCTCTTGTGTCACGCCTGATTCTTGTATAAAATCCTAGCACAGCACTGGCACACAGGAACAACTCAGTAGATATTTACTGGGTTCCCAATGTTTACCTATTTTTTATACTCAGGTTTTTAATTGCTGGGTAAATTTTCTCCAGAGTTCCCAGTCCCAACATACAACAAGGTTTGAATATCCCTTATCCAAAGTGTCTGAGGTTTTCAGATTTGTTCTGTATTTGAGGTATTTGCAGTAGGCTGGACTAACTGAACATCTCTAGTCTGAAGTCCAAATCTGTCCCCAAATCTGGAACATTTCGAATAGCAACATGATGCTCCGAACTCCACAAATTTTAGAGTATTGCAGATCTTGAATTATGGCTTCTCAATCAGGTTTGAAAGAAAAGAATAGAAATTTGATTCTCCTTGTTATGAATAATTGATTAGAAGAAGATTTTTTTTTCCTAATTTACTAGAAAAGATATTTTGTGCTTAGGTTTTAATAAAAATAATGTATTTTGGAAGGTTGGGAAAAACTTTAAAAATTACTCAGGTTCATTTTGTGGGAGTTCAATTAATATTTATTGTAATCATTATCCTAAGT
Organism: Peromyscus maniculatus bairdii; assembly: GCF_049852395.1. NCBI lineage: Eukaryota > Metazoa > Chordata > Mammalia > Rodentia > Cricetidae > Peromyscus > Peromyscus maniculatus. Next base: position 95,692,545 of record NC_134857.1, on the reverse strand, counting down.
GCTCAGTATGTACTAGACATACTCTAAGAGCTTTCTATGTGTTAATTTTTATAATTTTCTCATAATTGACTGAAGGGTATAATAGCTGTTGTCCCTATTAACTGAGGCACAAACAAATCACAGTCAATATTAAGAAGCTAGAATTCTGGACCAGTGAGAGGCTCAGCATGTGAAGGGTGCTTACAGTCAAGCTGACGACCTGAATTTGGTTCTCAGAACCACCTGATGAGAGAAGAGAACAACTCCCTCACCTTGTCTCGTCATTGCCACATGTGTGAGTGTGTGCACACACATAAACGTGTAAGTGCATGCACACACGTAGACACAGGAATGAATAGGTCCACATGTGTGAGTGCATGCACACACATAGACACAGTAATGAATAGGTCCACATGTGTGAGTGCGTGCACACACACAGACACAGGGATGAATGAGTCCACATGTGTGAGTGCATGCACACACGTAGACACAGGAATGAATAGGTCCACATGTGTGAGTGCGTGCACACACACAGACACAGGGATGAATGAGTCCACATGTGTGAGTGCATGCACTAATAGACACAGGAATGAATAGGTCCACATGTGTGAGTGCATGCACACACATAGACACAGGAATGAGTAAGTAAAACAGCTAGGCTTTGAATGGTGGCTCATACGGTGGGATATGTAAGGAAATGGGCCTCCATTTCACTTAGCTCACGACCTTGTCCGTCTCACTGAGCTTTGTATTTACTGAAATGTAACACTGTGAGGGAGCTGTGTTGTTGTTTTTTAAGGCTCTTAAGCCAGTGGTGCAGAAATTGGGAGCTTCTTGTAGCAGTGGGTGGTCTGGGCTTCTCTCTAAGGCATCACATCTGCTGGAATTGCCCAGTGGCTCCTTTGCAGTTCCCATGGTGACATTCCCACGCACCTAAAAGAGGCTTGTGTCTTTCACATCCTTATCCACAACTCACCACAGTGCAGCACCCCAACTCAAGGAGCTGAGGAAACAGTTAAGTTATAGACTCAGGAGGCAAAAGAAACAAGTTTAGAGAGCAACTAGCCAGCCAGCTTCTGCCACAACCAAGAGGACTTTTAACTTAGTTAGAGTTAGTTTTTATAACCATGTCACCAGACTATCCCTTTCAAAATACTGATGTCAAAAATGGCTTTTCTAGAAATATTTCATGCATGCAAACACTTGGTGATCTGCTAGGAGCTGGATTTTTATAATGGCTGTGCGTTTGACTGCCAGTAGGATTTCCGTGGCAGCTGCATCTTCCAGGAGAGTACCACAGAACCAGGGAAGCTATGGTGCCACCTCTTGCTTTTGTGTCTTTGTCACATTGCTGCCCGGCGCTCTTCCAGTGTGCTTCACTGCTGCAGTGCTCAGGTGTGCTGTCCTGCGCTCTCCAGTGTGCTTCACTGCAGCAGTGCTCAGGTGTGCTGCCCGGCGCTCTCCAGTGTGCTGCCTAGTGCTCTCCAGTGTGCTTCACTGCAGCAGTGCTCAGGTGTGCTGCCCGGCACTCTCCAGTGTGCTTCACTGCTGCAGTGCTCAGGTGTGCTGCCCAGTGCTCTCCAGTGTGCTTCACTGCTGCAGTGCTCAGGTGTGCTGCCCAGTGCTCTTCCAGTGTGCTTCACTGCAGCAGTGCTCAGGTGTGCTGCCCAGTGCTCTCCAGTGTGCTTCACTGCTGCAGTGCTCAGGTGTGCTGCCCAGTGCTCTTCCAGTGTGCTTCACTGCCTCAGTGCTCAGGTGTGCTGCCCGGCGCTCTCCAGTGTGCTGCCTAGTGCTCTCCAGTGTGCTTCACTGCAGCAGTGCTCAGGTGTGCTGCCTGGTGTTTTCCAGTGTGCTTCACTGCCACAGTGCTCAGGTGTGCTGCCCGGCGCTCTCCAGTGTGCTTCACTGCCGCAGTGCTCAGGTGTGCTGCCTGGTGTTTTCCAGTGTGCTTCACTGCCACAGTGCTCAGGTGTGCTGCCCTGTGCTCTTCCAGTGTGCTTCACTGCTGCAGTGCTCAGGTGTGCTGCCCGGCGCTCTCCAGTGTGCTTCACTGCTGCAGTGCTCAGGTGTGCTGCCCTGTGCTCTCCAGTGTGCTTCACTGCAGCAGTGCTCAGGTGTGCTGCCCGGTGCTCTCCAGTGTGCTTCTCTGCAGCAGTGCTCAGGTGTGCTGCCCGGTGCTCTCCAGTGTGCTTCTCTGCAGCAGTGCTCAGGTGTGCTGCCCGGTGCTCTCCAGTGTGCTTCACTGCTGCAGTGCTCAGGTGTGCTGCCCGGTGCTCTCCAGTGTGCTTCACTGCTGCAGTGTTCAGGTGTGCTGTCAGCCGTGGACAGTGACCACCCAGTCACCACGCTTCACATTCACCAGCTTGGCTGGTCTCCTGATGGTCCTTTTGAACAAATGCTGCCCATCTTTTCTGACTTATGTGGTTTTTGTTTCATTGCAAAGCTGATTAGTAGTCTCTGATGCATTTAAGTATAGAAATGATAGTGCCTTTTATCTTTTCATCCTAAAGAGAATTTTAGTTCTCCAAAATTTTATTGACAGAGTAAATACCGTCCCAACAGTGACCTACTGAACGTGTCACTGATGTAAGATTTTGAAATCCTTTTCTTATTATGCTTGGCAGCCCGTGCGAGTATGTCACATACGTTGTCCACTTTCCACCTCACCCTTTCCCACAACTACGTTAGCAGTGAACCTGAGGCCTTCACAGGTAGTGCTTGCCTGGTGCCGCCAATCTTCTGCAGCTCGCCAGTAGGCCGGTGGCACACAGCCTTTCTTTCCGTGGAGACCCCAGGGCACAGCTGTGGTAATGACCTCACTTTTGCCCCTGTGAACAGGGGAAATGCTTCAGGCAGTTCCCATGATAAAAGGCAGGATTTTAGTAAAGTGACTCTGTTTTCTGTGGAGAAAGTGGCGCAGGTAGTGTCTGTCTGTCCTCTGTGGAGAAAGTCACAGGTAGTGTCTGTCTGTCCTCTGTGGAGAAAGTCACAGGTAGTGTCTGTCTATCTTCTGTGGAGAAGTCACAGGTAGTGTCTGTCTGTCTTCTCATAGGTAGTGTCTGTCTATCTTCTGTGGAGAAAGTGGCACAGGTAGTGTCTGTCTGTCTGTCCTCTGTGGAGAAAGTGGCGCAGTCATGCAGACTCACTGAAAGCTACTGTTCACAGTCCGCTTACCTTGCTGTCAGCCCTGGCTTTCATTCATGGGCCTCTTCAAACTTTATTAGTATAATATTGGTAGGTCTTCATAATATTTGAATTTCTTGTGATTTTTATTTATAGTACAATAATTTCCAGAATATTCTGTACCCTTGTTACATTTCAAAATTGCCCTCTCTAAATTCACCTCTACTTAATTACTTAAGTTTAAAAACTAATTTTGTAGGTGTAATATGACAGTCCACTCACACCTCCATCATACACTTGAGCAAAATGGACTCTGAATTGCAGACATTTGGATCAGGAATTGAAGACATGTTTTAAAATAACTTAACTTAATTCTCTACAGATGGTCCATCCTTCAAAGAAACGGCAGGACCCAGCAGACAGATTTTACAAGGTATGACAAGCAATTGTGTGTTTCTTGATTTCATGAAACTGGCTTCATCCTTTTCAGTTGTCCAGAGTTCTCTTTTAAAAAATTAGTGCATGGCAGGCATATTTTAAATGTTTTCCCTCCTTGGAAATGTACACAAACACACACTATGTTGAATATATTAGCCATATTTTGTCACTTGGCTCTTTTCTTAGATTTAATTAAAAACTCCAACCTAGAAATTGGAAAATCCTACTAAAGGTAAGTGCTAGGCCTGTGGCCCCAGGTACGTTTGCTTTCTTAGGATTATGACAGTTTCTCCAAAATAATGTTCAGTATGTTCTTAAGTTGTAGGAAAATTGAGAGCTAAAAATGAAATCCAATGAGACCTTTGTCATATGTGAAGGCATCAATTAATGATACCTAAACAGGAGCTTAATGTCGTATAAACAGTATAAACAGCACCAGCTAGAGAAAACTAATCTGTCTGTGAGCTCTGTTACTTTCTTTTGGGGGTGGGAACCAGTCTTTCTCAGTTTCCTGTGGACTATATTGTCCAGATTCCCAGCTCCCTGCTTCTTGATTTTTTTTTTTTTTTCTAGTTTACTTCAGTCTGGTTTTCTTGGTGGCTTTAGATCTAGCCTCTCCTGCATGTGTTTTTCTCAACAATTTCTTGGTCTAATCTTACTTTTTGTGTTTCTCCATAGGGAAGAGTTTATTTTTAAAGGGCTTGGTTACCCGCTAGTCACCAATTTTTCATTTACAAAATATATGGAATTGCTTTAAAAATAGTCTTTACACATTTTTGATGCAACTGTGTCAAGTGCTGTCATTAGCTTTGATAACAATTTATATTTAGTTATGAAAAATCATGAATGGGAGGGAATAAGCTTGATATAGCCTTTTATCATCTTTGTATAAACAGTGATGAAAATGAGTTTATATTTCTGAAACGCCTGCGTTTTGGGGTCTCCAGAAGGCCAGGCGGAAGCTGAAGGACAGCTGTTACCTTCTGGTGTGAAAGCTTTCCTAGCCAGCAGCTCTGCAGACTGTCATCGCGAGCACTCTGAGCTAAGGCAGGTCTCAGCTGCTTGCTCGTCCTCTGTTCGGCTTCTGGTGCACCAGATTTTAGAGGTGTGAGAGCATTGGTGTGTTACAAGTCTTGCATAGCTTCAATTTTATGTGAGTTAAACATACTTTATCTATTTCTTTAGTGATTTTTTTTTTCATGAATAGTTACTATAAAATAGAGTAGTTAATGATGTGTGCTAATAAAACCTACTTTCTGGCTAGGAAATTGCATGTAGGCAGGGACTTTCCAACCTCAGGAGAAGCAAGAGCAAATTATTTCCCCCCTTTTTTCATTGTTCAGAGCTATTTTTATTTCTGTTCCTACCAAAACACTGATTGAAGAATTTAAAAGCTTAAAACTGTTATCATGTTTAAGAGTTTGTAACATAGGGACTTTCAAGTGTATTGATTTATATCCATCTTTTTCATTTTTATTTTTTAAAGCCAAAGTGGTTTTGATGGGAATATATTGTATTCTTTGGTATTTAAAGTACCGTAGGGAAGCTTGTTACGTGTAAGAATTTGCCAGTGAATTATTTGTTGGGGACAATTCTGGGGCTGGTGAGGTGACTGGTGTAAGGGCACTTGCCGCCAAGTCTGACGACCCAAGTTCAAACTTGCGGGCCCTCGTGGTGGAACGGGAGAATCGACTCCTGTTGTTCAAATCTTAGATGGTCTTTTACTAAAAAACCCAGAGCCAGATATCAGGGTGAAAGCCGAAAGATCAGAGAAGCAGGACAGCCAGCCACTAGCTTACCTCTACAAAATCGTCAGCCTCAAGAGAGCAAGTTCCTGTTTCCTCACGCCTTATACCTTTCTGTGCCCTGCCATACTACAACCTGGGATTAAAGGCTTGTGTGCTTCCCACGCAAAGGCCTGAGATCTCAAGTGCTGGAATTAAAGGTGTGTGCCACCACTGCCTGACCTCTATGTCTAATTTAGTGGCTGGCTCTGTTCTCTGATCCTCAGGCAAGTTTATTAGGGTACGCAGTATATCACCACAGACCACCACAAGGTGTCCTGTGCCTTCCACACATGTGCTGTGGTATGTGCATACATGTACACACACATCTGCACACAGATGTAAAATTTTCTGCAGAGGAGTCTGCACGGATGAAAAGGAATAGGGGGTGTGATGGAGTGCCATTTGCTGTGGCCTGCTGTACACTACACGATGGCAGTGAATGGTCTTTCCCCAGCAAACATTAAGATTTAATGGAGCTGGTGGTGGTGGTGGTGGTGGCAGCGGTGGTGGCAGTGCACGTCTTTAATCCCAGCACTTGGGAGGCAGAGCCAGGTGGATCTCTGTGAGTTCAAGGCCAGCCTGGTCAACAGAATGAGATCCAGGAAAGGTGCAAAGCTACACAGAGAAACCCTGTCTTGAAAAACAAAAACAAAAACAAAAAAAAAGGAGACGAAAGAAAGAAAAGATTTAATGGGACTCATTAGTGGTCACAGTTTAAACTGCTACACAATTTCCTTTAGTTTAAATCAGTGCATATTTACCATTTATTGTTCGGGGAATCCGACATGAATTTCTTAGCTGCTCACAGTCTTCCATGTAGAGCAGTTGATGGTGCTCAGGACTAATGGGATTTTTGCTGTGTGGTGAATTTTGCTCATTAAAGATCTACAGATTGAGCCAGGCTGTGCATGGCGCACCGCACGCCTTTAATCACTCAGGAGGCAGAGACAGGTGGATCTCTGAGTTCAAGGCCAGCCTGGTCTACAGAGCAAGTTCCAGGACAGGCTCCAAAGCTACACAGAGAAACCCTGTCTCCAAAAACAAAACAAAATAAAAACAAAACAAAAAACAAGGACAAAAAATCTACATGTTGAGTGGATTATTGTCTTAGGTATTTTCTGGAAGAATTGTATATGCAGCTTCTTTCTTGAGATTTTTATGGTTTTCCAGGCAAATGTCACTTATCTTAATAGTATATTTTAGTTCTTAAGCAGCTAACTAGTGACTTACTCAGTACCTAATATTAAAGGTTCAATGTATATTTTCTAGTCATTTAAAAGTATTCAGATACTTGTTTTTTTGCATGGTGAATTTGAGCATAATAACAGATTTCAGTGGTGAAACTGTTTGGATAATTAATATCAGGTTAACTTGAGTTAGGGTCCATATGAAATTCTAGCCTTAAGGCAATAATTTTAATCACCAGCAGAGGGCTCTGTGTGTACATGTTTTCAAAATGAAAATGCTTTCATAACCAGTTTTTTTTTCACCTGATGCCCTTTCCTTCTCCGAACAAATTATTTAACCTTTTTCCTTTTTAAAGTAAAGGTGGACTTCATAAATAGCATTTGAAATAAATTCTACTTTCTCATTTGTATTGTTCTATTAAGATCGAGTATAACCTACGGTCAGATGTGTAACTGGTGTTGTGAAAACAGTGTTTCAGGTCATAGGTTTTCTGCTGTGCAGTTCCTAAGCAGTCAGTCTCCTCCTGACTGATTTTTCATTGGGTGGGTGATGGTATTTGACATTTTGGGTCCAGTCCCAAGAACTATTCCTATTTTACAGTTTTAATGTTGGTGATGCTTTCTTCCCAGGAGTATTTTTACACATCCTCGCAGACACACTTGGGAGTGTTGGTGTGATCGCCTCTGCCATCATGATGCAGAACTTTGGGTTGATGATAGCAGATCCTATCTGTTCGATTCTCATAGCCATTCTTATCGTTGTCAGGTAAGTGGCACACTGGGTTATTATCTGTTGTTGAAATGAGAGGGAGGCCACTCAAAACCATGTGATTACAGATCTACAGTGCACATTGTCTGGGCTTTCCTGTGGGCTTCAAGGAAATTCTTGTCCAGATTCTCTTTTCATCTTCACATTTCCATGCCTTTTCTATTTATATCTTGCCTGGAGTTTAAACATTTCTTTGTGGTTTTGACGTTTAAGCCTTTGATCATAATTCAAATCTTCAGTCATACACTCTATCTATAGAATAAAATATTGGCAGTGTCAACTGCATTAACTAGACTATTAGTTTATATCTAGACGTGGCAGTGTTAGACTCTAGTATCGATGTTGCCTCTGCTAGATCTGTCTTGAATTGTACAGTTTTGTTATTCTTTTTCTTTTCCTCACCTACCCTGGTGCTAGTGCCCCATAAAGACATTGCACATCCGTCCTCAGTGACTGTTTGCCACAGTGCATTGTGTAGCTAATATTATTATTGTCTTAGATCTTTTGTCCTAAAACACACTTCACTGTTGGCTTCATTTTTATTTTTTTAAAAAATGGAAATATGTTCTTTAATCTTTCAGCATTTAATTATTTTAAATTTGCATAGTATGTCTCAGTTGGAGTGTTATCGTTTCTCCATCTCTACTCAGTAGAAGCTTTTGTGATGAAAGTGAAGACTGATGAGAAGTGAGACTGGAATGACTGTTTATAACTCAGACTTGACTAGGGTCGATGTAGGAGATTGCAGTGCTAAAGTTGGAGGTGCTTGTTTTTCCCTTTCTGCCCTAAAAATAGAACATACATTTTAAACATGCAGATTATTCTTTAATTATTTGCACACGGAAGCAGGTGTGTATGGAAGCCTTTCTAAAGCTCAGAATGACTTTTCCTCATCTTTGGAGGTCTTAGCCAAACTCTCTTGAGTTAGTGTAGACGTGCCAGGCTCCTGACAGAAACGTTAATGTCTGTAACCACCTGTCTTGTTGGGGGCGCCTTGAGTGCGTTTTGCCTTAGTGTGTGTTACAGTCTCAGTTGTCCTAGTGGTGTGGAAGAGTGTGATCTTAGCACTCCCTTTACTCTGCGCCACCTGTCATCACCCGAGTTCTGCTGTGGTTTGATGGGAAGCCATGATGGCCTCTCCGTCCCCCGCCTTCTCCTTTCCATGCCGCAGTGACAGCTCTCTGGGGAGGACTGTGTGACATACTGCAGTTATCTTGCTTTCAGTCCTTGGACTCTATCTCAGAAGAAAGTTCAAGGCCCATGGCGGCTCCCCCCACAGTGTTTCATCCTCTCAGCCTCTCCCACCCTCACCTCAGTTCACTCTCTTTTCCCCAGGGACAGTCTCTTCTCTTCAGTGTCCTAAAGACATCATCAAACTCTCTGCCTTCCCATTTGTCTTTTCTCTTTCTAAACTCTTCTTGCATTTGATACGCCCTTTCCCTCAACCCTAAAGATGTGTGGACCCCAACTCCACATTCTTCCTATGAAGCTTAATCCAAATAGCACCCCTTCAGGAAACATTTACACACACACACACACACACACACACACATACACACACACACACACACACACACACACCAGCTGCGAGCTGTGTGAAGTCCTTCCCTGTAGTGACTTCAGCAATGTTCCCTTCCAAGGTGTTTATCATAGTGTCCAGAGTCTGCCTTATGTGTCTGCAGCTCCGGGAGGGCAAACTGATACCCTGTTATTACAAAGTGACCATATGATTCTCCTGTGAAGAAATTGGCACACCCCAGATTTGAGTCAGAAGAACTTAGGCTTTTTCCACTCTAAAGGGTCTAATGTCTATCCAGGCTAGTCTCAGAGTTATGGCAGTTCTCCTGCCTCAGCCTTCCAGTTTGGTCCCCCTAGGGGAAGAAAAGAGTTATGTCTTATAGCTGGGCACGGGTGGTGCGCACACCTTTAAACCCAGCACTCAGGAGTCAGAGGCAGACAGATCTCTGTGAGTCTGAGGCCAACTTGGTGTACAGAGTAAGTTTCAGTATAGCCAGGGCTGTTACACAGAGAAACCCATCTCAAAAAAAAGAATTTTATTTTCTAAATTGGAAATTCTTTTGTTGTTATATTCTTATTCATTTGTTCTACAAACAAAAATCAATAATAAATAAATGCATATATGCACGCACAACAGACTTACCTTGCCACAGTGTCTAATACATTTTTTAAAATCTTTATAAGCCGTCTTCAACAAGTAGCTCTGAGATTCCTGCTCTTTTGATCTTATCTTGCCACAGGGGAGAGAAAATCAAATCAATAGATTGACACTCCGATATGAAATGATTATTTCTTCATCCTAAGGGAGGATGTCATGGTAGTCACTGAGCTGTTATCTGAGGTTACATGATAAGGCAAGTCCACAACTAAATGTCGCCAAGAGCTTTCCAGCCTAGGGACCAGTTGATAAAAAGGCACATGGTTAAAAACAGCTACCCTAACGGAGGCCAGTGTGGCTGAAGCACAGGGCACAAGAGGAGAGTGGTTTGGGATGGAGCTGAAGAAATATACCAGGGAAAATTACAGGGCTTGGAGGCGGATTTCATTTCAAGTGCAGTGGGAAATGATAATAGAGTGACCCTTGGTCCATAGGTTTTGTTTTGTGGTGCTGGGGACCAAGCCAAAGCTTATACATGCTAGGCAAGCACCCCATCACTTATCTTCTTACCCTGGTTTGTATTTTTGAAATTTATTTTATGTATGTGAGTGTTTTACCTGCATGCATGTCTGTGTACCATTTGTGTGCCTGGACCTTCTGGGCCCTGGAACTGTAATGTTAGCTGTGAGCTGCCAGATGGGTGCAGGGAACCGAACAACCAATGTTCTTAGCCACAGAACCATCTTTCCAGCCTCCTGATGTGAATTTTTTGAAAATAGTTTTTAGCTGGGCATGATACCCTTAGTCCCAGCACTTGGGAGACAGAGGCAGGTAGATCTCTGTGAGTTTGAGGTCAGCTTGGTCTACAGAGCGAGATCCAGGACAACCAGGGCTACATAATGAGCTCCTGCCTCGAACAAATTAATTAATTGCATAAAATAAAATAAATAAAGATAGAAAGAAAGGAACTCTTTTGAATGAAGCCGAGGTTGCAAGGGGCACAAGTACATACAAGTAGGACCATCTAGAAGCTGCCGTAATGGACCAGGGAGAGGCCATAGTAGCCAGGTCTAATCTAGCAATGGAGAGGTCTGAATAAAGCCAGGAAATGGGGTAGAACTAGTGAGATTTGCTGTGGATATGGAGGTGTGGGTCAGGCTTAAGCGAATGGGAGCCGTGGCAATGCTTAGAGCTCTTATCTGGGATGGACAGAGGCGTTGCCACTGAGAGAAGAGTGGTGTTTCCCCTCCCTTTGGAGGCACTGTAGATCAGCGGCCATGTTCTGCTCATTGCTGGTTTGGGATGCTGCGTTAGTTACTCATGTGGAGGCTTCCAGCAGGCAGTGGGTGTGTAGATACAGGATTGCTACCATCACCCGGCTACCACAGCCGGGAGTTTAAAATCCCAGAACAGTGGTCAGCTAGCAGCCGGGCCCCGCATCCACTCCTTTTCCCTGGAGATGTCAAACAGTCTGTGCTCTTCCCTCCTGAAACTGGTGCAGCATCGGTTCCCTTTCAGTGTAGTGCCCCGGGCAGCCTCAGTCAGCCAATTGCAAGTACAGACCCTTTTTATTTTTGTTTCTGTCCGACTGTTCAATTTCCAGAAATTTTTAGTTTCCATATACTTAACATACTGATAAACAAAGGAAGGCATCCTGATTGTAATACAATGAATTACTGAATTACAATGAAATGTATGATGTGCCTATTGAAATGTGTCACATCTCACCTCTTTGAGACAGTGGATAACTCCGGTATATTTAAAGGTCATTCAACAAATGCTGTGGTACCTATTCAGCTGGGCATTTGATCGCGTAGCAAATACCTTACACCCATGGGGGAGCCGGTAAAGCAAATGGGCATACAAGTAGATAATAAGACATGCACAGTGCAGGGCAGCAAGGCACGAGGAGAGACATGAACACACTGCTCCAGAGGCCTTCTGGAGAAAGTATTTTCAACAGGAAAAAATAATTGGCCCCCATCAAATGCTTTTGGGATGATTGGTGACTTATACCCAACCCTGGGGAGAGTGGCGAGAATGAAAGCTTGATCAGAGAAAGCATCGAGAGACCGTGTGTGTGTGTGTGTGTGTGTGTGTGTGTGTGTGTGTGTGTGTGTGTGTGTGTGTACACGCGCGCGCGTGTGGCAGGGAGTAGCCATAGTCAGCTGCCTTTTGAAGCCTCTCACTGTAAAGGGGAAAAATGTGATTGCCTGGCAGCACCCAAGACCCACTTTGAGGTTTGTGGTCATGAATTTAGTATAAAAACAACTAGTATGGGTGTATGTTTCCTCTAGTCTTGTTCAGCTACTTAGTAAGAGTCATAGAGGGATAGAAAGAATTGGGTTTAATGGGTGTGCAGTTTTGTAGATGAGTGCTACCGTGGTAGGGGCAAGGTAGGAATTAAACAAAGGGAAATGAACTGACGTGTCAGCTGTGCTCTGGAGCAGACCCCTGCTCAGGAGTCATTAACCAGTGCAAATCATATGTGTGTGTGTGTGTGTGTGCCCGCATTTAGATGCAGGCAGAGCACTAATACAAATAAAATAAAAGTAGTGTGGCATGCTTAAAATCACCATCTGAGGTCTAAGTTATAGTCAGCAGATGGAGGAAAAGAGCATCGTAAAAAGGAGGGCTTGTCCGTGTGGATACTTAGACCGAGAATAATGAAAGACAGGGGTAGAGGTGACAGGTAAAAAGCCAGTTGCTCAGCTCTTGAGTGACTAAAGGAATGACCAAGAATCGTGCCCTGGTATTCAGATGGTAGACGAGCAAATGACTTGATGGGCTTGGCCTTTAAGGGGGGTGTGGTGTGTATGGTGGGAGGATGGGGGTGAACAGAGTTTAAAATAGAAATAAGCAAGCAGGCCCCCACTTTCTCCCCAGAAGCCGACCTAAGAAATTCTAAACTTTGTCTAAACTATCAGCTTTTTTGTCTTTGCTCTGAAACCCACAGTTGGATGAGGAACGCCACATTCAGCAGTCAGGTTATAAAGGAAGTGTTCCATTCCATTCACAAGATGTACTTTCTGGTGTCACATTGAGCCTGTAGATGCAGGGCGTGGTGACAGGCACCTGTGATCCCAGCACCTGGGAAACTGAGGGAGCAGTCCTCAAGTTTGAGGCCAGCTTGGGTTATACAAGACCTTGTCTCAAGAAAAACAGAGAAGTATTTTTCTTTCCTACCCCGTACGTGTTTTCTGTGTCATTTTGCCCAGGTAAAATGTGTTGGGAAACCTGCCCCGAACTGTCTCATCTGCCTGGACTCCGTTTCCCCCCCGACAGTGGCAGTCCTCCCCACAGTTGGTGGTTTTCTCTCGGCTCTGTCAGACACAGGCCAAGGGTGGTGAGAATTCCTGGGTAGAACTGCTTTGTGCTGTGATGGATTTTGTCTCCCAGTGAAGAGCGGAGAGGTGGAATGTAGCAGCGAGAGAATGGTTTATTTCCTGGAAATGGACCTTGGATAAGGTCTACAGTGGTTGGCTCCCTTCTTCTCCCATGAGTAAAGCTGGAGCTGAAAGGAAGTAGAAAGCGGAATAAATCAGTGTGTCGTTGCAAGTTTTAAATGATGCCATTGACTTAGTTTGGTTGTGTTAACCACTTACATAAAAAGAGGTCCCTTATGCTTGAGGAGAATATGTAACAGGACACAGCAGTGTGTGTTATTGCAGGTGTGTTCTGGGAGCCTTTTAAAATCAGTTTTCTGAAGTTTACCAGTTAGCATCCTTATTGTGCTTTGAACTTATTAAAAAAATGATATAGATGCATAAACAAAAGCTTTATAACCAAAAGAATCTCTTCTTGTTTAGTATAATAAGTTTTTAAATACTACATGTTGAGGGAAAAAGACTCCAGTTTTTGAGGCAAGTTTTAGAGGCTTTGGTAATGACAAGCAATGGTGGTAACTAGAGACAAGAAATAGAAAGGCTGTGCACGAAGAAAAGCAGTCACGCACTATCTTATCTTATTCTCTGTCTTAAGTGATCACAGTCATTGTTCACACCTAAATGATTTGACCGTGACTCCAGTTTGGGTCAATTGTAATTGATTCTAATTATTTGTGGCTTATAATAAGCAAAAAGCACACACAGGAAGCTACTCTATCTTCATAGAGTCACATATGAGAAATTATAGGCATTTTATCTTTTTCAAAAATGTTTTTGGGTGTTCCCTAACAATTTCCGTTGTGGTTAGCCTTTCAAGTGGCTACATTTACTATTCTTTAGGCAGTGTGAAATAGAAGAAAACAGTCTATCAGAATTTTAACTGCTGCTTGTATAAATTTTCATGTTGTACAACTGAACAAGTTGGAACACTGTCACCCAGGAGTTACATTATTTTTTAAATCATATTTAAATCGTATCTAAGGCCACTATAATGAGAGAGAAAAGACTGACTAGTCAATCTCACTCTCTTTCTCAACTAACTATATTCTGGGAAAGGTCCCAGTTCATAGGTGATGGGCACTTCTCACTTGTGCCTGTAGAGCATGTTGGAACTGTGTTATTCTTGGGAAGTAAGTAGTCCTCACTTCGGTCATGTGTGTTCAGTGGTTGAGATGAAGAATCCTAGTTGGGAAATGCTGGCAGAGAGGCTCTGTAGAAATCTGAAAGAAACCAAATGGCTCAGGAAGCTTTTCTGATTCTATTATGTAATCCTATCATTTCCAAACATTCCATAGTTTTTATTGAACCACCTTTTCTTAGGTTCTGAGGACACTGTACAGAGCACTAATTCAGTCAGATTTTGTCATTGTCAATAAACCATGATGAAACTATTTAGAGAGTTGTGACTTCAGAAAGCTCTCCATTCGTTTCCATTTTTCTCTACACCCCCCACCACACACACACACACACACACACACACACACACACAGAGAGAGAGAGAGAGAGAGAGAGAGAGAGAGAGAGAGAGAGAGAGAGAGAGAGGAAGATCACATATATTCCACAATTATTAGTGTATGTAAAGGGTTTCAGTTCTTTTCATGAACTGGCTATGTAAGAACAGGGTTATGTCCTGGCAAGTGAAGAGGGAGCAGGGTTTTGGTTAACAGGATCATAGTACAGGAGTGAGTTTTGTTTTCATTTCAAGCTCACTAAATTTTTCCCTTAAAGGACATTGCTAGCTCAGCTGCTATATTTACCATCAGAAGTTAACTGTGCTCCAATTACAAATCTCCCTAGAGCCCACATCTCTTTGCAGTTTTTCCTAGGAGAAAATAGTGGGGTTTTGTTGTTGTTGTTTGTTTGTTTTCACACAGCCAATTAATGCCTTAAGACACAACCAATTTGTAGGTTAGGAGTCACTTTACTTCCTGTTGAGTGTTTGTTTTTTACTGAGGAAGCACTGGGCCACGAATCTAAAATGGTTATTTGTGTGCGAAGTGAAAAGAAAAGAGTTCTGTGAGGTGTGGTCTTCCCCAGTGAGCTTCTCAGTAATCCATTTGCCCTTTAAACCTCACACACATCATATTGTTTTCCTCTGTCCTAAAGTCAGGTGGATAGAGCTGCATACTCAAACACCTGCGTGCCTGTGCACACACACACACCAAAAAAGGAAAGAAAAAAAACTTATATGTGCCCTAGTGTCTGCATCCTAAGTATCACCTGAAGAAAGGTCCATGTGGTAAAGGTCTTGTCTGGACCACAATTGGGAGATGGTGCAGCCTGGTGAGAGGTCCTCACATCACTGGCTGTGTGTCCTTGAAGGAAGTGGTGAGACCCTGGCCCCTTCTCCCATGCTGTCCTCCCTGGCTCCCTGTGAAGTGAGTGGTTTTGCTGTCCATCCCTATTTTGCTATGAAGTGCTGTCCTGCTATGGGCTGGAAAACAAAGAAAACTGAGCCAAAATAAACCCTTTCTCCTTATCATTTGGTCATCTTGGTGTATTTGTTACAGTGGTGAAAAGCTGATATACATAACTGTAGCTAGAGTTTTCCTGCTTTGCCCACAGTCAGAACAAATCTTTGTCACCCGCCAGTCCCACAGCCGCTCAGACCCAACCAAGTAAACACAGAGACTTATATTGCTTACAAACTGTATGGCCGTGGCAGGCTTCTTGCTAACTCTTCTTATAGCTTAAATTAATCCATTTCCATAAGTCTATACCTTGCCATGTGGCTGGTGGCTTGCCGGCATCTTCACATGCTGCTGGTCATGGCGGCGGCTGCAGTGTCTCTCCGCCTCAGCCTTCCGCTTCCCAGAATTCTCCTCTCTCCTCGTCCCACCTACTTCCTGCCTGGCCACTGGCCAATCAGTGTTTTATTTATTGACCAATCAGAGCAATTTGACATACAGACCGTCCCACAGCACATAACAAAGTCCAGTGTTAGTACTAATGTGGTGATTTTACTAAGTAGACATTTCAGAAACTTTCTAAACCTGTGAGTACCTTACTGATGCTTCCAGAATAAATAAATCTCTTAGGATCAAAACCCTGGTATCTGCCTCTTGTCTGTTTTTCAGGCTATGGTTGTTAATAGCACACTTTAGCTTGTTGTTGATGGGAGACCCTGTGCACATGGTTGCCTTTGTTGTGCCTTTGCTCATAGTATCCTGCTCTGTGATTCCTTTCTTCCTCCTATTTCCTGTCAGTCCTGAGAGTCTCTAAGGCTCAGCTCTGATGCCCACACTTCTGAAGCTTCCCTGGCCCCTGTTCCTAACTACCTAACACCGGAATTTATCACCCTCATTTTCCAGAACAGTGGTGCTATGTGTAGCAGTGTGTCAGTAGATAGACCCTCCAGTACAATAGGACCCTCACCCTCGGCCTGACATCAGTGTTCTTTGCTCTGGATAGTGTTTGGAATTTTGGAGACCTAGGTTACGGATTGGGAGGCTTTGCTTATGGTTCTGCTTTGTCTTTCATGAATGTGGACTGTTGTTCCTTTCTAAGCTTCTGTGTGATTAAATGCCTTTTCATGGGTTGTTGGCATAGGATACTTCCAGCATTATAAGCCAAAGTTAGTAATGCAAAATAGGAATTGACATTCTATAGATTGCTTTATGATGCAAAGGGAGTTCTCAAAACCAGAGGGCAAAGATTACTAAATAACAAACAAATCTGATGTTACAGATCAGAGGCCATCAAGGCCATTTAGATTTGAACTGCAAAGATATGAGGATTGCATCTTTGCTTTATAAGTGGTAATAAAAACTTAGATATTTTCATATCATAGTAAATATGGAAGTCAGAGGTTACACCTTGTTCAAGTGTTGAGTTGAACTGTTTCCTGACCACGTACTCAGACGGCCCTATCATGTGCGTGGAAGTGGATTCATCTGGTAGGGTTGCATCCAGCCAGATTCTGCGTACTGTATGAATGTTTGTGTAGCCCTTCTTTTTTTATTTAACATTTCACATGTTAATGCCTGCCCAATATTAATCGGTGTTAAAAGTTAATAAAAAACCTGCGGCTCCAGATTCAGTCTTATACTCCAGGATGAAGCTGCTCAGTTGTAGACTTTTGAAATTTGGAGCATTGAATGCTGGGGTTTTTCTAGTCATAACTTGGATTGGAACCTTTAAACTATGTGTATAACATGTTTTAATCCAAACCTTTGTGGTTCATATTCATCTCATTTGATTTGTGGAAATATCTTCTATGTGACCTGTCAAAGCGCATCTTTATTGACAACCCTGTTGGTCAGATCACACTGTCTTGAGAGTCCTGTCCATGTAATAAAGCCAATTTTTACATTTGATCTTTGCCCAAAGGCTAAAAAGTACTTTAAACAATGTGTTTTCCCATGACAACATTTTACTTTTGACTGTGTCGAAATCTAGGCGTAGCACTTTTTCAGGCATTTGTTAACTGTGTAATAATAGCATCCAGTGCTTTATAAAAGTCAGTTTCTTTGGCTTGAGGGGTTTGTTTTAGTTTTGAACAGTGTTTCCAAATTAAAGTTGAGGTGAAGCAGCAGGAGAAACAGTAAGAAACCTTTCCTGCTAAGTCATCCCACGTTCTCCGTGTTCCCTAAATTATGAAACAGTCGTATCCAAACTTTGAAACTCTCTCCCCAGGTTTATTCACACAATGTGGCTGCAGTTGTGCCAATGACGCCATTTTTTGTTTTCAATGGACTAGCTTGTGTAAGTTACTGGCAACGACTCTGGGCTTATCAGTCGGTCAGAGATAGTTTATATCTATTTATATCAAGGACGTCTGCATTGATATCAGGTATTTGGGGCTCCTTCTGGTGAGCTGCCTCTTGTGCCACTTTGGTGTGTTAGGATGCAGAGTGTGGTTGAACTGCGGTCACGTGTGTGCCGTCCGCCTCCTTCCTCTCCGTTTGCTGTGACCTCCAGTGAGGAAGTTCCCACCATCAAAAAAGTGTTTCCTGAGGATCCTGATGCCAACCATGGCAGCCAGAAATTCAAGACTTTTACTTTTTAAAATCAACCCTCCCAGCCCTCCTCTTTTGAAAAGTTAGCAGCTTTGTGTGTTGCATAAATAAATGACATTATTTTAACAGAAGTTTCACTCTTCCCTCAAGAGTGATGCATTCTTTCTCAGGACCTGCCAAATAGAGGAGAGATCATTACTGAAATATAGTCTTTCCAAATCCAGACAACCCTAATGTAGGGCAGAATTCCATATTTCTAACTACTTGTCACTCTTAAGAGTTATTACAGGGAAAGCATAAAACTCTACCTTAGACTTGTTTTTTTTTTATTAAAGGCTTATAAGATACCACCACCACCCTCCCTCTCCCCCCTCCCTCGAAGATGTTAAGTCCTGGTATATTTTCTTCAGTGTTATTTGGGGTGCATGGGCTATGTTTTGGGAAGTGGCTGAGGACTGTATGAAAGAGGGAAGGAGCAGTGAGGAACGCTGACTACACGTATTGTCCCAGGCTGGTCAGTTAGCTCACAGTTTCCACCATCAGTATTCCGAGCAGAGCCTCGCTGGCTGCTCTGCTCAGGCCTCCCAAGGCTGTAACTAATGCGTTGGCTGGGCCCGCAGCCTCCGAGGCTCAGGGTCATCTTGCAAGCTTCTGTGGTTGTCAGCAGAAATCCTCAGCTTGCAGCTGTTGAGCTCATGGTGGCTTATTTCTTCAGAGTCAGCAGGGGAGCCGCCGACCTCAGCCAGCGCTCCAGACCCTCTTTTAAGAGCTAGGCTCTGATTAAGTCAGGGATACCCAGGTGTAGTTGGTTTTTTTTTTTTTTTTTTTTTTTTTTACTCTTTCGGGGGCCGCCACCCAGCTCCCAAATAAGAACATGGAAGTTTATTCTTACTTATGAGTGCCTGGTCTTAGCTTGGCTTGTTTCTAGCCAGCTTTTCTAGCTTAAATTGTCTTGTTTCTCTTTAACTACATTTTACCTCTTGCTTTTTACCTTTCTGTATTCTATATTCTTTCTTTCCTTCATATTCTGTGGCTGGCTGGGTGGCTGGCCCCTGGTGTCCTCTCCTTCTTTTCTCTTTCCTCCTCTCTCTCAAGCCTAGATTTTTCCTATTTATTCTCTCTGCCTGGCAGCCCTGCCTGTCCCTCTCTCCTGCTTAGCTATTGGCTCCTCAGCTCTTTATTAGACAAGTGTTTTAGACAGGCAGAGTAACACAGCTTCACAGAGTTAAACAAATGCAACATAAAAGAATACAGCACATCCTTGTATCATTAAACAAATATTCCACAGCATAAATGAATGTAACACATCTTAAACTGATATTCCACAACACCCAGGGTTTCTCCCTTGGTGAACTAAAAACAACTTATTTGAACCTTAACTGCATCTGTTAGTCGATTTGCCTTAGTCGTATTCTGTTGCGTTGAAGCAAGCCACAGGTTTTGCACACTTGAGAGTGAAGGATTCCGTATCTGAGTGGTTCATGGAGGGTCACTTCAAGGTGTGTGACTCACACGTTTCCCTTCTCATCTGTTTTCTGAATGTCCCACCCAAACCTAGAGAAATTCTGGTGTCATTAGTGTGGACTGGAAAAGTGGATGGTGAATGGCTGAACTGGGAGAAGAGCAGGTTAGAGCACAGGGTACCAGCCATTTCCCCAGGGTCTGTCCTGGCTTCACTGTTCCACTGCATTTTCCTCTGCAGTGTTTGCATTGTCTCAAGGCATTTTCTTGGTACAACAGTAGTATGACTCTGTTTCCTTATAATAAATCAGCATAATGGCATCGTTCTTCAGTGTTCGTCAAAGCCACCAGAAGTGATTGGCAAATGCATCCCTGGAGGCCTCAGATTTGTAGTTTGTGAAATAACCTTTAGGCTACAAGAGTTAAGAATTGTTTAATACTTACTCAGTTGCAAATGTATTACAATTCAGAACATTAAGTGCTGTTTTCAAAAAGTATTCTGGAAATCGTGTACAATTTGTGTTCATCCTGAGAATGCAGTATTAGAGAGTTTATGCATATTACTTATCACATTAAATAATGTAGAGAAAAAGCCATGAAATCATTGCCAGAAAAGACATTTGAAAAAAATGCCATGGCCCTTCCTTCCCTCTGTCCCTCTCTCCTTTCCTCCCTCCTTCCTTTCAGCCTGGACTACATAGTGAGTTCAAAGCCAGCCTGGGCAACTTAGTGAAATTGTGTCTCAAAATACAAAGCTAGAAAGAGACTGAGTATGGAGCTCAATTATTGAACACCTCCTCCTTTTTCCCTTCTTTCTTTCCTTCGTTCCTTTCTTTTTCGTGGTTTGCTTTTGAGACAGTCTTACTTTGTTGCCCGAGCTGGCCTGGAGCTCACTTCATGACCCAGAATGGCTTCAGACTCGTGGCGGTCCTCCTGCCTCTGCCAAGTGTCGGAGCTAGAGCTGTGAATACCATACTGGACTGGACTTTTGATTCTGTACCCAGTTCTGATTTAAAGATAAAAAAGACTCAACGTGCAAATAAGTGTGTGATGTTAATGGCGGTCACCTCACTACCAGTTATATCCGGCACAGCCTTAAGCCACTGTCATTGTTACAGGTAATGCTGGGGACATTCCGACCTGGTGTTCTAGTTTCCTTTCTGTTGCTGTGATGAAACCTGTGACCAGAAGAAACTTGGGGAGGAAATTGTCTATTTGGCCTACACTTCCAGGCCAGTCTACCATTGAGAGGAGCAGGGGATGACCTCAGCCAGGAACTCAAGCATACTGAGTATGTAGCTCAGTTACTGGGCACTTGCGTAGCTTGTGTGAGGCCTTAGGTTCAGTTTCCAGCACAGAAAAAAACAAACAAACCCCAAAAAACTAAAGAAAAGAAACTTTTTCAGTAGCAACAACAAAGGTAATGTGGAGATGAAATATCTAAAAATTACATGAGATTAACATGTCTAAAAACCCCAAAAGTAGACGTCAGCAGATCTACATCACTATCAAAGAATCATCATCATAATCATGCCTGTTGTTCTTATGCAGTTTTATATATATGAAACTTCTTGTAGTGGTACTTTTTCATCAGGACCGCCAGCCAGCAAATAACGACATTGAGACTTATTATTAATTATCAAAGTTTGGCCTTTAGCTTAGGCTTGTCCCCAACTAGCTCTAATAACTCAAATTAACCTGTTTCTAGTAATTTATTTTCTGCCATGTTACCTCTTCACTGTACATCTGACTTCTTTAGACTCTCACTGGCGTCTCCTCCTCTCTGTCTAGAGTTCTCTATCTCCTTCCCTGGAAGTTCCGCCTATTCTCTCCTACCTAGCTATTGGCCATTCAGCGCTTTATAAAACCAATCACAGTGACACATCTTCACACAGTGTAAACAAATATTCCACAACAACTTCTAATAATAAAAATTCTATCAGGTCTTCTCTCCCTCCCTCCTACCCTCCCTCCCTCCTTCCCTCCCTCCTTCCTTCCCCTCTGAGGAAGAGTTAGTAAAAGTTGATTTTTAAGGTCAGTAAGGGAAAACAAGTACAAAGAGCTAAGAAAACTGCAGAACAAAATGTGGTCTTTATAACTAAAAGTGACTTGGCCTGGAAAGCAGATAAACTTAGGGAGCAGTTCAATGAGTCCAGAAACAAATGACATATAAAAGTAGTTCAGTCCCCCTCGTAAAACAACAACAAAGACAGATTCAAACAGCAATAAGACAGAATGTTTTACCGATCCGGATAAATTTCCAACCTTGTAGCAAGGATATGGTTAGAACAGGACTTTTAACGTGCTGCTGATAGGAATAAAAATTGTCCCTGTAAAGAGAAATGTTGCGATACTAGCATTTGTGTAATCAAGCAATTCCACATCTAGGGACATATCCCAGAGATAAATTGACAAAAACATTAAAAGATACATTCATAAAATTATTCTTGTGGCTATGTTTGTAATTGCAAAATATTGGTAGCAGCACAGATATTCGTCAGCAAGAAAGGTCTGTGTAAGAGACTCTTGGAAAAGAAAGAATATAGATGGTGTCTGATGATGTGATATGATTTCCAAGATACAATAGTCTGAGAACAAGATATTCCCTGAAAAGCGCTGACTATTTGCCATGTGTAAGATGTTAGCATATGTTCTGTGAGAGCACTGCAGTCATGTATGTAATAAGGAAAATAACAAGCACACTCTACATAGTTTGTGAAAGAAAATTGGAGGGGAAAAAACTCAAACCAAAGTAAATATAGCTGCCTCTAGGAAGACAGGGAAGGTGTTTGAAATGAGATTTTAAATATACTTTAACATTCTTTTTCTGTAAATTGTAGTTTATTACTGTACATTGTGTAATGCGTGTGAGGTGAGTGTGCCACTGTGTGAATGTGATGGGGGTCAGAGGACACCTTTGTGGAAACAATTCTCTCCTGCCATTTTCCTGGGGCTTTCAGGGTTCAGACTCATGTTGCTGGACTTGCAAGTAAACACTTGGCCTTCTGAGCATCTTGGTGGCCCCTTGATGTCCTTTTGACTTGAGAATTGTCAACAGTTTCAGCAAACTTTAAAAGGCAGAAAGCATATGGGCGTGCCCTTCATTACTTGCTGCAAGAAGAAAAGGGTGACCTTTACTTTTACAGTTTTAATGTTTGTTATTAATCTGTGTATAGTTTAAAATTATCTGCTGCTAGGTACAGTCTGCATGAAGGCTACTTGGTTCTTTTGCTTAATTAGTCCTTTGAAAACATGATTTCATCTGTACCTCTGTAACTCAACATTTCAGAGTAACCTGCATGCAGTGCAGTATGGCAATTGGAAACCCGCTTTGAGATTCTCCACCACACACACTCAGGGTGGTTTTCTATTTTTAGGTGAAGTTAAACATGGATTCCTTTGCTTTTTACTTCGTATGTGAGCTTTACTTCTAGCAAACGTGCGGCTCCTGAAACTGGCGCCCAGCAGTCGTCACAGGGTCAGGGACTTGCTTCTGATCAGTGCTCAGGTGTGAGAAGTGCCCCACATTGCTGTTCCTGCACACGGCCAAGGTCCCCTTGGGTCACTTCTCCTGTTCAGATGCCCCCAAGCTGCTTCGTTTCTTTTAGTAATCCAGGCCTCATACACATCTGAAAGTCATGTCTTTTCTGTAGAGAAAGGTGCCTTGGAAGAACTAGAAAGCTGTTCCCATGACATATCTCAGACTGGTTAGAAGCACTAGAAGTGAAGCCTGTCTCGGGTTTTACATTTAGACATGTGACCTTGAGCAATCACTTAGCCTCTCCATGTCTCGATTTTTTCCACCTTGAAAGTAGATAAGGTTATACCGAGCTTGTAGTTTGGTGTGTGCCATTCTAATGGGTTATCATTTATACAGTCTTAAACCTGCCGCACCGGACATTGCCAATGGCCTGCTTGCCCACAGAAGAAGCAGCCACTTCCATAACTGTGATCCCTTACTGCTGGGCTGTGTTCTTTTTCATGGTAACTGGTTCTGCTGAGCTCATTATCAAATGGAGGGAAAGCAAGAGCGAAGCCGCTGCTTGGCTTCAGGTGGCTGGTTCCTCCCGCTCTCACCATCTCTTTGACGCCTCTGTCTCCTGATGTTGAATACACGCGTGGGAGTTTGTTCCGGCCTCTTCTAAAGCTGTGTGCACGGGGGTGCTTTTGGCTCCCTTGGTTGGTTGTGTTGTCTCTTACGTTTTTAGATTTCCTCTTTATTATATTGATGGCTCGATGGCATGAGTATTAGTTTCTCATTCATGAAATGAAGGAAAGATATTTTATTAAGCTAACAAGTTCGGGTCTGCAGAGATGGCTCAGTGGTTAAGAGCACTTGTTGCTACTGCAGAGGACCCTGGTTTAGTTTCAGCACCCACATGGTGGCTTACAGCCATCCACATCTCCAGTTCCAGGGGGTCCAGCGCCCTCTTCAAACCCCATGGGCACCAAGCTCAAATGTGGATACACATACATACATTCAGGGAAAAGTAAATAAGTCTGAAAAACAACTTTTTAAAAAAGGTAACAGATTGAAGTAGGGCATAGTCCTGCCTGTAATCCCAAAATTTAGGAGGCGGAGACTGGGGGGCTGGGACGGGAGGCCCTGTTCAGGGTCGTTCTCAGCTACATTCTCAGTTCCAGGCCAGCCTTGGCTACTCGAGACCCTGACTCAAACACACAAAGATAATAAATTATACATCAAGATCTGAAAGTGCTGAGTATTCTTAAATAAATTCTTCCTCACCTGTATGTAAGCATACAATGAAATGCCACATTGCCTTCTGTTTACTAGAGGTTCTTTTTTGAGAACTACAGAATTGGGGGTACTTGACTCTTACTTTGCAGGATATCCTGTATTCCAGCGATTCTCTGTTGGCAATTGAATTTTTTATACTGCGTACTTTGCATATGCTCATGTGTGATATATGTATGTGTCTGTTCGTGACTTTGTGTCTGGAAAGGCATGTGAACACTTCTACACATGCCTGTGGGGGTCAGAAAGCACCCCCTGTGCTGGTCCTTGCCTGCTGCCTTGTTTGAAGTTGCGTGTCTTTGTTGTTTGCCCCTGCATACCGCAGACTAGCTGGCTCACCAGCTTCCGTCCATTCTCCTGTCTCCACCCCCATCTTGTCTCAGGGTCACTGGGATTGCAGATGTGCTTTACTGCATCCTGCTCAGTGTGGCTTCTGGGGACTCAAACACAAGTCCTCCCGCTTGGGTCCTCCTCACCCACTGAAGCACCTCCCCCAATGTGTTGTCTGTTTGATACGTGATTGGACAGGTGCTAAGTGCGTGGTTCAGACCGCGATGCCAGGCCTTGGGAATAAAGTAGGACTGGACTTGACCCCAGGAGACCTAACTGTGCCGAGAAGCCGCAAGCTCTTCGGCAGCTCGAGCCTTGGCTTTGTGTCACTAACGGTTCTTAGCCAGCTCTAACAAACCACAAGCTGGTTAAGCCTCTCCGAGTTGTTTTTCCCATCTATAAAAGGAAAGAGTTGGGTCAGTGATCCCCCATGATCCTGCCTTCATCTGAGATGCTGTGACCCCAACACTTTCTTAAGGATACTGTTGGACTGTTGTGATTATAAAATTGGAAAGCTTTTATGAAGTCACTTTAAAAGCTATTAAGTGCTACATAAACAAAAATATTATTCTTTACTAATTTGATGCTATATGCTGATATTTTTGTTCCAAAGTTTTTATGAAATCACTTTAAAAGCTATTAAGTGCTATATAAACAAAAATAGAATTCTTTACTAATTTGATGTTATATGCTGTTATTTCTGTTGCAAAAAGCAGATACATGAAGTGTTACAACTATGTCCCAGATGCTTAAGGAAAGGGGCAACCTCTTCATGACTATTATTGTCTGTTATTGTGTCTGTTATTGTCCTCATTACTAAGTAAGAAACACCCACTGTCCTGTGCACTGATTTAGACCCCAGGGTCCAGAAGTTTAGTATAGTTATATGTGAACCACATCCCCAGATGGGATCACTTTGACAGATCTGTCCTCTACTAGGTTTATGAAATTCAAGATTAATTAATAGTAATCATCCATGACCGTGGCTTGGTTGTTTAAATAGAGCATGTCTACGTGTACCTTGCAGTACTGTTAGAGATGGAATGTCTGTCTTCTTTTGTCCTTTAAAAGGTTTTGAGTGGGGCTCGAGAGATGGCTCGTTCTTGTAGAGGTCCCACCACCTCTAACGGCAGTTCCAGGGAATCCAGTGCCCTCTTCTGTCCTCTGTGAGCACCAGACATGCATGTTGTACATCCATACATGCAGGCATTCACATACATATTTTTGGGTTTGGTTCTTTTAGTAGGCAGACATATACACTTTACCTTTAGATTTACATTAATTTAAAATTTTCATTTTTTTCTCTCCATATTTATAGGTTATAAAAATCCTTAATGGTAAGAAGGAAGCATTCACTAAATAAACCAATTTGCAAAAATCATGTAGGTTTGGGGGGCTTTTGTTCTTTTCTTTCTTTCTTTTTCTTTTTTTCCTTAGTCTCACTGTGTAAACCAGGCTGGCCTTGAACTCATCTGAGATACACCTGCCTCTGCTTCCCAAGTGCTGGGACCAAAGGTTTGCACATGCACCACCACACACAGCCTAAGAATTGTTTTAATTATTGCTAGATATTTTTTCTCAGATTTAATTACTTAAACTCTGAAGTTTATAAGTATCATTTTTCTTCACAAATTTTCATAATGTGTATGCCTTTTAAAAAATGTAAAGATTTCACTATTTTTATTTTTTAAGAGTGTGAGTGTTTGCCTATATATGTGTATGTATGTGTCCCACATGCATGCCTGGTGCCCAAGGAGGCCAGAAGAGGGCGTTAGATTTCCTAGAGTTGTCATTGGAGGGTTGTGAGCCACTGTGTGGGTGCTGTGAACTGATGCTGGTCTTTCGCATGGGTACAAAATGCTCTTAACCTTTGAGCCATCTTTCCAGACTCCCAGAATTATTTTATTTGCATATATCTAAGTGTGTCTGTGTATGTACACATCCATGTGAGTGCCCATGGAAGCCAGAAGAGGGCACGGGCCCCCTGGAGCTGAAACTATAGGCACTTGTGTGTTGCTGGTATGGGTGCTGGGAACTAAACTCAGTTCTACTCATTCTGCATGAGTAGCAAGTACTATTAATTGCTGAACCATCTCACCAACCCCAATACATTGTTTACCTTATTTATAGTTACTGTTAGGTTATTTAATTTACTATTGAAATATGTTGAACTTTCCCTAAAAGCTGTGTCTGAAATAAAACTTGAATTTATTTCCATTGCAGAGTTACTTGAAGTACAGAGTAAATGTTGCTCATTTAACCTGTTAAAAGGCTTTGGAATTAATTTTATGTTTATAGTATGACCATAGATTTATGTTGAGTTTTTGAAGAATGAAACCATTACTTTGTTTTACTGGTAAATTCATGCTTAATGAGTCATCCCTTGTCATTTATGAAAGGAAACTAGCGTTCCATTGTGAAAGCTAGAATTGAGTTAGTCAACCAGAAGCCAGCCTCTGACTGGTTCCAGATGCTTGCTCTTCCTTTCCCTGCAGGGTTTGGATGCAGCTCTCAGTCTTACCTCAGCCAGGAATTTGCTAAGCTTGCCTTTTCCTCCATATCCTTTCATTATGGCTAGATAGAGCCATGCTGAAGTCCATTTGATGATTCCCCGTCATGATAGTTAATCAGAAAAATATGGACAGAAACTCCTGAGCTAAACACAATTGAAAAGTCAAAACTGGAGTCGCTTCAGGCTTTTTTTTTTTTTTTTTTTTACGTTCTATGGACTTTGAAAATGACCTTGGTTCCGAATTCATTTCTTCCTGTGAGTGAGCAAGCACTGTCTTCCCCAGCTGTTTGGTGTCCTTCCAACACCTGACCCCCTGACACCACTTCAGACCTGTTAGGAAAGCTAGGTGGCGTGCCCAGGCTGCAGCAGGGTGCTTGCTGTGACCGGTGGCCGGTCTAGTTTTCTTAGAAGAGCCCGGTCAGTAAAGGTGATGGCTGACCCTTTAAGTATGTGAAACCCTTTCTGACTTACCTTTCCTCTCCTTGAGAAATGAAGCTGGAGGGAAGAAACCAACATAGAGTAATCATACATCGTCCCTCTCTTTGTTCCCACTCGAGTCTTCGTGCATCTTACTAGTGTGGATGCTAGGCAGAAACAGGGGTTCCTCTGCAGTGTAGGGAGTTCTTTGACAGCCAATAGTCCTAACTGTCCAGCTCCTTGCTTCTTCTCCAGTTGGTTTTCTTTCCAGCCCTCTCCGACCTAACCATGACTCCTGAAAATGTGTGACGGAAGGCCTGGACTGGAGCATATTGTATTGTTTTAAGTAATGGCCTTCTGGTTGTATTTTCTTCCTTCATTGGGATGTGTAAGCCGCTGGAGATGCCTTTTCTGTTGCCACGTGTTTCATTACTGAGCTTTACAGTCTGCACTCGTGTGTTTTCTGTTAATATTTCATACATTCTGAAAGGTTTAGTAATTTTTCACGACCTAAAGTGTACTCTTTGAATTAATTTTATTCAGTGGATGTAGCTGTAAATTCTGTTCCATACATAGTTATAGACCAAACACTCAAATGCTGGGGACACAAACAGAAATCCTAATCCATAAAGTACTTTTCAGTATGTAGAGAGGAAAGCAGCTTGATGATTTTGCAATATAATAATCCCATAGAAACCACTGATATTTTTTCTGTCTTTTTCTGAGACGGTCTTTCGAGGTGTCACAGTCTGGCCCCTGGCTCATGAGTGCTGGGATTACAGGCATGTGCCACCAGGCCCCACATCACTCATGTTTTTATAGGAGCGAGAGTAGACGTCGCATAGTTCAGAGGACAGTTCATGGTCAACAAACATACCCCAACGGAAGTCAGACTTGAGTTTCAAAGAAACCTAGAAGCTGAACAAAAGGCCCATTAGCCAAAGCGTGACAGGAAGGAACAAGGTGAGGTATGTCATGTTTGAAGAGCTTACATGTGAAGCGGGGATTGAGAGGCGGTAAAGGTAGAGGGATCAGAGGCCTCCCTCCTCTCCCCAGAAATAGTACCATGTTAAAGAGCTCACATTTCATCCCTTAGGAAGTGGGGAGCTTCTGACCCAGCGTTTACTAGGGAACATGGGATTGGGTGCTTGTTTTTTGTGGGTTAGCCTCATAGCTCTATAGAAAATAGCTGTTATGTATAGATGCAGAACAGATCCCACAGAAACCTAGTAGCTAATGTCATTCCTATCTTCTAGTCTCTGTAGCTCAGGAGGCTGTGGGCATGGCTAACTGGGAGTTCTCCCAAGGCAGCAATCACGTTGTCAGCCTGGGCTGCAGTCTTTGCAGGGTCAGCTGAGAGAGAAGCCACTTCAGCCTCCCTCAAGCAGCTGCTGATAGTCTTCTGTTGTTTGGGGCTAGTGGACTGGATTCTAGTTCCTCTCCAGAGGTGTCCCTTCTTCTCTTGACCCATGGGCCTCTTAGGAAAAGAGCTCACAATATGGCAGCTGTGAGGTAGCAAGTGAGGGTGAAAGAAGCTAGGTCAGAGGCCAGAGTGTTGATGCTAATCAGGAAGCTGATTTCATCACTTGTCATACTCTGTCCATTAGTAGCAAGTTGTTAGGTCTCCCTCCCCACTAAACACATTTTAGGGGTAGATGACATGGGAACATGAATCCCAAGGGTCTCGGGAGCCATCTTTGAAGCTGCCTGCCAGGTGGATTTAGGGCAGTAAGATTAGATGCCAAGGAGCCCTTTGGGGGCTAATGTAATAATCCAGGTGAATGATCTGGAAATCACTGTGGCTGTGGAGTAGGATGAACTAGTTACAAACTCTCTTGGGTGTAGGATCAGGACATCTCATTAGTAGATAGAGCACGAAGGCTCTAGGGTTAAGGAGGAGTCACAGATGATATTTAATTCTTCATTCTTGTAGCTGTCTTCCTAAACAAATACGTTTTCCTTGAGTATGACTGAAAGTCCTGTCCAGGTTGAAAATGCCATCCTTTCTGCTCCCTCGCCTCCATGCTTAGTAAACTGACTTGTCCTCAGCCTGGCTGCCACTGTGTGCTCCCCTATACTGTACGATCCCAGTTATTCCTGTCTGTTGAATCTCCTCTGTCTTTGTTCCCATTGCTGTTCTTTTTTACTCAAATCATTCTATATGTAAAAGTTGGAAACACACTTCTAATTCTTTTTCTGTGTCCTTTTCTTTAATCTAGATTCTAAAATGCCTGCTATCTGTGTATCTGTCAATTATTCAGCCAACACTTATCACGGGCATACTTGGTGACCAGCACTTTATTAGGCCTCCTTGGGAATATGATGGTGAGCCAGACAATGCCCCTGTTCCTTTGGTCTGCATTAGTAGTTGCTCTTCCTTTTCATCTGTTAGAAATAGCAGGAATCCTTTAGGCACAGTTCTGACTATGATGATGAGCCAGACATTGCCCTGTTCCTCTTGGTCTGCAGTAGTATCTCTTCTCGTGTTAGAAATATCATGAATCCTTAAGGCACAGTTCCATTGCTACTTTGCTGTGAGATGCTTTGAGATCACAGGCCTGAATTCCCATGGTCCGCACCCCCTGCAGATGCTTCCAAGACAACTCCATATTTGCCATTTAGAGATTGCATAAGGTTGAAAGTGAGCAGTGGCTTCAGTTGTTAAGAGCCATGAAATTATTTCTGATCTCTTCCCCTGGTCTGTAGCCAGCAGTGGAACAGAGAATGTCACCCCCTGACTTACTGGAATCATCTGCAGAGCTTTGCAGTGCTGTAGATAGTGGACCTTCCTTAGATATGCTGGTTCGTCATGCCAAAACTAAAAGCAAAATGAGCTCCACGGTGAATTTGGTGACTAGCCAGGCTAGAGGGTGTTGCACTAGCATCACCCTCGGCATTGTGCTGTTCGTTTTGTTTCAGCACAGTCATCCAAGTGACCTAAAGCAATAATTCAGATGTTTGTGAAGATCACCTGTGTCCATAGTGACCTTTGCACTCCCTTCCTAGAGGAGTCCTCATCCATCTGTGGGAGTAACCAGGCTGCTCTGTGTTTTAAATAATGAAAATATGACTGAGAGGGCTGGGGGGAGGGGAGGGCGGAGTCATGGCTTAGCAGTTGTGAGTACTTGCTGCTCTTGCAGAGAACCAGAGTTTAGCTCCCAGATCCTACATTGGGTGACTCACAGCTGACAGCCCCAGGGGATCTGACACCCTCTTCTAGTCTTCTCAGATATCCACAGGCACAGGTGCATGAGTATTGTGCATACACACACGCTTCTTTTTGAGCTATGACTGGTAAATAAATAACCAGATTTAGAAATAGTAGATAGGCCGGGCAGTGGTGGCACACGCCTTTAATCCCAGCACTCGGGAGGCAGAGGCAGGCGGATCTCTGTGAGTTCGAGGCCAACCTGGGCTACAGAGTGAGTTCCAGGAAAGGCACAAAGCTACACAGAGAAACCCTGTCTTGGAAAAAAAAAGAAGAAGAAGAAATAATAGATAAATCAATGGATACATTAGTGGATATATTCTCTCTAGATCCTTTACTCAATAACTTTCTGAATCTATAAGAAATTTGGAACAAAGACCAGTAGATTATTTTTTTCTGAAATTCTATTAAATCATACTCTGTACTTTAAGGAAGTATAGTATTACCATCTTGCAGACAGGGATTTTTTTTTTTTTCAAATAGAGATTATTAAAGCATGGCTTAATAAGTTTTTTTTTTCCTTTAGTGTTATTCCTCTTTTAAGAGAGTCTGTTGGAATATTAATGCAGAGAACTCCTCCCTCGTTGGAAAATACACTTCCCCAGTGCTATCAGAGGGTAAGATTGGCAAACTTTTGGAGTGTATGTTGTTTCCAAACTGCTAGGATTTTCATCTTGTATAAATATGGGTGGTATGTGCATATAATTTAATCTTTCTTCCAAGACTGCATGGTGACCATGAATGTCATTCATATAAACCCAAGTAAACTCATTAGAAAGTAATGAGTTTACTAAACTTTACTAAAGAAAATGTGTGTACTGTCCATGTCTAGAAATTGAGCTATTAAAAGAAATAGAATCTGTTAACTAATGAAATAAGCTTATATTATAAGTATATAACTGTTTTATTTACTGTTCTATTGCTGTGAGAGACATCATGACCAAAGCAACTCTTATAAAAGAAAGCATTTAATTGGGGGCTTGCTTGTACTTTCAGAGGTTTAGTCTGTTTCATCATGGCAGGAAGCATGGCAGCAGGCAGGCAGGCATGGCACTAGAGCAGTAGCTGAGAGCTACATCCTGATCTGCAGGCAGAGGGACAGACAAACACACACATACACACACCTGGGCCTGCTGTGGTCTTTCGAAACCTCAAAGCAGCCAGGCGGTAGTGGCGCACACCTTTAATCCCAGCACTCAGGAAGGAGGCAGTGGCAGGTGGATCTCTCTGAGTTCGAGGCCAGCCTGGTCTACAGAGTGAGTTCCAGGATAGCCAGGGCTACACATAGAGAAACCTGTCTCGAAAAAAAAAAAAAGAAAGAAACCTCAAAGGCCTCACCTAGTGACACACCTCCTCCAACAAGGCCACACCTCCTAATCCTTCCCACACCCTGGGGACTAAGCATTCAAATATATGAGCCTATGGGGGACCATTCTCATTCACACCACCACACCAGTGTATTTAAAAATGTCTATTTCTATGCATATGCATGTGTTTCTGTGTATGTATGCCACGTGTGTGGGTATCTTTTGAGGACAGAGGAGCATCAGAGCCCCTGGAGCTGGAGTTCCAGCAGTTGTGAGCTGCCTGATGTGGGTGCTGGGAACTGAGCTCCAGTTCTCTGAAGAGCAGCAAGTCCTCTTAACTGCTGAAACCATCTCCGCCACCTTCTAGATGATTTTGTTTGTTATGTTTTATTTTGTTTTGTTTTTGTGGTGTTCACTGTGTATCAGATCCTCTTCTAAAACACTAGAGACAAATGGTGAACAAAGAAAGACACTGTGCTCTCATGGAGCTCACGGTCTAGTGGGCACAAACATGTTAAGTGATGTTAGTGATATGAAAATGTCAGTGATGTGCACTGTGAGAAATGAAATGAGAATGTGGTAGATGTGGATGGCCACATCAGATTCAGCAAGGAAACTATATCCAAGGAAACTGAAACCCTGATGGCCAGAAGTGTCCAGGCATATACAAATCCTTAAGAAGAATGTTCCAGAATGCACACACACACAAAACCACTAATGGGAGGCAGCTATGGCTAGAACTAATTTAGTGTATTTGGAGACTAGCAAAACAGGTTTTGTGGCTGCAGCATGATAAATAAGGGGGAAAGTGATTGGCAGGTTGGAAAGAAGGCAAGGACCAGATGTTAGGAGGTCTTGGTCATGTTAAGGGGCTTAGACTTCACTCTCAGTGGGAAGATCTGGAATGCTTTGGTGCAGTGGGAATGTAATGAGTTTTGTGCTTTAACAAGATTGTCCTATGTAGAGAGCATGTTTTAAAAGCTGGCTCAGACTTCTGTCATTGGCAGCAAGATGGAGGCGAATACATATTTGGGATGTGTTTTTAGAGGTTTGCATTAGTGAAGGGGAAAGGTGCTGTCTCACAGCTTGGTGTACGGTAATGCTGCTGTGGAGGTTGAGACGAGGGTGGGAAGTGTTGGAGAGCAGGAAGTTAGTTCCAAATAAGACTCTGTTGATAATACATCCAGACATTTCGGGAGGATGACGGCTAAGTAGCACATCTGGCATCGTGGCACTGATTAGGACTGAAAAGATTGAAAGTCAGGCCAGGAAGTAGCTCAGGAGTAGAGTGCTAGCCAGCATGTGCAGGCCATGGCTCAGGTTCTCGGGGGTGGGGACATGAGGACAGAGGAATGTCTGAAGCATTGGGAAGGCATGTGGTGACCCTGGGAGAGGCCAGAGTTCTGCTCTCTTGGCTCTGTTTTCACCTCCAAATGCAGAGCACAGGTGGGAGAGCCGGAGAAGGAATTAGGGGAGCTGCAAAATCAGGAAACGGAGGGAGAGTGGTCATCTCACTGTCGTACTTCTTAACTGCATGCGCTGGGTTTTGTCCATTTGTGTAGGTATTCAAAAGTGTATCTTTAATAAATGTCCCTCTGGCCCATTAACCTTGTCAATGGAATGAATTCTATCACTTCTAAGTCTGTGTTGATTCCTGGCCTTTGTTTCCTCCCCCTTTTTCTGTGGTCTACATACTTTGTCATACTTTGTCCTGCTTTGTAACCCGGCTGTACTTAAACATTTCTCTGATCCACGTGTGAAATGAGAACTTCCCTCTAGTTCCCCTCAGATGTCGCTACAGATTTTGATAAGTGTTTGTTCATTCTCTTTCTCCAGTCTGTCTCAATGTCACCGGAACACGAGTACTCCATGGGCATTTGTCCCAGCATCCCTTTTTTCTGATTGCCTGATGGTTTATGTAGGTAGGAGGGGGCTGTCTTGATCCTGATGTTGACATCTGGCCTGTGTTTCAGGTGCAGCAGTTACAAGGAGTTTACAGCTTACAGGAACAGCACTTCTGGACGCTCTGTTCTGATGTTTACGTTGGGACCTTGAAGCTCATAGTCGCCCCTGATGCTGATGCCAGGTGGATCTTAAGCCAAACACATAATATTTTTACTCAGGTATGACTCGTTACAAACCTCTTTTAAGAGTCTTATGTTTCTCTGCATCTGCTAGCTTTAAAAATCCTATGTTTAACATGTCAAATATTGATGCTACTGAAGGAAAAGAGCAGGAAACATTGCTCTCCAACCTGAGTCAACATTTGGAAGGCCTTTAAAAGTTCTTAACTATCTTCTTTCTTTCTTTCATTTTATTTTATTTTTTCCAGTGCTGGATATTGACTCAGGGCCTTCCACTTCAGTTAGTATTGTTGAATGGAGTCTAAGCAGTCCTCTAAGCAGAATTACTTTTCTGTGATGTATGTGTCACTGGTTATATATTTCTCTTTCTCTCCCTCACATCTTCAGACATGAATATAATATGCAGTCTAGTTTAATTCAAGGCATTACAGAAATTAGAGATTCTGCCTCCTGATGAGAGACACACATGCTTAGGTTCCTTATGGATGAATTACTGACAGATCTAATGTTAATTAGGATTTACATAATCCCAATCTTAGATGCAGTTAAGACTGCTGTACAGTGTGCTGGTACCACTTGCTCAGAATTTTAACAGCTTTTTGAGAGACATAGTATATAAATTGTCTCATCTCTATAAATGTGCTTCATCGTGACTTTCTTAATGAAGCCTTGGAGGTCTATGCAGTCTATCTGAATACTTCTCACTGCTCCATGTTTCAGGGACAAAGGAGAGGGACATGGCAGTAACCTTCTGCTTACTGCCCTCCCCCGACCACGGTCCTCTCCTTTACCCTGTGTCTTCTCCGAGTGCCGCGCCCCTCCTCGGAGTGGGCCTTCTGTGAGCCCCCTTCTAGCACACCCTGCACACCTGCACACTCCCGGCTTTGTCGCTGACTCACAGCTCTCTGTGAAAAGGAGTGTTGCAGCTTCTCGTTTGAGAACCACGCTGGCAGCCGCTGCCTGTCGGGGCTGCTGAAGCTGTAACCGCAGGAGCACGGCGAGGCTTCCCAAGTCTTAACCCTGCCTGCCTTTGGAAATGGCTGAATTTGAACGTGCCTTCAGCTGCCGCTTCTGTTTCAGAAACAATATTTGAGCTTGGAATATTTAAAGCCGTTTATCAGTGAAGGTCCTGACTAGTTGATTTCACTCCTTGTAGCTACCAGGGATTCTCTTTGAGGCTTGCTGTGAAGGTCATCAAAGCCCTTCCCCACGCCACCGGGGAGAAGTAGGGGTCACATTCTAAAGTAACTTTTATTTACACTTAGTGATTCTAAAGGGTTTTTTTTTTAATCTTTTTTTTTTTTTTTTTTTTTTTTTTAGTGCTCACATACCAGAATAGAATATTTAAATAATTTATTTCCTTTTCTGCTTATGCAGTAGTAATGTGTGTCCTTGAAGCATGAGCAAATGTCAGGGCTTGCTGTAACAGATTTCACTTCATAAAAGTAAATTTTTAAATTACTTTGTGTTTTAAGTTACATCTTACGTAGAACTCTCACTTACCAAAATGAAACCTAGTTGACTGCTTTTTCGAGGGAGGCAAAAATGATCACATACAGTGAGATGTCTCAGCAGCTGAAGGACCTCGCTGCCAAGCCTAATGACCTACGTCACATGAGGGGAAGAGAAAATTGACTCCCCTGACCTCCACAAGCACCCCACACAAAATGAGTAGATGTAAAGTAGATGAATTCACTTTTTACACTGGCGCTGACTCTTGTAGAAAGTGTCTATTCTTGGTTCTGAAGGAGTTGACTGAGTTGACTGTGTGTGTTTGGTGTCTTTCTTCCCGCTGACCCTGAGTGAGAATGTAAGGGCTGGCCTTGGTTACAGACATTTTCATGAAAGCTTGCGTTAGGTAACTTTAAACGGAAAGAAACAGAAATCAGACAGTTTGAAGTTTCTATTTAGTTACGTGGTCTACATCTGTGTGAATTTAGAACTGTGTGGCCTTGTCCTTTTATCATTTTCCAGAGTCACCGATTTCTCTTCAGCTGCTAAAGACAGGCTTGTGTGTGAGTGTGGGAGAGGGGAGGGAGCTGCTGGAAGTCACTTGGGGGCGTATACTCCTTCAGGAATAGTAGTGAGGTGTAATCCAGTGTGGACCGTCCAAGTTGTCTTGTGCAGCAAAGTCTTCCTCAGTGGCCATGTAAACTAATGGTTTGAAATGAATGATCAATTGATAACTGGAGAAACAGAAAGTGAGACTCTGGGTTAGAAGCAATGCAGTGGTTGATGGCTTTTGTTTAAACTGGCCAGGATCACTTGTTAATGGTATACGTCACAATTATGGTTGTAGCCTTAATATACTCTGTTTTATTAGCAATAGTATTTGAAGAAAAATTCTTAAATATGTTCAAAGAAAGATCTCGAATGTACTTGAGGCTCATTATCCTCCTCCATTCCTTAAAGCACAACAGCCAGCCAAACCGCTGCACATTCTCTCCTGGCAGAACCCTACTCAGTTTCCCAGTTTGCTCTCCCTCTAGGCCAGTTAAGTCCTGAGCCCCCAGCATCCTGAGCCCCCGGCTTCCTGAGCCCCCAGCTTCCTGCCTTTTGTGCTCTGTCCTCTGACCTGAAAATAGAAGTGAACAGTATA
The DNA here is from genome assembly GCF_049852395.1 of Peromyscus maniculatus bairdii. Classification (NCBI taxonomy): domain Eukaryota; kingdom Metazoa; phylum Chordata; class Mammalia; order Rodentia; family Cricetidae; genus Peromyscus; species Peromyscus maniculatus. The sequence continues at coordinate 95,656,128 of NC_134857.1, read as the reverse complement.
TCCAGGAAGGAATCAAAAAGCCTCCTCCCAAACACAAGTCAGGGTCCCTAAAATACAGAAACCCCCCGCCTCCTCCAGTCCCTGTGTTCGTAATCCCCCTTTCTCTGACCGGCAGCATTGTCCAGGCTTGTGCTCTCTGTTTGAGTGGTATGCAGAAGAAAGGGTCGTGTTCCCTTCTCTAAGTAGGTTTCTGGTTTCCTCCCCTTCCAACCCTCTTTTTTTTCTTTTTGTAATGGGCTTTAATGTTTATTGGGTATTGATTTTGTTTGCCTGCTCTGCAGACTTTTCCTTAGCCTTTTTTCTCACCTTCCTTTATCACATGTACCTAAAGTCCGGGAGGCTAAGTAGACAGCTATGGGATCTTATGTATCCCTAGGTCTGCTGTTTCCATTAAACCATATGGTCTGTGTGTTCATTGGCTGGTCGGTAGGAGCGGACACAATAATGATGGCCGCGGCGGCAACACCGGCACTTCCTGAGAGCCCGCGAGGTGTCAGTTACAGAGATAGGGATTAATGTGTTCGTGACCACAGGCGGTTTACAGAAAAAGACGCCAGGTCTGGTTTCTTTCTTTTTCCTTGTGTTTGTTTTGTGATGTTAAGTCAGCACTGAGCTGTATCCCCAGTTCTTGGTTCTTCTCACTGGCTGTGTCATTAAGTAGCCCAGGCTGGCCTTGAACTTGCTCTGTAGCTAGGGCAGCTTCAGAGTTATAGGCTTCCTGCCCCTGCCTCTGTTTCAAGAGCACTGGGATAACAGGTGTGTCGTGATAACCAGTTAGATTGTTATTCTTGACTTACAATTTAGTCATATTTACTTACATTTCATTAACTCTGTAGTATCTCTCGTGGAAAAGAAAGATAGTTTGGCATGACTTCATTTTACATTTTTTTTTAAAAAAATTATATGTGTAGGTGTTTTGCCTGCATGTATGTCTGTGCATCATGTGTGTGCCTAGTGTCAGCAAAGGCCAGAAGAGGGCATCAGATCCCTGGGACTGGAATTACAGATGGTTGTGAGCCTCCATAAGGGTGCTGGGAATTGAACCTGGGTCCTCTGGAAGAGCGAGCAGTGCTCTTAATCTCTGGGCCATCTTCCTAGCCCCCCCCTTTTGCATTTCAAAGGAATAAAGATTAACATGTTCAGTCAAAACCTCAAGCAAAAATGAATCTATGGCTTTGGTCCAAGAGAATACCAGTAAAACAACCATTTCTGCAGTCATATTCCTGTTGGTTTTTCTGACTCTAACTTCTTTCTTGGCGCTATCCCGAGCCCATAGCACCAGGCTAACTTTTGGGGTGGAGACAGGGCAGTGAACTGAGGGTTAAAATGACTAGCCATCCTTCCCATTAAAGAAGGCGCAGACCACTGGGATAGCTGTCACGTCTTCCTGTCGGGAAACCCTAGATCTCTTTGTGTCAGGCATTGGTCACTGGCCGGAAGATTCTTTGGAAATTTGGCTTTCTCTTTACTCTGAAGGAGACTGGGATGAACATGGGAACTGGAGAAGCAAGCTGCCCGGCCCACTGGGACAGGCGGATGCAGCAAATGACTTCTTTATCTTTGCTGTTGGACTGAGCTTTTGTGGAAAGCTGCTATCCCCTCAGGGACTGATATCAGATTGAGTAATTAACTCATGATTATGCAAAGATAATTTATCTAGCCCTTTGTTTTTCTCTCCCCTCTTCATCGCCTTGGGCTACTCATTTCTTATTACTGTCTTCCCCGTGCTAAGACTGGGGTAATGACAACGGCAGGCAATAAAAAGGAGCCCAACTGTTTTGCCCATTTTACTTTCATTAGCAATTTTGTTTAAAAAGAAAAGATATTAAACAATATGTTTGGGCAACATTTTTACTTTCTATTAAGATTACACATAGACGATCCCAGAGCCATCTGGGTTGAGTAAATCAACTCATATCCTTGCAGTAAATCAGAATAATTTATAATAACAGCCTTTGTAGCGAGTGAAATTTTTTTCTCATTCACACATGCTCCTGACAACAGTGCCCACTCTAGGGAAGCAGGTTTATTAACTACTTGTTAAATATTAGATGAGCATATAACACTCCCGCAAATCAGTAGCACTGATTTCATCAACACTGTTTCGGTGAGGAGAACTGGGCTTAGGTTTTCATTTGTGGGTAAAGATCATACAAATGCTAAGTTCCTCCCTACAAGCCTGTCAGCCAAAGGGAAGTAGAAACAAGGTCACTTTTCTGTAAGTTAAATAGCAAAAGTTGTAGCTTGTCATGGGAAGGCTTTTGCGGGAAGGCAAAAAGCATATTTTCTGTGCTGACAACCTAGGGTCTGTCTACTTCTTTATTCTACTGGAATAGGTCCTAAAGCTAGCTTAGGCATTCATCAGTATTGCACAGAACCTTTCCACCTGAGTTCCAGAAAAAAATGAGCTGTAATAGAAATGAGGGGTGTTTTGAGGAGCCCAGTGTTACTGTTCTAAGGTCACATTAATACCTCTTTATCCCCTGTTGAGAACCTCTCCTTATAAAGTATTGGCAAGAGCATTCTCATTTCTTTCCTTTTTTTTTCCTGCTTCTATTTAAAAGTAGTTTTTGCTTGAAAGAAAGAAATTAATAGGATTTTAATTCATTCAGTAATATTTATTGACCTCGTGCTGTGTGTCAGATATTACGGAGGTTCTGGGAGTCTGGAATGCAAAAGAAGACAAATATGTTTCTCTTGGAGAGATTACATTATAGTGGAAGAACAGAAATGATAAACTGACTGAATAAGTAATCTTTACGATCTTAAGTGGCAGTGTAGTTGTGTCTGGAGTGTCTGGTCCTGGGCTGACCGGACAAAGTGGCAGGGATTTGGGTGAGGGTGGAAGGAGACTGGGCTGTCTGAAGTATCCGTAAGCGGTCTTTTCCCCTCTGGCATTACATCTGACAACTGGTGTTTTCTTCTCTTGTCCTTCCCTCTTCTTCCTGTCCAGGCCCTGATAGAATATAAACTGTGAAGACAAGGCTCTGTTTCCAATGTGGTCTTGAACTCACAGAGATCCGGATGGATCTTTGCCTCTGGAATGCTAGGATTAAGAGTGTATGCCACCACTGTCTGGCCTCTATGTCTAATCTAGTGGCTGTTCTGTTCTCTGACCCCAGATAAGTTTTATTAGGGTACACAATATATTGGGGGACATAATATATCACTACAGAGTTGTGAGGACAGACCTCACTGATGTCTTCATTAGGGGTGTGATGAGAACATCTTCTGTAGCAAGTCTTTCTCTGTACCACCAGCTCCCAAATAACAACATGTAGACTTTTTATTAATTATGAAAGCTTGGCCTTAGCTTAGGCTTGTCCCACTAGCTTTTATAACTTAAATTATCTCATTTTAATCTACGTTCTGTTGCATGCCATCTCTCCATACTGTTCATGCTGCTTTCTCCATGTCTGACTCACAACCCCACCTGTTTTCCTCTCTGAATCCTCTCTGTCCCCAGAAGTCCCGCTTAACCTCTTCCTGCCTAGCTATTGGCCATTCAGCTCTTTATTGAACCAATCACAGTGACACATCTTCACAGTGTAAAGGAATACTCCGCAACAGTCATGTGGCTGTCGTAAGGAGCAAAGTTCACAGGAAGGCTGTATAGCTAAGGGGAGTAAACAAAGGAGGAGGAGGAGGAGGAGGAGTGATCAGTGAGATCAATGGCAAGTCAGGAGCCACATTCCACAGCAGCGTGGTGGCCATTGTACAGACGAAGGGAGATCGGCTGTTGAGTGGTTGGAGGCATAGAGGGACACTTGTCCTTGTAGTTAGTATTCTGAGAATAAACAGAAATGTGAAAGCCAGGCAAGGGGCATTGATAACATCTAGACAAGAGTTGATGGTGGCGAGGGTGGGTTCAAAGTGATGGAGATGATGTAAAGTGGTCAAGTTCTGGTTTGGATAATATTTTGGACGGGAAGCCACCAAGTTTTGCAAGTAGATTGGATATTGGATGTGAGAAACAGAAAGAGGTTTAGAAGGAGCAGTCCTGAGGGTAGGTCAACTGGTGTGATGGGAAGAAAGAGTACAGTGGCCCTGTGCTGCTTCTTGGATACCCAACAATGTCAAGTTCCAGTGTAAGTGGTAGGTGCAAGCTCCAGTCTGGACATACAAACGTGGAGGTATGAACACATGCAAAGGTTGACTTACAGTCTGGCTGTAAGAGGAGACCATTAGAGAACAAGTATAGATTACAAGGACTAAGCTTTTTGTCAGTGGTTATTGCTCAATTATAGAAGAAACAGTGAAGGAGACTAACCAGTGAATATTCTCGGAAAGTGTCACAGGGAAAGTGTTTGGCACGAGGAGACTGGTAATATGAATTATTCCTGATAATCATGACTGTGGAATGGTCTGAGCAGTTTGGAAGTTGCTTGACAGATAGTTGTAGAAAGTGGTGAGATGTAAAATCAGGGTTGAAATGCCTGCAAGAGCAGCGGAATTAGAGACGATGACTGTGGACATGTTTGGGTATTTTGGCTACCCACAAGAGCAGAGATTGAGACTATCCAGGCAGGAAGGGATGCTGGGTAAAGTAAAAGATTTTTAAGGTAGAAGAAACTATAGTGTGTTTGACACTAAGAGAAATGACCCAATTGAAAGAATAAAATTGATAATATAGATGAAATAGGGGGTAATTTAGAGAGCAATGTTCGTGAATAGCAAGTTCATATCCCAAACTGAAGGAACTGGCATGTAAAATAAGTAACCAGTTGCTGGTTGTGATTATTAAAAATAAGTGCCTATGTTGTCATGGGAAGAGCTAGCCTGTGGTAAGCTGGTTTTAATAGTGGCTAATCAAGCACTGTCGTGTTCTCTAAACAGTGAGGGCAAATGGATAACCCTATCTAATAGCACATGAGTAGGGTGTGTGACTAATAGCATAGAATTTTTTTTTCTGTAGTAGTTTGACAACTTGAAATGAAAATACATTGTTTCTTAGAAGCAGAAGACAAAAATGATTCCATTTTCAAAGAAAAATGAGGTGGCGTTTGCTTTCTTGCCACTTTTTTAGAATGTTCATCTGTTACAGGTTTTATTACAGGTTTGGTTCTAATTGTTCTCTCTAACTTTTCAGGCTGGAGTGAGGCAGCTTTATGTACAGATTGACTTTGCAGCAATGTAGTCAATGAAAAGAAATTGTTTGAGGACCAAAATTTTCCAGTACTGTACAATCCAAAGCATTGTACTACCCAGTGCTCTAAAACGGAGACGCCAACACTACATCTCGTCGGAAGCACCCAGTAGTGCAGGTAGAGTCGGCGTGAGCTGGGGATCACAGCCGGATCCTGCCCAGACTGTGGCCTTGTGTGCTCTCCCTCCAAGCCATTCCGATTGCTAAGGTTTCTGGGTTTGTTCTGGGGTCTTGGGTTATCTCTCTCTCTCTCTTTTTTTTCTGGGGGTTCTTGCTGATCACCTTCAGCCCATCCTATCATTTCACCCAGCCAGTGAGAAATTCAGACCGGGGGCCGCCAGTCTTCTGAATATCTTCACTAAAGCTGCTGGAAACCACTGCTTGTATTCCCACAAAACCAGTGTTGTTTTTACAAATAGAAGTCTGTTTTCTATGTGATGTCACAGTTGTTGATGCTCTTCAGTGTAATCATACGTTTGTAAAATTGTTTGTACCTTGCAAACTTATGAACCAAACCATATTGGGTTTTCAAAGTGCCTTTGTATCCGAAAATATATTTGCCAGCATAGAAATGTACCATCAAGGTCATATGTATGGTTTTTTAATGGATATTCTGTAATTTGTACAAAATAAGACTTGCTAGTAACATGTATAATTGTCTTTTGTGTATTTCCAGCATAGGTTTAAGTATATTAAATTTCTTGTCTTGTGAAAAAGAACATTATTTTGCTTTATAAAAAATTCAGTGATCACATTAAGATACTTTGTAGACTAGTTTCAAAAGTGCAGATACATTGGAAAAACTCATTTAAACCAAAAACTCTCCTCCATTACAGGTTCTAAACCCTTCACCTGTCTGTGGGAAATCCTCCAGTAGCTGTCCTCATCATTTTTATAGATTCTGATAGTGATGAGAAAAAGCACCACAGAGTTGGCAGAAATAACTGTGACAGTGACATTTTACATCTTCATCCTCTTTTCAGGTGCCAAGTAGTACAGGGTTTTTGTTTTGTTTTGTTTTCTGATTTTGTTTGCACAAGTACAAATTACTTCCAGGAATTCTAGGACAGCACTTGATTGAGTGTGAACTGTTATCACTGTGGAGCAAATATGGCGATATAGAATTCTTTCTAAAATGGGTATCTTACAAATAGTTGGTTTTCTAGGGTCTCCAGTACTTGAAAAATAAAATTTCAATGGTCATGATGATGGACACTTTAATCCCAGCACTCAGAGGGCATGGGCAAGCAGGTCTCTGGAGTTCAAGGTCAGTTTGGTCTTGCAGGACAGCCAGGGATACATAGAGACCCTGTCTTAAATAATAAATCAACTGTAATTAGAGATGACAGGTGCTTAACACTCAAGTGTTCTTCTGGAGAGATGCTGTTTGGGTGAACATGTTTCCATTGTGCCCCATTTATCCCAGCAAAAAATCCCCTTAGTTTAAATAAGTTAATAGTTAGCAAAATTTTAAAAACCTTGAAAGGCAAAAATGAAGAGTGTAGATCAGTGACAGACACTTTATCAGTAAGGTGGCCGAATTTACTGTTGATTTTTGCCTGAGTTTTTTAGTTCCTTTTGTCCTACTTCTGACCTACAATTTATGAACTAGTCTGTGTTAGGAGAGCTACAGCAGTCTCGACTGCAGCAGAAGACCACACAATGTCTATGGTGCCCTTTGTGTAAATCAAGTGGTGATTTCAAACCCTGTTTGTTTTTTGCCAGGCAGTTCTAAAGCCAGGACTCCCTGCAGTAGATTGTGTTTGATTGGAACAAATTCGGTAATCTTTCAGGAGGGAACATACAAATGGAAATGTCCTGGTCCTGGACTGCTTTTTCATTTCTGTTCTGAGTAGTTGAGTCAGACGGATCCCAGGATATTCTGTGGGTTGGGGCACACTGCTGGAAATGAGAGGTCTAGATGAAGGCACAGACTCAGATGTGAGCCTCCCAGGCTAAACTTGGTGACTCACTGTATCGACACTGTACACATGGAGTCCACTTTGCTGCTTATAAGATTTACGGAAGTGAAGTTGTTGTTGAAATGTGTGCTTCTGTTTAACTAGACCTCAGTGCCCAATCCATGAGCGTTGCTTTTCCTTTGGAGAGGCATGGAATATGTTTGATGTGAACTAAGTTTGCACTTTGTTCCAAGAGCTTGCCAACTCATAACATTCTGCAGTTTGGCATTTACACTTTTGCTTAAATGTTGGCATACCTGTATGTACCAAAAAAAAAAAAAAGAAAGAAAGAAAGAAAAGAAAATGTGAGCAGAAACAACCTTTCACAGAAAGAAAGCTTGTCTTCTAGTGTTCTTGATGCAGTCATAATACTAACCAGTGGTCCCACTAAGAAATACTACCTGGTTATGGTAGTAAAATTAAATCAGAATACCCCTAACATTAGGCCAATATTCATTTTTAAAAAGCGAATCTGAGTATAAATTTGCCAATCTATGAATAACCAAAGTCTTTTCTCTGAATAACAAACCTGCTTTGTTCAGGGAAAGTTACCTTACCAGACAAATGTCCCCAACTAGGTGTATTTTCAAAATTCCTTGTATTCCTTGATGAAGAACTTGACCGAAGTGTGCGTCTTCGTGAAGGACAGTATCTAGTTACGTGTAGGTTAGTGTCCCTCTACTGCCATCCACTCCCCTTTGCAGTGGAGGCATAAGATCATAGCGACAGATGTCATTGTGATTTCCCTTTATCTAGATTCCTCAGAGCCTACACATACGTACTGGCAGCCAAAATACTGTGACTTCTATGTACCTCTGTAGAGCAGCCAAATCAATAACCCCCAGTGCAGCTGATCGGAACGTCCGTGTTTTTACAGACAGTACATGGGAACCAACAAGGTGCAAATGCTGGGATTTAAGAGAACACATTACTTACCGTAGAATTGCACACCTAAGCAAAGACTGTGCTGGGAACAGTCTGTACTACCTCTCATTTTCATGAGAAACCTGAGGTCCAGAAAAGCTCTCATTTCCTTAAGATTACAGGGCTAAGTGGTGGCAAAGCCAATGTTCGAATGCGATTATCCATGCCATGTCGAGAGTTCTTTCCACTGTGCTGTGCTGCTTCCCTGTGGGACCTTGCCTTTCTGTAAATGTGACTAAATATGGCTTGTCAATAAAGAACTCTGACCTCTAGTTTGGGTCCATGAAGGCACTTTATAAATGGAATGTTGTCTCAGTTTTCATACATAATTGTGAAGTTTAGATTATCTCCATAGTATTTGTTGCAGAATAAATTATAATGATTATTTTTTATTCTTCCAAAACCAGCTCTTGACTTGGAAAAAGGAAACAAAATTGTACTTTAGATACTTTTAACTTGTGAGTGGATTTTTATTAATTGCCCAAGGCTCAGTCCAGTTGAATGCTGGCTTACTTTCCTAATTTTGCTAATGTGCTGTAAATGGGTTCCTTTTAGATAGCATGCTGAGTCACACAGGTCATGCCATTTCAGCCCTGCCTGCCATGTTCTGTTTCAGCCATTGGAGAGCATTTTTACTTTAAAAGTTCTCAGAGCAGAGCTGTGCAAATGGGGGACAGTAAGTGTATGGAACACATCTTTTACTTCACTCGGGTAAAGTTCTGAAATCTTCATCAGAACTGCAAATATTAGGCCACTCCGTGAATATATTTCCTTGGCCAAGTTAAGGTCTTTTGTTTGCTTGTCTTTCTACAAAGAGTCACCATTGTTGAAACACATGGTTTTCCAATTCTCTGTTCTGTGAAAGACTCTCAGGATATGATTTACAGAGGCCTCCTTAATGATTCAGATCTCTACCACAGAACCAAGACAGACAGTGAAAAATCGTCTATCAAGGGAAGCGTTTGCAGAGATATAGCAGAGAGGTGTAGCTATTTAAAGGCCAAATGGCTGGGGCTTCTTTTGATGAGGTCATCTTTGGCCATTTCCTAACTACAGATAACACAGAAAACAAGGTAGATCGTCTCTGCTAAATATTTATGTATCCGGATACTTGGTGGCTTTTCTCGTGTTCTCACATCTTTATAAAGAGAATTTTGCATGATTTTATGATTGACGGCATCTTAAAATCCAGTCCATGATTCTCACAGCATGAGGAAGGAGTCCTTATCTGGGGGGAGTCTGGTATGGCAGCAACTCAGTCTTTTCTGATGGCTGTTTTTAAAAGACCCACGAAGTTGTAGCACATCTGTGTAGTCTCCTGGAAAATCGGTGAACATTCAAGGTGCCGTTGCTATGGGAACATTTACAAACTGCCTCCAGCCTGTTTCTTCTTATGCTCTATATGTTTGCCTCATAACTTGGCCATGGAACCAAAACCATGCTGGGGAAATGGCACTAGAACTTCTTAAGTCCATTTAACAAGCAGTCAGAAGAAAGTTCCATTGGAAGTCGTAGTGGAGCTGCTCACTGACAGCATTCTTTGTGCCAGCATGAAGAAGAGAGTGCCCGCCCTCAAGAACATCATTGGGGGATCATCGGCCAAAAAGCACCGATCAATCTTCAGAAGGGTTAAGTAGTATCTGATTTACACATTGCATTTTACACAAAGCTTTTCGATATGAAAAGTCTGTTTCATAAATAGAAGCCTGGGCTTCCACCACAACTTTGAATACAAATTTGTAATTTTGACTGTGATGTTGGAAAGCACACAAAAAAAAACCGAAAAGAAGTCTTGTATCTCCTTTTCCGCTTTGACTCAGTGGGTTTCTGATTACAGGCTCATGACACATGTAGTTCCCAGTCCCTCTTGGTAGACCGGAGCGATGCAGCCTGAAGGGTAGGGTCAGGAGGACGCTGGCACTCACTGCAGGGAACATCTCACAAGCTCTGCGGTCTTTGTCCAGACTGGATCTCTGTTCACTCTGTCCATTTCTCCCCAGCTAGCCTCTGAGATGATCAATCTCTTGTCTACTTTCCATGTTGTTGGGGGTTTGGCAGAACTGAGACCGCGCTGGGGCCTTCTGGACTGCACAGGCACGATGAGGATTGTGTCGCCTCCCATGGTTTGGTGGAGAATTGCCATCGTGCCCTATCTTTTAAGGACTGTCTACTCCCCCCGGATATTTTGTCATCCAAAACTCTTTCAGAGATACCTCTTGAAGGGGTTTCTAATGAAAACACCATTTCATGTCCCTAGAATACACTTACCATTTTTGTCTTGTTTATCTTCAAATATTTTTTGTATATTTTCTCCCCTAATTTGGAAATAATGTGACTGACAATTTGCCAGCTCCCTTCTTTATGTATTCTGAACAGGCCCACACTTCCCTTCCCTGCTCTTGATGGTTTTAAACATGGCTAACTTGGGGTTGATTCCTTTGGTGAAAATGATAGCTTCTAAACATTTCTAAAATGTTTACATACAAGGCAAGGCTAGGTAGGAATGTCAGAGGTAAGCAACCTGGATGGTTTGAAAAAGCTGCAGTGAACTATTAGGACTTGCCCAAGTGCACTACAACAGGTCCACAATGTATGTATCTTTCACATTTTCTACTTGAGTACATTCACATATATATTTTTGTTTAACCGCAATGTATTTTAAAATGATCATAAACAGCTGTATTGAAAAATTGTTTTCAATTAAATTTCTGTTTAAAAGTCTTCTTGGGTCATGTCTCTGAGTTGAATGGGCCAGAATCTACAGAGACCGGATGCTGAGGTGTTGACCCAGAGCCTCTTCCTGCATACTCTTCCTTTAGCTCAAATCCCTTTCTAGTGCTCTTTGGAGATTTCCACCAGCATTGAGTTGTTCTTACCTCCTCTCTATGGATGACCTCATCTGACGTGAAGCTGACCTAGTCTCCATGACCCTTCCAAAGCTCTCTTGTCAGCAGTAATTCCCTTTTAAAATAATCTTTGCCAGGCATGGTAGTGTACACCTTTAATTTCAGTACCCAGAAGGATGCAAAAGCAGGTGGATCTCTGAATTTGAGGCCAGCCCAATCTATAGAGTGAGTTCCAGGGTAGTCAGGGCTGCAAATTAAGACCCTGTCTCTAAATAAATAAAATTTTTAAATGAAAAAAAATTCCAGAAAAATCCATGCCATCTTGTCAAAGGGATTCTTTTGTCTTCTTCTCTCATATATTACATCATGACTGTAGTTTCCCCTCCCCTGAGCCTCTCCTCTCCTACTTCTCCTGTCCCCCAAATCCAGCCCCCCCTCCCACCTCCCCTCAGAAAAGAGCAGGCCTCCCAGGGACATCAACCCAAAGAAGCTGCAGTAAGACCAGGCACAAACCATCACATCGAGGCTGGACAAGGCAACCCAGTAGTATCAAAAGGGTCCCTCAAGCAGGCCAGAGTGAGAGACCATCCCCGCTCCCACTGTTACCCACAAGAACACGAAGCTGCTCAGTCATAACGTGAGGACCTGGGTCGTACCCCTACAGGGTCCCGGTCAGTTGATTCTGTGGGCTGTGTTCTCGTGGTGTCCCTAACCCCTCTGGTTCCTCTGATCCTTCCTCCTCCTCCTCCTCCTCCTCCTCCTCCTCCTCCTCCTCCTCCTCCTCCTCCTCCTCCTCCTCCTCCTCCTCCTCCTCCTCCTCCTCCCCAAGCTCCATCTAATGTTTGGCTGTGGGACTCTGCATCTGCTCCCATCAGTTGCTGGATGAAGTCTCTCTGGTCTTTGATGAGGATTCTGCTGGGCTCTGGTCCCAGAATACTCTGCAGGAAGGACAAACCAGGTCTGAAGTCCAGTCCCTCCACTTGGGGGCTGGCTTGGTTACAGGAGATGGCCGGTTCAGGCTCTGTGTCCCCCATTACAGCAGTTTTTGCTAGGGTTTCTCTCGTAGATTCCTTGGAGTTTCCTGCGCTAGGTGTCTCCCTCACTCTCAAGCGGCTTCTTCGCTGTCAGTCTTGCCTGTACTCCAGGGACGGCCTCCGCTGCGTCTTCTCAGACCCTCACAGCCTGGACCCGTGCTGCTTGCCGTGTCCGAGTCTCCATAGCTCCTAGTACTCTGCCTTCACTTGTGTTTGTTCTGACTGTTTAAAGGCCATCGGTGGCACATGTGTCATGTTGAGGGCACAACTGTCAACATACAAGCCGGAACAGAAATAAAACTCTTCCATCCAAATTGCTTCTTGGTGACAATTCTATTCAGAATTATTGACTCCTAAGAAATTGAAACATGGCTTTGGCCACCTCTACTTCCTCGCCCTCCTATCACAAAGTCCTTCCCTTCTTCCTTTATAATCTTTTGAATTCTCCCTTTTCCATTCCAGGACATTATTGTATCCCAGGACTTGACTGAGCAGAATCACGTGAGAACTGCTCATCTTCCCACCTAGTCCATGCCCAGCTTTGCCGTGTCCGGATCAGCCCCTCACAGCAACATAGAATTGGCCTCTAGGCGGGGAAGAGAGGGATCCACTGGATCCACTGGGCCAGGCTTTGATGTCCGCTGCTCTACCGACTTCCTGCTCAGCGTCCTGGCCCTGCTGCACACCACTCTTACTTGCTAGGTCTGCAGCACCGGTCAGGGAATCTCTGCCTTTGCTCTGTTCCCTAGAATTAGCCCCTGAGCCAAAGTCCACGATGGCCTGTGGACAGTCGCCACAACCTTTGCAGCTCTCACACAGGGGAGACAAGCTCTTTACTGCAGTTCCATGCTGTACCGATCTTGCTTCTAAAAGAGCCCGCTGCCTCCCCAGAAGCCTGTCTATGTTGCCCGGCTGCCAAGGCTAGCTTCCCGGTGCAGAGCAGTCCTCTAGCTCAGAGTACTGGCTCTTTCTCATCGCTCCCTCTCTTGTTTTGCTTCTTCCTTAGAAATGGCCATTACTAGTTTGTTTCAAACTCTGAATCTACATTTGTGGTTTGATTTTTGGAGGAGGTGTACATTCCTGGTATGTAGTGCTGACAAGGTACCTATCACTTATGAAACACAGTGGGTTTTTTGTTGTTGCTGTTGTTGTTGTTTTGTTTTGTCTTGTTTTTGACAGGTGGCTATTCTGGAACTCACTATGTTGACCAAGCTGGCCTCAAACATACATGGATCCACCTACCTCTGCCTCCCAAGTACACTAGGTCCAACTAAAGGTTTCATTATGTATTTTACGTACGCAAGTGCTTTTTCTACACACCAGAAGGGGGCATTGGACCCCACTATAGATGGTTGTAAGCCACAATGTGGTTGCTGGGATTTGAACTCAGGACCTCTAGAAGAGTTCAACAGCCAGACAGCACTCTTAACTGCTAAGCCATCTCTCTTAAACCCTCTGGGAACTCTTAAATGCTTGTTTTCTTCCTTATTTTGTCCCGTTTCTCACAGTGTAGCAACAAGCAAGCTTTGCATCTAGACTGAAGACACACAGAGATGGAGAGGCAAACACATCAACAATGTAAACAGAATGGCAGCAATTTACTAGTTTGCATTCTATTTCAAGGGGAAAAAAGCAACTTAACAGCACTTTGATGGCTCATTGGGACATTGTCAGTTCCCCCAACCCTACCTCCAAGCTTTGAAAAATCTACCACTGGGGCTGGAGAGATGGTTCAGTGGCTAAGAGCACTGGCTGCTCTTCCAAAGGATCCATGTTCAATTCCCCACACCCACGCAGCAGTTCACAGCCATCTCTAACATTAATCCCAGGGAATCTGGTGCCCTCTTCTGGCCCCTATCAGCACTGCATGCAAGAAAACAACCGGTTATACACATTAAAATAACATTTTTTTAAGTCTTACCACAAAACTCATGCTTAACAGTGTTACCAACATTTAAATAGACAATTCAACTATATTTTCTAAATTCTTAAAACCAAGAAGAGCCGGGCGGTGGTGGCGCACGCCTTTAATCCCAGCACTCGGGAGGCAGAGCCAGGCGGATCTCTGTGAGTTCGAGGCCAGCCTGGGCTACCAAGTGAGCTCCAGGAAAGGCGCAAAGCTACGCAGAGAAACCCTGTCTCGAAAAACCAAAAAAAAAAAAAAACCAAGAAGAGCCTGATGAGGTATCATTAGAATTCACACAGTCCCACACACTAGGCAATCAAAATTTATTGGAAAAAGAGAAAAAGAAAAAAAAAATCTGGGGAGATGGCTCAGTGGTAAGAGGTTTGCCGAACAAGCATGATGTCATGAGTTCAGATCCCAGCATCCATGTAAATGCCTGGACATGGCCTCACGGGTGTCTGTAACCCCAGCCGAGGAGCATCACTGGGTTTACTGACCACCAACCTAGCTTCAAGTTGAATGAGAAACTGTCACAAAAGAATAAGCCAGAGATACACAATGCCCTCCTCTGACTTCCACATGTGTGCACATAACTTTCATACATACGTACATACAGATAACCCCAAAAAAAATGTGTTTTCTAGTGGGAAATTGAAATCTTTGAAAATAGTATTGTATAAATTCATCTTTATTGTTTTGGAGGTCAGCTGTTGCTAAACTCAAAAGATTAAAAATAAGACAATACAAAGCTTAAAAAAATCCAAACAGTATTTGGCAAGAAATATTCTCTTTGAAAGCATAACATTTTATAAACAGATTCATGTTTCCATGTATAGTTTCACTTAATTATAATTATAACTTTGCCATCTTTTAACTTTGGAAATGTGATCATCTAAAATTATAAGTAAAATAGGGACTACCTGATAGCCTCACCTTGTCCTCACCCTAGGCACTGAGTTAGATCATCATGTTTAACTACAGGAATTCTCTACGTCATGCAACTTCCCCTTCAGTAGTAATTAGTGTATAGGTCATGTTGTCTTAGGCAGACTCCAAAAGGTAAAGATAACACATCCATAGTCCTGTTAGCTTGAGGAAACTTGGAGGCGGTACTGTGGGGACAGCCAGAAGCTACGGAAGCCAGCAGAAGCTTCAACTTGAAGAGAGGGCAGATTTTCTGATTGGAAAAGCTATGGCTTTAAAAGGCAATGCAAATTTCTCCATCTCTTCCACATGGGTGAGGGTGAAGTCCTGCCCAGGAAAGTACAGAATAAAGAGTCATGAATGCCAGGTTCCTGGCCAGAGCATGAATTGGGAGCCCAGGGAACTGTGATGTAGGGGGAAGACTGAGGGGCACAGAAGCCCAGGAGAACCATATAAATAACTTTTTGAACCCCAGGATCACTTTCAAATCATTAATGCTTTGATGTTGACCCTACTTAGCAAACTAAAAAGCCCTCTGACTTCCCAAGCTCCACAGTGAATAGACTAAGTACACAGGGTTTGACCTGTGTCTTTAAGCTGCCCTCTTCGACCAGGGTAGGGACAAGACAGACTAGCAGTCACACCCTGCCCTTTGCCACGTTGCTTGCTTAGGAGAACAGAAAGGCTGACTTCACCGTAGAATTTTAGAAGACTTGGGATCTCATATATGATATTCAGAATGTCCAAGTTAAATTCCAAGTGAGTTGACCAAGCACTGTAACCACATCAGCATTGGAGTAACCTAATAAAGATGAAATAAAGTAGCTGCTATAAAAATGCACAATCATCTGGGGAGCCTGCATGGGACCGAACTAGGCCCTCTGAATGTGGGTAAAAGTTGGGAGGCTTGATGTGTTTGTGGGTCCCCTGGCAGTGGGACCAGGACTTACCCTGGGTACACAAACTGGCTTTTTAGACCCCATTCCCTATGGTGCGATGCCTTACTCAGCCTTGATGCAGGAGGGAGGGGCTAGGTGTAGCCCCAACATGGTATAACAGCCTGTGTTGACTACCCAAGGGAGGCCTTACCCTCTATGAGGAGGGGATGGGATGGGATGGATGGGGGTAGGTAGGAGAAGTGGGAGAAGAGGAGGGAGGGGTAACAGGTTGATATGTAAAAGGAAAGAAAAAATTTTAATAAAAAATTATATTAAAAATGAATAATCACACAATCACAAATAATCTTCCAACAAGGGCTAATGTAAGAAATTGGGGATTAGGGCTGGGGAGATGGCTCAGTGGCTAAGAGCTATTGTTCTTGCAAAGGACCCTGGACTGGTTCCCATGTAATGGCTTCACAATGTTTTGTAACTCTAGTTCCAGGGAATCCAACATTCTTTTTTGTTCTCCGTGGTCTCCTGCATACAGATGGAGCACACAAACTCACATAGTTGCACACAAACACATAAAAACAATAAATCTTTTTTTTTAAATGAACATTTAAGACAGTAACCAAATTTTAAAAGTGCACCAAATGAACTCAATAGCAGTACAGAAGAAGCAAGAGTCAATAATCTTGAAGACAGATTAGGAAAATTTACTTACTCAGAACACATAAAACATTCAAGAATGAAACAGCAGGAACAGGACAGAACTCAGAGACTTGTGGGACCAGAAATGTCTGCCATCCCTATGATCAGATTCATCAAGAGATCAAAAAAAGAGGAGAAAGCATTCAGTGTGAAAAAGATCTTTGAAGCATGGCTGTATGCCTCCCACATTTGGGGACATAAACCTATAGATTCAAGAAGCTGATTACATCCCAAAGGGTGAAACCAAAAATATCCACACAGTAGGAAGGATTTTCAATCAAAAATCTCACAGGTGTCATTGCAAGTACCGAGGTTATACTAGCTCATATGCAAAAAAGCAAAAGAGCTAGAAAACAAATGACTTTGAAGAGAACTTGAAGGAAGCACACTACCTCTTACAATTTGACACAAAAATCAAGAAATCCAGAGGGTGTGACAATGTGCTGCCTGTCTCAACAAAGGCCAGTGGGCACACAGAAATTGAGTTTAAGTTGCACTTCACTAGAGATCTGTGATCTGAGAAGGTAGCAAATTAACCACCTTTAAATTTAAATAAACCACCTTACATCTTGTCCTCAGCTAGCAGTGTTTGGGGGAAGGAACAGAACGAGTCACTGCACAGCTGTCTTGCAAGAGACAAGCATCATGTACTCCCTTGCAGTGCTGTGAGCATGCAATCCAGAGGTGCCCGTTTGGAAGTCACTTGGACAGCGTTGTCACTCTTGCCATCACTGGCATATGCAGTGTAAGGGGAAGAGGTTTGTTTTGGCTTGGGTATACCGTCCATCATGGTGTGGGCAGCACTGTGCAGAAACAGCTCCTTGTCCGCAGCAGCATGAGGCTGCGTGTTCACATCTTGGTGGATGGGGAGAAAGGAAAAGGCTGGTGTTTAGTGTAGCTGATGTTTTTCTGTGTTCCACCTGGCCCGTGGTCAGGACAAATTTCTCTCACCCATCAGTCCTGCAGCCATTTGGACCCAAGTAAACACACAGAGACTTATATTACTTATAAACTGTATGGCCATGACAGGCTTCTTGCTATCTAGTTCTTATATTTAAATTAACCCATTTCTATAAAACTGTACCTTGCCACATGGCTCGTGGCTTACCAGTATCTTTACATCTTGCTTCTCATGGTGGCGGCGGCTGGCAGCGTCTCCGGACTCAGCCTTCCACTCCCAGAATTCTCCTGTTTATCCCACCTATACCATACTTCCTGCCTGGCTACTGGCCAGTGTTTTATTTATCAATCAATCAGAGCAACACATTCACAGCATACAGAAAGACATCCCCAGCAGTTTAAGTATCTATCTTTCTCCTTTTTGCCTTTATTCAATTGTGAACTCAAGTCTATGGGATGGTACTGCCCATATTCAAGGCAGAGCTTCCTCACTGGACCCTCTGGAAATACCCTCTCAGACATACCCAAGAGTGTGCCTCAAAGATACCCTAGGCATTTCCTAATGCAGTCAGGCTGATAATCAAATCAACTATCACAAGCAATTAAAATGTTGTACTGATTTATTTTTTCAGATTTTCATATATGCATACAATGTATTTGATCCCATTTGACTCCCACTGTCCACCTTCAACTCCTTGTGGATATTCCCTACATCCCCTTCCCAACTTTTCTTTTTTTTTTAAACAACCCCAAGAGTCCCATTTGTGCTGCTCATATACACATGAGTATGTCACTCCTACTGGAGCATGGGCAACCTGCCAGGAACTACACACCTAGTAGCCCATAACTATCAATAGCTCTTAAGCTAGGGTTGGGGCTCATGTGCCCTCCCCCATCCATGTTGGAAGGTTGCCTGGCTTGATCTTGTGCAAACAGCCACAGCTACCACCAATTCATGGGTGCAATAGTCATGTCCGACTGATGCTTTCTGATCTCTGGCTCTTAGAATATTTTTGTTTCCTCTTTCTCTATGTTCCCTGAGTGGTGGCACGGAGGAGGTAGAATACAGATGTCCCATTTACAGCTGAGCACTCCACACATACTTGTCTTTGCACTTTGACCAGTAGTACACAAGGACTTTTCGTTGATGAGAATGGTGAGTTACAACCACATGAAAGTCTGTATGTGAATGCTTTAACAATTCTCATTATTACTAAAAAGTACAATGTAGAACTCAAAGGTCTCTTAGATGGTCAGGAGTTCAATGAACTGCAGTCTCTCCATACAAGCGAACTCTACTAACCTGCAAAAATGAATACAATCTCGGTACCTGGAATGGTTTACATGAATGTCAAGAACACCATGCTTATGGAATTCCCCCACTTCTCAAAAAGGCAAAACCATTGAAAAAGAACAGATCACTGGCTTCATAGAATTATTGATGAGGTAGAAGAGTTAATGGACAGAGGAAAGGAATTCTGCTAGATGACGAAACTGTTATGTATCAAGACTATAAGGTGTTTCACTGTATCATAATTTTGATTCATTTAATACTAGTTAGGGGGAACAATATGGTAAAATGCTTGCCAGGCATATACAAGGCCATGGGATCAAGCATCCCCTGGCCCCAGCACTGCAAAATCAAAAGCTAATTAAGACCAAAACCCAAGACATCCAAACCCACTAAATAGCTAAAAACTACTAAATAACCACCACATGTGTACACCTTCCTATTATCTCTATCTTAACCTTGGATTTCAGGACAGGAGACCCCAACACTATTCATCTCTTTGTATTGGTAAAAGTTTTCATTTTACAATTTCATTTAAACAGGTTAAATCACATACAGGCCTGCCAGATTGAGCAACAATCAATCAATAAATAAACAAACCAAATTTTAATTTCAAATTACATTTGTTGAGCTCCTATGCTTCTTGTTAGGTTTTTCAGTTTCAACTGACAGGTATGGGTTTCCTACTCATTTTGCTTATAGTTCACTGAGCATATTGGATCAATGTATTGATTACCTTTTACTAAATTTGAGGAAATTTGGGCTGTCATTTCCATTTTTTTTTTAAACTGCCCTAATTCTGTTCTTTTTTGAGAATTTACTTACATGCTTTTTAACACTGCTTTATACTGGAACTGGTGAGACAGCTCAGCAGGTAAAAATGCTGCTGCCACCCTAACAACCTGAATTGATTTGCTACAAGCCACCTCTACACACTGTCCTCTCATGTCCAAACAAGTACTGGCACACTCATGTGTGTGCATGTGTGTGCACACATACACACATAGTCCTCTCTTCTTCACACAAAATATAGAAATTTTAAACACTACTTGATACTACCCTCATGACATCATGACTGATTATTTTTCCCCCTTAGTCTTCTTCCTTAGGTTGGACAGTTTCTCTTCCTTCCTCTGGACTTTGCCCAATTTGGTTTTTGTTGCTTCCATCTCTTGGATGACAGTGCTCATTATATCCATCCATTATAAGCACCTTTGTTTTTCATCCATGCACAGTTCTAAAGTGCCAGTCCTTTATATCTACTGATTGGGAAGTCTAGGTTCTACTAACATCTCATCCCTGCATTCTTTTCTAATCATAAAGTCATGCCTCATATTGTGTTCTGCAGCCATTGTTGATATTACAGTAATTTTTCACCATATTCTGAACCATCTTAAACTTTGTTCTAATAAGCACTCAACTACTTGCTTGTCACCTTATCCATGAAGGCCTAACTTCACATTATATGAAGCTCTGTCCTTAGTTTAGTCCTAAGCCTAGTCTTTACTAGTACATGGCCATTCTGGGCTTCTGATAAGAAAGCCCACATATTTATCACGCCCTTCTAACTTCTCAGGATTCAAACTTGAAGCTGTCTCCTCTCTCAACAGAGAGCAATGTCTGTCTCTTTGGGTCCCTGGCTTGGCTTTTCACCTGGATCCTTGGATCTTCCTACACATACACACAATAAGGAACGAGCTGAGCATATAGGACACATCAATCATGAATTTTTAAGGGCTCCTACTTTAGTTTCTAGCTCCCTCTGAAGCCACAGTTCCATCCACTAACCATCTCACGCCAGTACAACACCAACTTGGCTGAACTGAAGTCTGGGAATGTCCTCAGAGGAAAAGCCACACAGGCAGAATTCTTAGCCTGCTCTATGACACCCCAGTGTCTTTCAACAATCAGGCACTGTAACAGTCACAACTGGAGGGTGTGAGCTAGTCAACTACCAAACC
Organism: Peromyscus maniculatus bairdii; assembly: GCF_049852395.1. Lineage (NCBI taxonomy): Eukaryota > Metazoa > Chordata > Mammalia > Rodentia > Cricetidae > Peromyscus > Peromyscus maniculatus. Next base: position 95,635,643 of record NC_134857.1, on the reverse strand, counting down.
CAGAAGTCCTTTATTTTTATAGTTCTTAAATGTTTAGTTAAACATCTCCAAAGAAAACAATATAAAACTGATTTAAGGTACTTAGTTCTTTCTTCTTGTGTACACAAGAGACTGAAAATGGAATATTTTATACACATTAAAATATTTCATCCCAAATGAAACATCAAAATAATTCTAGCTAACACATAATACCAGAAAGTAGAAAAATTTTCAACTAATATTCATGAATATACTAAGCAAAAAGGTCAAGTTGATTAGGCTATGGAAATACTTATGACTTGAACTAACACAGTAGTGTGTAGCAAAGCTACTTCTACTCCAGACCAACACAAGTTATTAAACAAATGAGCCTCTTATAATTAGTAAGTGTGTATGTGTGATGACTAACACCAACACTGGGTATCCTCCTATTCTATCTTGCTCTATTTATTTATTTATCTATTTGTTTGTTTATTTATTTAGAGATATTATACAGCACAAGGGCCTGGAACTTGCTATGGAAATCAGGTTAGCCTTGAACTCAGAAATCTGCCTGCCTGCCTCTCAAGTGCTGGGATTTAAGGAGCGCACTCCCATACTCAGCTATCAACTTATTTTTTGGAAACAGTGTCTCTCACTGAGTAAGGCATGCAGATTAGCCAGAAAGCTCCAGGGATCTGCCTGTCTCTGTTCTCCACCTAGTGCTAGGGTTCAGCCTACACCCCACACTGGATTTTTCCCATGAGTGCTGGGGATTCTAGCTCTTAATGTTTGCACAGGAGCACTTTACCAACTAAGGCATGTTCTCAGTTCCCAACAGCCACCTTTCCATAAGGAGATCATAAGACAGTAAGGGAATAGTTAGCAAGCTTTTATTTGCTTTACTTATTACTCCCTGCTTCTTTATCCCTTCAAAATCGGGTTTAGGTGATTCACATTCCAGTTTCCTCAGTTATTCTTGAACCAGCCTCCTTGCATTGATGGGTTCCATCTATGAAAATCTTGTAACTGTGTGTGATGTCCAGCCACACTTTCCGGTTTCATCTGCTCCATGTGTACACCCTGGCGAGTAGCCCGCCGATGCCACAACAGTCATGATGATGAAAGGGGGAAGAACTGCTGCGGGAAAGCCAACACTGCTGGATCAACTCTTGTTGCCTCCTCTTGTCACTTCTGTTACACTTTCTAGATAAACGACAGACCCATGCCATTTGTCATATAAATACCACACACCCAACAGAACTGAAATTAACGTGAGACAACAGAAAATGTCCATGTTCAGAGTCCATTAATACTTTGGGATTCTGGTATAGAGAAAAGACTTAGCATTTCCATCTCCAGTGGGTGCAGGGTACCCCCTGTGATGACCAAAGAATGCAATGGTCCTCCCAAGTCCACTGTACACATCTGCTGTAAAGTGCCCGCTGCAATTTTCTGGTCTTCAGCGCCAACTCTGGCTAAGCCAACACAGAGTGTCTCCTCAGTGATTGCTGTTTAAACAAGGGGCAGGGGAGGGAGAGACAGAGGGATACTGCAGGTCAATTGGGCAAGTACTTCTGCCTGTTCAACATTCAGAACTATCAGTACTACAAGTACACTGAAGACTGCCCTGAACATCTGAAACCCCCCTAGTCACTCACTACAGACCAGTGACTTTACCTTTTGAGAATTCCAAAGGTTTACACGCTTATGTTACACATAATGACAGAACATTTGTCTTAAAACAGGTTCTAAGTGAACATCTTTATGATTCACACATAGTGTAAAGATTTATCTTTATTATTTGTGTGTGTGTTGGTGTATGCATATGTATGTGTATAGATGTGCATGTAGGCACCCATGGAGGCAGAAGAGGGTGTTGGATCCCCTGAAGCCAGAATTACATGTGGTTGTGAGCTGTTCAAGGTGGGTGCTAGGAACCTAACTTGGATCTTCCTTGTCTTAGTTAGAGTTTTTATTGCTGTGAAGAGACACCATGACCACACTAATTCTTATAAAGGAAAACATTTAATTGGGGCGGCTCCCTTAAAGTTCAGTTCATTATCAGCATGCAGGTGCTGAGAAGTAACTGAGACTCTTATCACGCAGGCAACAGGAAGTGGTCTGAGACACTGGGCAGTATCTTGAGCATACAAGAGACCTCAAAGCTGGCCTCCAGAGTGACACACTTTCTCCAACAAAGCCACACCCCTCCTAATAGTGCCACTCCCTTTGGGTGCCATTTCCTTTCAAACCACCACATTCCATAAGAACTAAAGAGTGAACCATCCTCCTTCCCCAACACACTTCTATTTTAAATAAATTCTGAGGTACATTTATACTGACCAAGATACAGTAAAAATTAGGAGACTAAGAAAAACTCACAGATGTGAATTTCTGCTCAGCCATCTAATTAGTTACAGGACAAACCAATTTTTTAAAAAATTGTTTTATCTCTTAAGTGGTAGTTGTGAGGGCTAATACAATGAGTACAAGAGTACTTCGTAAGCTATAAAGCCCACAACAAATAATAATCATTTCTACATACTTAGGCTTTTAAATTCAGAATAAAGATTCACATTTATCTTTTCATAATCACTCACTTTGGTGCTACAGCTGAAGAGCTGACTTCTCACTGGTTTATCCTTTAGTTGAGAAAGTTTTCTCACTGAGAAGTGACTTGAAAAGAAATGGGACAAGGATTTACACAAGGCAAAGAGGGCACGCAAGGAACTCAGTGCCACTAGTAGAGATGAACTATGCAATGACTGGGCCAGCAGGATGGCTCAGGAGGGGAGCCACTTGCCACCAGACCTTGATGGCCCGAGTCTTGGGACCCACGTGGTGAAAGGGGAACTGCCTTTTGAAGGTTGTCCTCTGACCTCCATGTGCACATTTTGGCAAGTGTGCACACACATTAAAAAAATAAATGAGAGTAAAAAAGACTTGAAACTATAAAATGATCACTCAAAAGTGCCTTAATGCCTGTTTTTACTAGAGGTTAGATAAAGACAGTGCCCATAACAGAATATGACAGGTACATTTAAGAAGTTGTCAGTAAACATTTACTGTCCAGATCCACTTTATTGTATACCGCATGCTCTGTCTACCTATTAGGAGTGTAAGATAAACTCTTGTCTTTATCCTAAAGAAAACTATTCTATATTTCAGTGTTCAGAGGAAAAAGCAGAATAAATGTACTTTTGTAGGATAGATCATATTGATTAGAACTAAAATGGGAGCTCTCTATTTTATCAAATATTCATATATTATCATGTTAACATAAAATCTTAATTATAAGTAACATAATATGTGTTAAGTAATATATATATGTAATATATTATAAAGTCTTTTTTTGTTTTGGTTTGATTTTTGTTTGTTTTTTCAAGACAGTGTTTCTCTGTACAGCCTTGGCTGTCCTGGAACTAGCTCTGTAGACCAGGCTGGCCTTGAACTCACAGATGTCTGCCTAAAGGCGTGTGCACCACCATCTGGTTAAAAGTCTTCATTTTTAAAAACTTAAAATTATGACAATTTTACTGCAAAGATCTCAATTATTTTTCATTTGGTATAACTTGAATTCTATGGGACTTAAAATTAGAAAACAAATACAAGACATACCTAACAAGGTCAAAACCCTGACCCTGCTTCAGTGTGGTATGAGAGTGTCAGTATGGTATGTGGTGATGCATGTTTCCGTAGAGAAACAGCCCAGGAGGCCGCTGAGTACCTGGTTCTTCCCCGCGTGCTCTCTGATTCTCAACAATTTCTAGAAGCTGCTGGGCTGCCTGGTTCACACTCATGTATCGAGGAGGTTCATAGATCTTCCTTCCCCTGTAAGTGTAAAGCTGGACATCACTGTTGTTACCCGGAAATCACTGTGGCATTTGATGCTACACTCCCCACCCAGGTACACCGAGAGCCATAGACCCCACTCTCAAGTTTTCCTGTGACACCCACTTCTGTCTAAACCAAGGATGGGTCCAGTGACTGAGTTTCTTAAGATTTTTCTATTGTCCTATTTTGGCCATCTTCAATGACACTGAAATGATGGCAAGATTAATATTCTGACAAAGATACATGTCTAGATCAAAGATATGCTTACTAAAAGTGATGCCTCGGGCAGATGTAATTCGCACTGTGTCAATGCGGTCTACACCCTGGGTGAACCAGTTGTTTTTATTTTTTTCACGTTGCTGGGGCCTAGTGAAGGCTAGCCATTTTTTTTTTTTATTAATATGTTCCTGTATCTTTTTTACTTCTTCCTCTGAGAAAACTGTCAAGATCTGAAAATCTTTGACAGCAACATGTTTATTTCTGTATGCCGGAAAGCCTGGCGAGTTTACTGAGTATCGTAACAAAAAGGTAAGCTCCTGAAACTCGCAGTCTGCTGATCATTTGCTGATCTACAGTTCTGCAAGTCAATGCTGTCCAGAAGCACAGCGCAGTGCAATCTCAAAAACCCCAGAGCACAGTAACAAGTTAAAGAGGCAAAATTAGTTCTAATAGCAGGTAAATATATTTAACCCAATATTCCCCAATAATATTATATATTTGAATACCTAATTCACAAATAAGTATTAAACATTGCTTTTATACCAAGTCTTTGAAATCTGATAAGCACTTTCAGCACATTAAGTTTTAATCAGAAATACTTAACATGTATATAAAATATATGGTCATAAAAATAGATTTATAAGGATAAGTTGGAGGGGGGACATTACTAAAACATATTATAAATATGTATGAACGTCTCAACGAATAAAATATATTTAAAAAACAGATTTACATATTAAAGTTGTCTCAGACAACCTAAAGGTCTTGTAATTATTAGTCTAAGGTTAAAAGAAGGCTGAGTTCTTCAGCTTCATCAGCCACATTTCCAGTGCTCATCACCACGTGTGGTGGGACTGCTGTACTGCACACTGCCTCACTGAGAGAGGATCCCGACCTCACACACATGGAGAAGTGACCCACTCCTGCCCGGGTCCTCACACATGGGAGAAGTGACTCACCCCTGCCCGGGTCCTCACACATGGGAGAAGTGACCCACCCCTGCCCGGGTCCTCACACACATGGAGAAGTGACCCACCCCTGCCCGGGTCCTCACACACAGAAGTGACCCACCCCTGCCAGGGGCCTCACACATGGGAGAAGTGAACCCCCCCACAACACAGATACATGGGGGAAGTGACCCCAAAGCAGCAGCAGCCAGAGGTAGGCGTCAGATGTAAGCCCAAGGTTCTGAACTCCCAACACAACACATTTATTCATTCATTCATTCATTCATTCCACCCACATTTACAGGGCGGCTTTAAATGCCTATCACTGCTCTCGGAGTTGGCTCCATGAACTCTACCTCTACCTTCACCCGACCACCCGGCTCTATCTTTTCACTGTGTAACTGGGCCGAAGGCTCATTTTCATTCATCATTAGCCTCGGCTCACTGAAGCACTTATGGACTTCCGTCACGGAATGGAAAGGACGCACCTCATGAGATTTTCCAGGGACTGCTCCTTCACTTTGATATCTGTAGGGAGGAAAGGACAGTTCTTTTACCCCAATCCTTCAGCTTCCATTAGGGATCACACACATTTTTGGAAATCTTTCCAGAGCCCCTAAATGCTGATCCGAGTTTGTGGTGTCTCTGCTCACCCTTGTGTGTGACTATTTTCCTACGAAGGTTAGAGAGCATCGAGAGCCTGTGGCTGCGGAAACACCCTCCCATCTCCCCATGGTAGAAAGCAAAGTGGGATCTAGTTTCCTGTTGGAGAAGAGGATGAGGGAAAGCATTAGATGATGTTGCCATGTGCACTACTTAACTAATCAGAAGCTTTTAAATTCTTCTGCCTGGAAATTTGCACAGACTCATCCAAAATGTCTGCTTGTACTCCTATTTGTACACTCATTTATTTTTCAGGCATCAGACTATAAAAGCCTTGAAGGATAAAACCTAAGTTTAAAAAAAGATTTTTGTTTTCTTGCTTGTCTTTTTGTTTTCTCTATGTGTAGCCCTGGCTGTCCGGGAACTCGCTCTGTAGACCAGGCTGGCCTTGAACTCACAGAGATCCACCTACCTCTACCTCCTGAGTGCTGGGATCAAAGCTTCTTACCATATTTTGAAGAGAAGTGTTTGCTTTCTTACAGTGGTAAGACATACTATAATAACGAATGACTACTGTAGTAACGGGGCTTCAGAGCTCTCTGCCAGACACTGGGCACCACAGGGAGTGGATTCAGTCTCTGTGCTGGAGAAGTCTGACTGCACCATGGCAAAGCCGTGGTCCTGTGCAGTTCACTCCACTGCTGCTGAGCTGAACTGCTGGGGAAACGGTGAAAAGCCAACTGGCTCTGTGTGCTTCCAGGAACCTCACACAAGGGCAACAGCTGCTTCCTGTTGTACAGCCTCATGAATGGTTCAGCCAGAGTTTGTTTTTGTAGAAATAATATGGTACAACTCAAGAGTCGCTGACAGACGTCTCCAACTTACTAGAGGGATAGGAAAAGCTTCTCTTATTGATGAATACTAAGCAGTTTACCTAGAAACCATAACAATGGTAAACTTTATATCTACTTTTCAATGTCTATGGCACTAAGTATTTCTGAAATTTGAAATATCATTTCATAGTTCTACTTGTCTGGCACATACAAAAATGAACGTTATTGAAACTATGGCCTCCAATGCAGTTAGTAATGGAAGTCAAATTTACTTTAAGTCTTGAATACTTAAGGTAACTCCTGCATTAATTCATTCACCTTGAACTTGTAAAATGCAACATGTCTACTGTAAAACATGTAAAGCACAGATGTCTACTGAATATGTGGACATGGGTCTCCTACAACCTACTCCAGCCCACCCGAAACTACGTTTAAGCCATAAGTTCCAATTATTTCATACAGTCTTTCCTTTCTACTCTAATGCTTTGTACTTAGAACTATCTATGTAACTAATGTTCTTTTACTACTGACTATATCACATATATTAATCTTACCTCTAAATAAATTATAAGTTGTTTGCAGTTTCCTACCATGCTTTTTGCTCCCTAATCCCTAGCCCATAGAAGACATTCAACACTACATACTAATTTAAATGATGAAATCTATGTTTTGAGAATTTGGAAGCCTAACACCCAACACTCCATACATAAATAAATAATAAAATAAGACAATAACTGTCTTAGTCACTGTTCTATTGCTTTGAAGAAACACCATGACCAACTCTTATTTTTTTAAAAAAAGCACTTAATTGGGGCTTGCTTACAGTTTCGGAGGCTTAGTCTGTTATCATCATGGTGGGGAGTATGGCAGCATGCAAGCAGACACAGTGCTGGAGAAGTAGCTGAGAGTTCTATATCCTGATCCACAGGCAGCAGGAAGAAGAGACACTGGGTCTAGCATGGTCTTTTGAAACCTCAAAGCCCACCCTCTGTGACATACTTCCTCCAGTAAGGACACATCCACACCAGCAAGGCCACACGTAGTCCTTCTAATCCTTTCCAAAGCTCCACTCCCCGGTGAATAAGCATTCAAATACACCAGTCTATGGAGGCCATTCTTATTCAACCACCACCACCTCCACAAAAACAGCCAAACCGATCAACTTTTGACTGGGGACTGGTGAAAAGGCTAAGCAAATAAACACTTACTCCTTACACCACGTATTCCTTACACGGATGACTGTAATTTGATCCATAGGACCTCATGGTGCAAAGAGAGAACTAATTCCCACAAGTTTTCCAAGTGTTCCTCTGACTTCCAAACATGTGCTGTGCCATGCACATGCACACACACACACATATACATACAAAATAATTTTTAAAAAACCACCAAAACTAGTTTGAGAAGCACTACTCTCAACAACCCCATGAGGTAGATGGCTTATTCTTATTTAATAGTATGAAGACAAAGGCTAAGAGTTACTCTCAATATTTTCTAGCTCATAAGCATAGACATTGGGATTTTGTCTTCTGGTTCCAACTCTCAGTGTCCTTTTAAGGTTAATTAAAATGTCAGCAATGTTGTGGTCCTCAAGGGGAAAGTGACAATTTGATTCTAGTGTTCCTTTCTATAACACGTAAGACTAGAAGAGGCTCTTAGACACAGGACTTGTTAAATCGGGTCTCTGCTGGAAGGCAAAGCCAAGTCCATCTGAAACTCAGTACTATTTAGTATCTTGTTGCACAAAGCAGTCCTAGCCCTTTGTATGTTAAGCAGGAAGTAAAATTTGGACAGGATAGTACAATGAGGGGAGCTGGAAACAATGGGCCATTTGCATTTTATTCTGTTAACCGTTAAATGAATGGTACTGGGAAACTATTCAAATTTCAATATCATCTGCAAAATAGATTTTAACAAAATGATCTTTGGAGTATCTTTCAGAAGTATTATTTTGTGATTTTGACAGTGAATATCCTAGAAGATGCAGAATGGTTGGTGACGACAATAAATGCTCACTACATGTCTGCTGAACTGCAATAACGATGGACAAATCTGTAAATACAGACTCTTGGAAAGGATCTATAGGTTCTAAGAGGAAACAGTAAGTCTGAGCATGAACACAGGATTTATGTGGTATTTCAAGCTGAGAGTACAGGAAAGAGCTGTGTGTATACAGTGGCTAGCCTGTGTCCTTGTTTTGTTTTGTTTCTTTTCTCTGCTGAGTTATTCACAGAACAGTTGGAATTCTATCACAAAATGAACACAAGAGAAGTCTGACAATTCACTGCACGAGATTAAGGAAGCTTCCTGATGCTTACCAAGCAAACACAAAGTGTGCATGCCATTTTGTCTGTTCTTCTTCACTCTGTCAAAGAAGCTTTCTGGTCTCCAAGTGTCCGTCCAAAACACAATAGAAACTGTTTCTCCAAACTTGTACAACTAGAAAAGAAAACATTACTTAATGATACAACCATCACTATTATTTCAAAGGTCAAGAGCTATGAAGTAGAGCTGATGACCCAGATGGAAAGAAAGCTCAGTAGTTAAGAGCTAGGACTACAGTTGCAGGTACCCAAGTCTATGCAGCACATAATCACCCCGACCTCTAGCTCCAGGAAGATTTGACCCCTCTGGCCTCCATGGGCACCTGACTCACATGAACATACCACCCCCATATACGTAATTAAAAACTTAAAAAATCAATCTTCAGGAAAAAAAAAAAGCACAGAAATAAAAATAGCTTTGAGCACTCACAACAAGTGTCAAAAGTTTAATATTCTGCTTCCCTGATAAGACTACCAAGCCTTATTAGAAAGATCAGTTGACTTACCTAAGGTCACACAGCGAAAAATAAATAAATACACAAACTGAGGTCTGAGGGGATGTTCTTATCTGTCATCTTAGTTCAACAAAATCCACAAACTGCATACTCACTCTTGCTATTTACTGCTCACAAGCCATACCCTCCCAATTTAACAAGATTATCTCTGTCCTTCATGTAGAAGTCCGACAGTAAGGACCTTCCCCAAATCACCATCTCACCCAGGGGTCCCTGTCACTACAAATAAGAAGCTGCATGAGTCCACTGCAGCCCAACTCCAGAGCTTATGCAAAGAACAGTCAAGTGTTGCAGGCTGGCTCTAACCTGCTGGCTGTGCAGGAAAAGTGCCAACACCATCTATCCTTCCCCCAGCTGTGGGGATCAAGTGACACATGAAAACTGTTCACATGCTGAAGTTACATGCTAACATTATAATAGCTTTTGCAGAGGCACTGTATAAAAGAGATCCGTTTCTAAAAACAGTACAGTAAAGCACAATGCTAAAGTTATAGAATGATTTAATTCTCCAATTTAAACAGTTCGATACAACTTGTAAGAAACCAGGAATGTATAGACACTGAAAAGCCACATCTACCAACTTGTCACAGGTTAGAAAGTCATTTTAGTTTCCTAAGCCTGTGCTCTTGTGTGAAAAAGGAAGAGACAAGTCTCAGCTGGGCACCGGAGATGCTGTTTCCTGCAGTGAAGCTTCCTTCTCACTTCAGTTTCAGAAGCTGTGGCAAGAGGTGCCAGGAAGCAGACAGGAAGGAAGCAAGAAAAGGTGGGGTCCTCAGGGCATCCATCCCTACTCCTCTTGAGCAGCTAATAGTTCTCAGGCTTTGTACACCAAGGTCTTAAAACCTTTAACAGTCATCACAGCATCTCTGAGTCCTAAAAGGATGGTTCATGTCCCTAATATGCTACAGACTCCAATTTACCTCAAGGAGCTTTATTCTCAAAGCCCATCTGAAAGTTATCCGAACAAAACATCTTCAGAGAGAAGTCATGCTACTCTGTAGCAGCCGTGTTCACCAAGACAGTGAACAAAGGCTGTGCTGCTCCAAGTATTCCGTCATGTATCTTCCTGCCCTGGGGAGGAAGATTTCTCTGTGACAAATACATTTTGAGTTCTAAGATAGGATTCTTAGACTACATTCCCCAGGATCAACTTCATGGGAGAACCCTAACTCTGCAGAGGAATTGTTACAGTTGCTGTCCTATAACAAGCAAATTTACCCAACGAATAATGAATACATCTGTGCCTACTATGTGCCAGGCACTATTCTGGGCACAGGTGTAAAGTGACAAGCAAACGGACCTCTGGCCCTCATGCAAAAGCTGACAAAGGCTCTGGACCCAGGACAGTGGTTCTGGTTAGCAGCCTGGTCATTGACAAGGCAGATAACCTCCGACCTGGACAGGTACACCCTGCATGGGAAGTGTAGTGAGCACAGTTTTAAGAACTGAATAACCAAGGGCATACTGAGTGCCTAGTTGTGCCTCCTACACTATCAGGGCTCAGTATATGATGCAATGATGTGCATAAGGATTATATGAAATGATCTGAACTGCTGGGTCCTGACAGGATCCAACTGCTCTCTTTATTGGCTAAGTTCAAGAAGTAGCACCTATGCAAAACTGCTTTCAGTAAGCTACATTTACAACGGACTAGTTAAAGTATACATTTTAAATGGGGCCTGTCACCTCCCATCAAACTTGAAACATGTCGTTTCATGAAAACCTTCATGGAAAAGTGTATTTCCATTTATGTATAAATATTTAGGAGGCTGATATTTTAAGAAATAGGGAAACAAAATCATGGAAGCAAGGAAGTTCTTCATTCAAACACAGTGATCAAGCCTTGAAAAGAGAATTGAGATGCTAGTCACATCTAACCTAACAGAAGTGCTCTCTGTGGAAGACTGTGCACTGCCCAACTGGGAGACTGAAGGAACCCTCACATGGGCACTGCCTCCTGGGACCCTGATTTATAACTGCAGCCACTCCCACAGCAAGGGTGCAAACTTCTTCAGTGAATGCTGGGACATTCTGCAGTTTCACCACTGAGATGTCAGCGACTCAAGGAACGGACAGACCGGCACTGCATTTAACAACCAAAGGACTTACCATTACCAGTAAACTGTAAAAAGAAACTGGAGGAAATCTCAGGGACAAAAACTGAGGTGCAGAGGCCTCCACACTGGGCTGTCTTACAACTCTGGCCTGTGTGCTACGACCTTACTTCCTGACAATATTGTTCATCCAAATCTGACAATGTTACTTTTTCAAACCTAAGTATGAAAACTACAAAATCGGCTGTTTTCTCATAAATACTAGGGGAAACACAGATCTGTTCTTTTATCTGGGATAATTTAGAGAGAAAGCATCCCATCTAACTTGGTACTGGATTGTGCTTTGTTAAAGAAAAAAGAAGGAAAACAAAACCTTCAACTGAAAACCATCCATCCAGTCACCATGTGAGGTACTAACTACTGAGGCAGAGGGCAAGACGCATAGGAAAGAGACATAGCAGGCATTAAACAGTCCTGTTCAATATGACATATGGACCACACCTAGTCGGAGAGTTCAGCCCTTTCCACACTCAGAGAAAAGCACCTGCAAGTGTCTTCTGAGAGACAGACGGCGAGCTGGAACTCACGGACAGAAAGGATGAAGGTGCAGGAGTGGGCCTGGGAAGAACAAGAGGGATGAGCTACATAACAGGATGGCATGAGACAGTTACTAGGAAGAGCAAGTGTATGTCTAATCTGTACCTCACATTCCCGACATCTTACCAAACACCTATCCTATCAACTCCTGCTGCAGAACTCGGAGAATATGAGTTTCTATCCATTATTCCCTACTGCTTTGAGCCCTTGACAGCACCTGAGTGACTCATGGTCTCCTAACTCACCTCACTGCCACCACCATTTCCTTCCTGTCCACACAGCATTTTTACATTTATCCTTTTACTTAGTGTTTATATATACACATATAGACATGCATGCAAAAGACAAGCTGTGGAAGCCGGTTCTCTCTCTCTACTATGTAGATTCCGGGCATTGAACTTGGGTCATCAGGCTTGGTGGTGAGCACTTTTTACCCTTGGAGCCATCTTGTGCCCAGTACAGTACTCTGTAAAACTTGACTCTATAACTAGGATTTAACACTTGTTATCTTGTATTAAAAATGTTTTCTGTTTTTTTTAATCTGCTAAATCAAGAAGTCTGCTATGTGTGTGTGTGTGTGTGTGTGTGTGTGTGTGTGTGTGTGTGTGTGTGTGTATAAACTAGAAATTTTCACTTGCTAAGAAACCTACTAGGGCCCACATGGAGATTAAATGTGGGAACACTGGGAGAAAACCAAGAGCAGGAGTGCCGTCATCCTCCCCACAGCCCCTCCTAGTCACTCCTAGTCACTCCTAGTCAAGAGTGACTAGTTCTCATATCTGTATAGAGTGCTGATCCTGGAGAGGCTCTGTGGTGTTGCTTTTACCCTGAACGATATTGGTATTACACTGATCTTTGATGAAACTAAGATTATGAACATGGCTACACATGAGGCATGTATGTTGAGTACATGTTACAAAAGAACTACAAAAATTTTTGTTCTCAGCTGGACGGTGGTGGCACACACCTTTAGTCCCATACTCTGGAGGCAGAGGTAGGCAGATCTCTGTGAGTTCGAGGCCAGCCTGGTCTACAGAGTGAGTTCCAGGACAGTCCAAGCTGGTACACAATAAAATCGTGTCTCAAAAAACAAAACAAATCTACATTCTCATATATAATTCATCCATTTATGAACTAACTATAAATGAATTATATTTTAGAGTATATTACTTCAAAGACAGTGTCTGATTCTGAAGGCAGAAGATAAACAATTTGCCTCAGGAAATACCTGTTGGGAATAGATTATTTTTATGATGCTGTGATAAAAACAAGAAGATGAATAAACTAAAGAACTAAGAATAAAAATGTGACCACAAACATTCTGAATAAGAGAGGTATTTACTGAGTTGTCTGAGTAGAAAAGGTGGTACAGTGAGACCACATTTAAAAGAAGCTACTGAATGAGAAGGACGATGAATCAGTGCTCTACGACAACGGGGAGAGGAGATGTGGTGGTACACATGTAATGCCAGCACTTGGGAGACTCAAGACTTGGGAAACTCAAGATGGTGAGTTCAAAGCCAGCCTGGGCTATGTAACCAGGCCATGTCTCAGAAAATCAAAACAAGGGTAGCGAGATGGCCAGAGGTAAAGACACCTGCCTCCATGCTCAATAACTTGACCTTGTCCCCTGAGACGCACGTGGTGGAAGGAAAGCAGTTCTGGTACAAGCTGTCTCATGACCCATATGCATTTACTGTGGCACACGTACCCCCAACACACAAATTAAAAAAAAAAAAACTAAGACATTGAAAGAAACTCAAAATAAACAAATAAAAACTAAAGACAAAATCAAAGTACATACGAATTAAAGACAGAGTTGATGGGAAGGAAAGGGAAATGTTTAATAAACATGCTAATGAGTTGGCAGATCTTAGGTTCTGTGGTGACAGCCATGCAGAGTTCTGCTGTCCTCGTTACCCATGTCCCTTTGCTGTACTGTATTTTCATCAATTACTACATTAGGTCCTAGACCACAATGAAACCACTTAATGCTTTGAAGCCTAACAACAAGAATACTACACCATCAACAGTGCTGACTATTATTGGAGGGTTGTGAAATGAAAAAAGGAAACCAGTTGTTACTTTCTGAAAGTAATATACATTTTTTTCTAGAGTAGATATGTACTATATAAACAAAAGAATACATGGCAATACTCAGGGTCATTTGAGCAACAGCCAGAGAAAGTGGAAGTATTTCATCAGGATGAGAAAATTATACAACCATCCACAAGCTCCTTGAAGACAAGTCATGACGGCATCCAAAGGCACTTCCCAAGCAAGCATGCAGTAGATACAGTAGATACACAGTATTTACGGAATGAATACAGCATGTTTGTCTTAAATACGTCCAATTTGCAAGCCTCTGATGTACTTTCTGTTTCAACTGGGAATTTTCACTAAGGATGAGACTTATGGTACTTCTGTTCCACATGACCCACCTAGATCAGAATGTTCATCGGTGGGTTATGGATATGTGTTTGTATACACAGGTAGATGTGTTGGGAAATTCTGCATCTATTTGCCATCAATAACACTGATCACCAAGAATCTGCTGTCTATCAGTAAACTACCAAGTCAAGGACACTACTAGGTGCTTAATTCTGAACCGTCCTTGCAAGCTCTTTAGAGAACTACAGAACCACACCAGCTTCAGAGGGGTGACAACGGAGTTAAAACACTGTGCCCCTCTGGGTTAGCAACGGTAGCTGCTGTGCTTCAGGGCTGAGATGACAGAAGCCGTATTTTGCCCAGGTCTTTCTTCCACACCACTCAAAGCAGCACTTCTCCTTTCAACAACTCGATGCCTGTTTCTGAAGTCGTGACAAAGCATTTGAGAGGACAGGACACCTTCCAAAAGTGAAGCCTACTTCCCTTTAAAATTAAGCAAGAGAACATGAGGAGGAGCCTGCTAACTTTCTCCATCTGGCAGGTGAATTTCTGGTAACTAACATCTGCTCTTTCAGTTCCGACAAGCTAAACGGAGATAATGAAGTATATTCATTTTCTCAGATTTTTACTTGCTTGTGATGATGGTTCTGAAGGCATGACCTCATACCTATAGCTGCAGCAGCTTATTAAATGAAAGTTAAATGCTTATTAAAATGCAAATTCTCTTGGAGCTTGAAAGATGGCTCCATAGTTCAGAGTGTGTACTGCTCTTCCAGAGGACTTAAGTTCAGTTCCCAGCATCCAGGTTGGACAGTTCACAAGTGCCCTGTAACTATAGTTCCAGGGGATCCAGTACTCTCTTCCTGCTTATGTGGCACCCACATGAACACACACACACCATACACACTAAAAATGAGAGGGGTATACGGGAGGGGTTGGAGAGAGGAAAGGGGGAGATGATGTAATTATATTTTAACTTAAAATAAATATGGTAAATAAATTTACATTTATTTACATTATTATGTAAATGTAAATTCTTAGACCCCATACCAGATCTACTATTCTCAGAAAATCTGCTGGTAAGGTTTAGAAGTCACAAGCCCTCTAGATAGGTCTGATGAACATTGTCTCTGATGGTCATTTGTTCAGGTTACAGTATCTTCCACAAATGTAGTCCAAATAGTAAAGAGAGAAAGTTCAAAAAGGAAAGGAATTCAACTGAAGACCTTGCATTACACATGGTATGTATGCATTTATTTAAAAGTATGCCATGTATACATAGTTGACCCTCCATATCTATGCTTCTAAGTCAATGAATTTTACTAACCATGGAGCAAAAATACTTGGGGGTTTGGGAGACTGTTTCTGTAATTAATATGTACTACTTTTTCTTGTCCATCCCTAAACAATACAACACAGCTATTTCCTAGCACCTGCCCTGCACTCGATATTCTAAGCACTATGAGGGTCTATGTGCAGGTTGTATACATGTACTACACCATTTTATAGAGGAAACCTGAGCATCAGCAGATCTAGCATCTTCAGGGGTCTTAGAATTAGTGCTCATGAAAAAGACAACTGTCATTTCTTAAATGTGTTTTAAGTCAGAGAACTGTAAAAAAAAAAAATCATTCCCTCTTCTCCATGGAATGTGAATATTTTGGGTGGCACAGAGGTCTAACTTCACAGAAGCCATTGTGGATGAGAAGGAAGAGCAAGGCACATTCTGTTGTGACAGACACTGTCACTTCACACACAGATTAGATAATGAAATGAAGGTGGGAAATGGGAACAGTTGCCCGGAAGAATCCATATACAATCACAAAAGCTAAATAGTTTTTAAAACAATATAAACATAAATACAATCTCAGGAGCATATATGGAAACTACCAATTCTCACAGCAAATTCCTTCTCAAATAGACCTCTTCTGTTATAGATAGAACACAATTAATTAGCTCTTGAAACAATTCAGAAGATCAGAATGACAGGCAGCGAATTGAGTTCTTGGTCTATACAACAGATACATTTGCAAGGTATTTGCTTTTAATGCTTAAGAAAATAAAACAAGAACAATAGTTCTGAGAAAACATGACAGAGAAAGGGCTACTTTCTTCACAAGACCTAAAATTAAAACCAACATAAAAAAATATGTTCCATTAGTTTAATGTTTACACATCTTTTTTACCATGTGTTACTTTATTTTCTTCTTTTGTCTTTTTTTTTTTAGTAACCATTAAATCTTTCAAGGTATCACTGCCCAAATGAAAGTTTTTGGTTTTTGTTTTGTTTTTTATTCCATCTCTGTTACAGGAACATTTTTAGGAGTCATTTTCTCTACCTGACAGGTTCTTTGAAGCATTAACAGTTTAGAGCCCTGTGAAGAGCTTTTACCCTGCTCCAATACAAAAATGCTTTCAACTATGAAGACAAATCGGCAAGAGTTCTTTTACAGTATACATCATAGACAAAAGTGATACAAACTCCTAAGCCAATACAAACATAATAACTCAGAGCAAGGGGCAAGCACTACAAAGTGATATGTACAATTGTGTCTATTCTTCATAAACAATTAAAATTCATACTGGATGGCCAGCATTAGTCAACGAAACAAAGCTATTCTTCCTAAACAACAAAGAGCTGGTTTTAACACATCTTATTTTTTAGATGTTTATTTATTTATTTGACAGAAGGCATGCTACAGCATGCATGTGGAACTCAGAAGACAACTTGCAGAAGTCAGCTTTCCTTCCACCATGTGGGTCCCAGAGTTCAAACTCAGGCTGTGAAGCTTGGAGGTAAGCCCTTTAACTTACTGAACAAGCTCATGGTACCAAATGTATCTTTTAAAAATTATCTATCCATAAGTGATGGATTTCAGCAAGAGAGATCAGGGAAGGTCTTATTTCATGCATTCTAAGGTGCATGTATTTTTCCTATTAAAATATAGAGACTCAGGGTATCACAAGCAGTATCTTAAAAAGCACTGCTGTGCCAGGAAGCGGTAGTGGTGCACGCTTCTAATCCCAGTACTGGGGAGGCAGAGGCAGGAGGAGCACTGTGAGTTTGAGGCCAGCCTGGTCTACAGAGTAAGTTCCAGGACAACCAAGCCTACACAGAGAAACCCTGTCCTGGAAAAAAAAAAAACAGCACCAGTGCCATGCAGGGATCACAGCTGCCATGAAGTATGCAAGTGTCAATATCAGAACATACATCACACTCGGACAGTGGGTACCAACAGCTTAAGAGAAAATCTTAGAAACAGCTCTCTGAGCGACAACTGTTGGAGTTAAAAATAACTAACTTTACACACCAGCACTTGGAACATGGCCTCAACGCCTTCAACACTGGCTTACAGCTCTGTATTCATTTAAGAAACACAGCATCACATGCTCTCAGTGAAAGAGAAAGGGATACTGTGTGGGAAACTCAGGCTCAACAGCACTGATTATATAAGGACTGTTTAGGAATAGTTAATGTAATTTGCTTCTTCCTTCCTTTTTTATGTATATATGAGATCGATATAAAGTTAAAATCATCTGTAACTAAATTTACATGGCCTGTTGAAAGAAGGGTTATAAGAAAGGAAAAATAATAATTAATTTATAGGAAAACATTACAAAAAACTTAGCATATGTTTCAAGACTACATTCTTAAAAATTAAGTTTTATCACACCTATATAAAATAACAATAAAATCAACTTGTAGCTTACAGGAAAATAGAACATTTTCCTACATCCCATCTAACACTTCCTTTGTACATTACCTGTAAACCACAGCAGCCTACAGCATTCATTATGGAGGCATTGTGAATGACTTGATAAGGGATTCCCAACTTTGTTGCTCTCAGGATAAGATCACTGTGTGTTGTGGCCCTGTCGTGAGAAAACAGGTTCAGTTAAGTGAATGACACTAATCTTCTATCCTAGCTCATGAATTCAAGTCAAAGAGTCAACTGTTCTTCCTCAAATTCTACGAGACACCTGCAGAGGTCTTTTATTCGGGCTTTTTAGGGATGCAGTATACATCTCCCGCATCCCTCACAAGATGTCATTCCAACTACAACACTAACACTGATTGAAGAAAGGAACTTGCTGTGTCCTGATGTCTGCTAAAGACATTTGGAAACTACAAACTCAGCAATTTGATTCTTGTCTCAGGGCTTCTTTAGACGAGTTTTAAGAAAATCTAGCTAGCCATTATTAATGAATACAACTGGCATTTCAATATGCACATCTACATATGAACAATGATCAAAATGACTTATCACCTCAGACATCATTTCCTTGTGTTCCCATATTCAAGAGTCTTCTCTACTACCTATTTATTTCAAAATACTCAACTGTCACCAATCATGGTTTTTACTAAATCATTAGACTGACTCCTGTCTCAGCCTCTCCTGTACCCAGGAACCATCTTCACTAGCCCCTTCCCCAGCACTCTCTCCAGGCTCTGGAAACAATTATCCTAATATCCCTTTTAGACATCACTGTTTAGTTTCCACATGTTAAGTGGGCCACTTGAAATGATGAAGTTTCTCCTTTATAGTTCTGGGGTACAACTAAACCAAATTCCTTACTTCTGCCCTATTTGGATTTGTCTTTGTATCTTAAAATTAAAATTGAAACACAGGACATAGCATGCTATCCTTCAATCTATTAAATTCTGCCTGACAGAATTCCACTTGGAGTTTACATCTGTGTGCAGTCTTTCTATTTATAGCTATTTTCTGTCTGGTTACTTACTGTATATACTTAGTGGGGGGGGGGTATGTATGTGTGTGTGTGTGTCCTATGCATGTTCTAACTCTTAACTTAAAAGTATGATTATAACTAGGTAGGCTGGGGGAGAAGAGAATATATGTAAATATAAACTGAATACTATGACATGTAATCTCACATCAATTTAGAAAGGCATTACTAAAGGTTCTTTTCATCTTGATAAAAATGCTAAGCCCTACTGGGGAAAGCAACATTAGCATGTTTGAGAAACTACTTACAAATAAGCAGAATCTGTCAACTGGTCAATGCATACCAAGCAGGAAGATCAAGGGCTTACACCCCATGAGGCAGCCAGCTACAGATTAAAACATGCCCACCAGGGAAGCCTGTTTTTAATCACACACAGAAAGTAGAACCAGTATGAAAAATTATTAGCAATTTGACTTACAGTGTTTAAAAAAATAACGAGAATGCTAGATTTCAAGAATGTTTTTAATACTACCTTGAACAGAATCTTCCTACTTAATATTTAAGTTCAAGGAAAAGTAAATTAGTTATTTGATGAAGGTGTTATTTTTTTTTTAATTTAAAAAGCTTTATGAGTGAGTTACTTAAATAGACAAAGAGAAAAACTGGTTTAAGATTGTATCACCATCACAAACTCATTTGAAATAATCAGACCAAATAACGCACATTACTATTTTCAAATGTAGGAACTGAGTTACCTAACCAGAAACAGTGAAGAAAATTTGCCTTAACAGCACACTTGTTATTTGGAATTCTTTTAAAGGCAATTTCAAAGAAAAGATGTAAAAAGGCTTACTTGATGGATTTACCCAAGTACACAAAGACAACTGTAACAGTGCTGCCGTGACATGGGGGTGGGGATGGGGGTTGGCTAGCAGTTAGGAAATTTACTGTTTCAAGGTACATGGTGAAAATTACAAACTCAAGAGCTATTAGAAGCATTGTAAGTTGAAAACTCATTTGGAAGTTGCTTTATTTGCTAGAAAGTGTCTGCACCTACAGATCTTTCCTTTGACCTTAAAACCTTGAAACAATCTACCACAAAGAGATAGTGAAAAATGTAGAGAAGTAGAAGAGAAAAGGGAACTGTATGTCAGGACCTATTTGTACAACAAGCTTTGCGTATGTTGGAGAAACAAGTTTTATTTGTATTGGAAAACAGAATAGACTATTGATGCTGATAGCATGTATGGACAGTTATTCAGTGCCAAGTGCTGACTAAAACATTACATGGAATGGGAATCATCAAATGGTCTACATTAAGACACAAAGAAGACAGGTAAATACAGATACACCTGCATGTGTGTTCCACTAAGGAAAAGGTACATGGCATGAAAATCAAAATTACACATTTAGTATACATGTTTATAGTAACAGTGCATGTTAAAATACAGAATGAATAATGAAACAGAAGCCTCACTAAAGAGTCTTTAATGATAACTCCTTCTGTAGAGGGCCAGAGATTGCCTGATACTTTTGTCTCCCATATGGTTAGGCCAAGTACTGATGCTGTATCATTTAGAATCAGTAAAATCTCCCTGTTGCTAATTTCTACTTCCATTTCAATAACTTGGATACAAGGGGAGTGGGGAGTTTATAGCTTTTAATTATCTCCTTGAAGGATGTAAGACTATGGGGGACAGTGATGAATAGCTATGATGGGGGTACAATACTGTGAATGTTCCTAAATTCAGTGATCTGTGTATATTAAGGTGAATTTTATGTTACATATATTTTATCACAGTTCAAAAATTACTGGAAAAAAAGAATTTAAGACTGCACATCTTAACTTCTTTTCATAGTTTTAAATTTTATTATTAAATTTTGTGAGCATAATATTTTGTGGGTGTGAGAGTGTGTGTGTATGTGTGTATGTGTGTGTGTGTGTGTGTGTGTGTGTGACATGTGCGCGCGCATGTCATGGCATAAATGCAGAGGTAAGAAGACAGACAGATCTGTGGGGTCAGTTCTCTTCTCCCACTCTATGTGGGTCCTGGGACTCAGACTCTGGATACCAGGCTTACACAACAAACATCTTATCTAAACCATCTTGCTAGTCATCTTTTCACATTTTATTCAAATAAGTAGGAAGATGCTTAAAATTAAACAGGAGACTTTCTTGTCATACATATTGCAATAAGAATTTTAATATCTTGTTGCACTTCCTGTTGTCCCTGGATTCCTCAGGTCACTCAACTTCTTCCTTTTTATGGACTGACTAGTGAGACATTTGAGTGCAGTTACATGCCTGCAGTCTCCGTTAGTGACTGAGAAAGCTGAGGCAGGAGGATCACTTGAGCCCAGGAATTCAAGGCTAGCCTGGGCAGCATAATGAGATCTCATCTTAAAAACAAAAATAAAAACTCGGAAACAAACAAACTTACTTAATTAATTAGATTTAATGACATATTTCCCACCATCCCATTTCCATCTACATCCCAGCAGGAATCCAGCAGTAGTCAAGACAGTTACAGTACTTGAACTTGAATCGAACACAAGGTTGGAGATGATCAGGCACTAAGACAGTGCAAATTAATTATCATTAGAGTTTCAACGGGAAAAAAAATAGTAAAATAGTTCCAAAGAATTTACAATTAGCAAGTGGGTATCACCTGGGAAGTAGGGGCCAGAGGACCAGGAGTTCAAGACTAGTTTAGGACACTGAGATTTCAATGCTAGCCTAAATTACAGGAGATTGTCTCAATCCAAACCAAAATAACACAAACAACAAAACCCAGAGGGCTGAGCAAGTACAGAGGGTAATACTGCAACACCACGTGAGAAATGCGCCACTGTCCGACTTAGTGCTAGGATAGCGGTCACAGCAGGAGCCGGGGAAAAGCAGAAACTAAAGAACAGACACAAAGTCACTCAGGTTTAGCAGGGAAGCCAACTACAGGAAGCCACTTCCTCTGCACATTCCTTTTCTTTACCTGGCACTCACCCCTTCCTCTCCGCTGCCCGTCCTATAGTCTCTTCTTCAGAATCCTACCCAGATCCAATTCAACACTCATGAACACCCAGCACCTACACACACATTCTTCTACTCGAATACTTAAGTCTTTCCAGCTTCTGTACAAGAAATGTTCACCTTTCCTAGGGCTTTCTTTGTAACTAGGCTGTCTTCTCTTTTGTCTCTCCTCTGGAGTGATCCTATTCATTCCTCTGGCTTTAAATAGTACCACATACCAATGACTTCAGGGCCAGAACAACCCAGTCCTTAAGTCAGCTCCTTCCTTCTTTTCCATGTCTACCACATCCATTCGGCATCTTCCTCCTAAGAATGTTCTCCACCAGTCTTTTCTTTCTTCCATCAGAAACATCTGTCTCCTTAAAGTCCACTCACACCAAGCAAGTCAAGTGGCTTTTAATAATGGAAAGAATTGTGATTTTCTTGCTTAAAAACCCTCCAAAGGTTTGTCACTGTATCTCAAATAGGATTCCCTGTCTCTCCAAAGTCTTAAAGATGGATGGCTCCTGCCTACCTCCATAACACCTTCTCATACCCTCTTCCTCATCATGCTCCAGTCACTATGGCCTTTAGTGCCTTAACCAGTCTTTCTGTCTGCTCTGCTTGGAATGACCTGCCTCCTAACCCCATTTCAGTCACTTGCTTAAGTATAACCTCCCCAAAAAAGGCTCTTCCATATACCTCTGCATAAGTCTCCCTCTATTTCTTTCCCCACTTTACAGACTTCCCAAAATTTCATTTTTTTTCTTTTTCTGTGATTACTGTTGGTCTCTCCCATCAACCATAAATCCATATCTTGCCAACTCAGTAAGTGGGAGTGCCTATCCCAAGAGATGTAGGAAAGGTATTTAGGTGAACAGATAACTGCCAGTTCAAAATATGCTTGCCGTGAGGGCTGGAGAGATGGCTCAGAGGTTAAGAGCACCGACTGCTCTTCCAGAGGTCCTGAGTTCAATTCCCAGCACCCACATGGTAGCTTACAACCATCTGTAATGAGATCTGATGCCCTCTTCTGTATACATAATAAATAAATAAATAAATCTAAAAAAAAAAAAAAAAAAACAAAAAAAAAACATTAGCCCGGGCAGTGGTGGCGCACGCCTTTAATCCCAGCACTCGGGAGGCAGAGCCAGGCGGATCGCTGTGAGTCTGAGGCCAGCCTGGGCTACCAAGTGAGCTCCAGGAAAGGCGCAAAACTACGCAGAGAAACCCTGTCTCGAAAAAACCAAAAAAAAAAAAAAAACATTAAAAAAAAATATGCTTGTCTTTCTTTGCTGACTTGAGGTAAGCTAGCACAAAATTCTTCAATTAATATTTTATTAGCAGCAACTGTATGCCAACTATTATGAATGAAATTAGAGAGCTAGAGACATAAAGAACACTGTACTTATCCACAGGAATACCAAAGACACACAGTTATTTTAAAAGTTGTGAGGAACTATATGAAGGCTAGCACAGTGAGGGTCTAAATATAAAGTGTCCCCCAAAAAGGCTCATGTACTGTGTCTTGTTCCCCAGCTGGGGCTATCTGGGAGGTTCTGAACACTTCGAGAAGTAGGACCTACCTAAAGGCAGATGGCTAGGGGCAGGTCCTTGGGGGCATCTTGTCTCTGGCCACTTCTTGCATCTGCCTCTTTCTCCCTCAGCTTCCTGTCTGGCATGGGATGACCAAGCTCCTCTATCACATGCTACCTCTGCCATGATGGCAGTGCATGGGGCCAAGCAACCCCAGTGTGAACCCCCTGAAACCAGTAACCATAGTGACTCTTTCGTCAGGGGTTGTCAGTTGTTCTCTCAGGGACTTGAATCACATCTACATAAGTTACTCATACAACCGTTGACAATCATCTCCCCTTGTCAAGTGGAGCTACCACTTCAGGCTGGCGTGACAAAGGACATGGAGAGGCGTGAGCTGACAGATGCAGAGGCCTCTGACAGACACAGGGGAGGAGGAAGCTTGAACTAAGGGGTCAGAGTGGAAAACTATGATGGAATGAGTTGGCTGGCATGAGTGTGGTCTCAATACAAGACCGGCAGGGCACAGACTTGAAGAGCAGGTTGGCAAGTCTTAAATATCTGGCTAACCGTGGGGCCTCTACAGTTCTCAGCTGAGGTCTCTAAACTGTTAGGGTTTTACACACACCAACTTGACCACAACATGGGCAATGAGTTAAAAGTCTGTGTAAGTCTGTATGAAGACCAGGCAAAGGGGACAGAATGTATTGACCTGGTTAAAATAATGGTATTAAAAGTGAAATTTTAAAAAAGAAAGGATATGAAAAAATTGGCCAATAAATAAATAAGTAGCCAATTGTAGTGTTCCTCAAAATATGGTGAAAACTTTTTTTTGGTTACAATCTTATGGAATAAGTTTCTTAAAGTATGATAAAAATTAACTATTTGAAAATAAAATATAAAATAAGACAACATAAAGTATAAACCCCATTTTTTAAACTACATTTAGTAGATAACCAATTTTCCTTTTTAAGTAGCTATACTAGTTTCTAATGCTTGACCTCAATTTCTCTACTTATCATCTGAACTAGCAAGTCTGCAGACATGTACAAGTCTAGAAGCCTCACTTTGAGCAGCAATTTTATTGTATAGAACAGACACTGTCAGTGACTAAGACTGCCCATCAGGTGACTGTAACAACTGTGGTGCCACCATGTTAGGGGGTCTGGGTCGAGGGTTCCCTACAGAAGACACATGTTTTAGATAGTCAGTGTGTTAGTGAGAAAACTCTATATAAAAGAAGACATTTGGTGGTAAGATTTTTTTTTTTTATTTTCCTTATTTCATTTAACTATCCTATTGCTAAAAAGAGAAAAAAGGTACCATGAAATTTGAAGAAGCCTTAATTTTATACAAAACAATGTCAGGCAAGGGTTAAAACAATTTAAATATTTTATACTATGTGATTACCCAATATAATTTGCAATCAAATATAATAATGATAGAGACTCTCTGGCCCTGCATACTAACATAAATTATTTTCTTTATGACAGTCACATCCACATGTAACTCCATTGTTTTGAGAAATATCCTTGATGGTGGACCCAGAGTGATTTAATTGTCCTTATGTTCCTCAAATCTGTGACATAAATCTTGGGTCACCAGCTGTAGACAAAGACCTCTTGTGTTTGGCTTGACACTAGAGATTGATGAGGCTTGACTAGACAAGTAGAAACCCATCTTCTTGGTAATGAGGAGGAGCAGTGCTCCCAATGGGGATGAGACAGTGAAATCGGAGGCTTGACAAATGGTAAACTCAAGGCAAGTAAGTGACAGCATTATTGCCAAATATTAGATTATTCAAAAAGAAGAGGGGGGAGAGGTCTAGAACAAAAGAAGCCAAAGATGTGTGCAATTATCACAGCAAATGGCAGACATGACTTTTGATAGCGTAGTGCCTTATTTAATCATGACACACTAGTTAAAGGTATTTGATGCCTTGTATAACCTTGCACAAACACAAAAGCATCAAAGAAATAAATGTTAGTGTTGACACTTGTGAAGGTAGTAATACTTAGTGATGACATCTTTATCAAGTACATTTTCTTCATTCATCTTCAAACAACCAAAAAATTAAATACAAAACCAGATAGAACTCAGGTAAACTGATCAGGACCTAACAAGGAAAGTTTTAAACAGAATAATCATTGCTGATAAATACATAACTCACAATGTCTATTTTGACTTACCCAAATGGATCACCAACCACAAGGAATGCAACATCGCTGACATCAGCATCCTTCAAAATATTATCTGCTTCTTGTTCCACTTCTTCCCTGTCAGCAAGAATCAATTTTCTTCCATAAAACTCTTCCTGGAGATTTTAGTAGGATATCAAAATATCAAAATGAGAGAGAGCAGGTGAGTTCAACACACACAGACACTGAAGAACAACCTTTGTCTAGAACTAGGTGCAAATCTTGGCAACCATCCAAACACAGATCATTCAGTATACCTCTTCAGTGAGCCAGAACTCCATATCATGATGCAATTAAACTCTGTCTTTGGGGCTATCATCATATCCCTAGAGAAAGCAGACCTCTTAACATCTGAGGCCTCTAAATGTGTGTCTAATAGACCAGGCAGAACACCAAAGGGTGAACAGAGACTATGTATTCATGAGCTCTATTCCTGAAACATGAAAATATGGAATACATTAACGATAATGATACATGGTAGTGCAGATGTTTCACCCGATTTCTATAGGAGCATTTGTGGTATGCTGACTAAAATAAAAGACCACGTCAATAGGAAATGACAGAAAATTATGATTTAGCTGTTCACAAAAAAAAAAAAAAAAAAAAAAAAAAAAAATGAACAGTCCTACATAATTACAGGAAAAGAAATGAATTTAAATACACAGGACATTTCCATCCAAGCTACGTTGTCAATTAATTTCCTGAAGGTCAGTTCTAGAGAAGAAACCCAGAAGAGTGAGCCAGTGAACTAGTGGTCACATGATACTGGCTAATGATAGTATACAAGATCATGAATCTTATAGCTGAGTTTCTGTGCAATTCAAAAATGGAAGAGGATGAAGAAAATGTATTCCTTCATATTGAGAAGTCTGAGTTATTAAAAGTTACAGGGACTGCTAGAGTAGAAGTAGTAGTACCCAGTATTTCAAAGAAGTACTTGAACAAACAATTAAGCATCCAAAAGCAAATGCTACAATTCCAAATGTGGTAAGTATTCTCTAATACTTAGCTCTCAATAATTTGTGCTTACACAGATTTTAAAAATGTATTCTTTATTTTCACTTTTACTTTGTACCTTTTTCTTATTCATTAATCTTTACATGTTTAACTTTGATTTTAGGAACCAGAAAACTTACAGTCACAGGCCAATTACACCCACAGATCTAAGAGAACACATATGGTAACTAGACACCATGGCAAAAACTGGTCTTCACTGAACTAACGTTTCCCAAAAACAACCAAGAAGCCACATGCCACCAGTGTCGTGCTAACGGTTATCCTATCTCCTACGTGTGGAGGTCAGAGGGCAACTGGAAGGAGCTGGCTCTCTCTTTTTATCATGTAGGTTCCAGGGTCAGATTTATATTATAGGTTTCCAGAGTGCTGATTTAGATAAAACCTCTTCAGCTATTTCTAGACATATTATAGTTTCTTCCTTCTACTACTTTTATAAATTACTACTGAAGCCTTTCATTAAGTTTTCTTAAGTATAATGCAGACAGAACCATGAACCACTTATAACAAAGACTACATTGCTTATACATCTTTATATAATACACAGATACATTCAACCAATAAGTATGTAAGAGTTAATGTATCAAGAGAAATTGCCTAGAGAAAGCTTAAGTTGCAAATGCCCAAACTAATACTCTTACCCAGATTGGCTGTCTCTGAATTTCCTTTGGAGACTATATTACTACTACTACCATCTGGCAGTTTGAAAACAACAGTGATTAATGGAAGAACAGGCAAACTTTGGAATTTATTCAGCAACACTTGTATGTGCCTTTTATAAAATCTTGACTGGTTGATTATTAGTAAGTAGGAAGCATATGTTCATTACAGAAAATGAAATTACCTATTTGATCACTGTGATAAAATTATCTATAGTTGTAACCAGACTTTATATAATTATATAGGTAATAGTCAACAATTTCTAAAAATCAGTTTGTTTTAACAAGAAAACATAAAACTGAAGTGGGGAAAAGGAGGACAGAAGAATGTGATCGAAGAGAAAGAGGCTCGACAGTTTTTCTGGAAATACAAGGCATGAACTTACAAATGACTGACTTAAGGTAGATGGTATCGTGGGGCAAGCACTCAGGGAAGAATAGGAACTAAGCCTGGAGAAGGACAGGAAGAGAATACTGAAAGAACTTTGTAA
The DNA here is from genome assembly GCF_049852395.1 of Peromyscus maniculatus bairdii. Classification (NCBI taxonomy): domain Eukaryota; kingdom Metazoa; phylum Chordata; class Mammalia; order Rodentia; family Cricetidae; genus Peromyscus; species Peromyscus maniculatus. The sequence goes on along the minus strand of NC_134857.1, from coordinate 95,607,771 downwards.
GAGGGTAGGATCTGGGCCAAGCCATTTTGCTCAATGGAACTTCTCTGTTAGTGCCTCCTGAAGTTATTCCTGCGTAGTTATTACCCATTGCTAAAACTGCAGAGACAGTATGAAAGTCTGGAGCAGCAGTTCTCAAGCCAAAGGTGCTCATACTTTGTACCCTGCCTGTGTCACTGCCTGGGTGACACTGGACAGCTTTTGGAATGTCTGTATGCCTATCAAACGTGAACGGTAACCATAGAGCACTGGGTATTGTAGCTCTGTGGTAGAGAGCTTGTGGAACATGTGAGAGACACCGGGTTCAATTCTTGGCACTATAAAGAAAATAAACAAAATGAAGCAAAATAAATGCCCTATAATTATTAACACTTATTACTATGAAATAACAGGTATTCTAGCACCTTAAAAAATACACATTAAGCTGGGCGTAGTGGCGCACGCCTTTAACCCCAGCACTGGGAGGCAGAGGCAGGCGGATCTCTGTGAGTTCCAGGCCAAGCCTGGGCTACAGAGTGAGTTCCAAGAAAGGCGCAAAGCTACACAGAGAAACCCTTGCTCAAAAAAAACCAAAAAAAAAAAAAAAAAAAAAGAAAAGAAAAGAAAAGAAAAAAAAATACACATACTTACAAGTAGGGTCAGACCAAAGCCCTGATTATCACTAAAATAACTACAAATATGTTTTGGGGGACAACAAAAAAACTTTGAAAATTAATACTTTACTAGCGTTTATAATTTATTTATAAAGCATTTTCACATACACCTTAATAAAACACTACATACCTCCCAATTGGTTATTTCTCTTTGACAAATGAAGAGAGAAGTTTGGCAATGTATCCACTAACAACTAAAATATCCGAGAACCTTGTGCTGGGCACTGTTTTAGGAGCCTAGAAGGCAGCCACTTCTGAGGTCAATTCATACAGCAAGAAATGAAAAGTAAAGGAATTGTCCAAGGACGTGTCACAAGGCAAAACCAAGCTATATCCCATTTTCCCCCTAAAGCTATTGTCCAGTACCTTATTCTATTAACCTGTTTGTTCTCTCAGATGGTTTTAAACTCGTTATGGCTTTTGATTACTGAGGGTGACACAGTTCTGTTATCTTGAAGTTAAGAGTAAAAACCAGTGATCGTGGCCAGCAAGTCAAAGCTGGGCATTCAACGCTGTTTTTATTGTAATGCATGGCCAATTCAAGAACAAGCCTTAATTTAGTCTTCAAAATTTTAAAGTAACTCTGCAACCTTCAGAATTCTCTGGTGAATCCGGGAGGAATGACCAGAAATTCCGTGGCTCACACTTTTACTCAGAAGACGTGACAATCTAAAAAAATCCTTCCCTTCCTCCCACAACACACCCATCAGCCCTTTACCTCAATATACGTTCCACTTTGAGTTTGACAATCAACCAGAAACTGACCCTTCTGCTCATATTTATTATTTACATAGTTAGCCTTAATGAGAGCCTTATCAAGGTATAGAACGCACTAATAAATCCTCTGGATACTTAGTCTGGGGCTTACACATGTGGGAATGCCAGCCTTCCTGGGAGACTATAAGTAAGATCTCTTTGGATATGTTGCAGACAGAAAGGCTATCACCACCGTTCCCAGTGGAAATACTTCAAAGGAGGAAGCTTTCAGATTGCTCGCTGACTGTATAACCAACTCATTAAGGCTGTGGCAGCACCTCATTAGCACTCAACTCAGAAAGGATTTCTTGGCTAGCTCATGAAATAACAGATTCTGATAACTATCCCCAAGAGTGTAAAATAACTTTCCTTTTTTTTTTTATTTACTGGAGAAAGCCACACAAAATTAGACTTGTAAAGCAGGACAAACCACCGTTTCATTTCCCAAGTCACCGTGCTAGTGTATGAGTGCGTTTTTGTTCTCCCAAAGCCAGGGTGTGTGTTTTAAAGGGTCTAAAAAAGCAGACGCGTAGACTCCGTGCAGTCTAGTGTATGAGCATCAGATGCTAGCTAGGGTTCTTCCCCAGAGGCCTGGGGGCTTGAATCACGTACCAGGGCTTCCTTCCCTACAGTCAGGACTGAGGTGTAGGCTTCCAGATACACTCGACTGCAGCGCCTCACAACTTCCAGGCCCTTGACTGTGATGTCCTTGGCATCTCCCAGGCCCAAGCCGATCAGGTAAAGCATTTCGATCTCCAGGGACAGGGAGACTGCAGGGCGAAGGGAACAACAACAACAAAACGTCAGCTAACACCGGGGGCCTAAAGTTCTAGGGAGGAAGGTAAAAATCAACACTGCTGCTGGGGCACGGGACCGCACCGCACGTGACGCCTGAGACCCTGCTATCATGCACACTCTTAGAAACGACTGGAATGACTGTTCCACATGAAGCTGGATCCAATTACCCGCTTAGGGACCCGTAGGTGCTTCGCTAACGCCCCTCAAAGCCTCACTGCAGCGACTCTGCGACCGCAGCTCCCAAAACCACGCGCCCAGCAGGGACAGACCTTCCGGGTCTCACCGACGGCGCCGTAAAGCGCGGGGCCCTTTCCAGCACTTTACGACTGGCGGGAAGGGAGGAGGCAGGCCGCCCCCGGAGCTGGCCACCGCTTCCCGCCAAAGGCTGGGACGGATCGGTGCAAGCTGGGGCAGGGGTCAGAGGTCGGGAAGGCGCCCCGCTGTGCGCCTGGAAAGGAGCCGGCGAGCCCACGCTCCGCTCCGCTCCCGGCGAGCCGGGGCTCGAACATCCCCGGGGGCGTTCTGGCCGGAGGCAGTAGTTCCCCAAAAGCCCCGGGGACGCAGGCTCGCCGGGGCGACCTCCCTAAGTGACCCCGCGCTGGCGCGGATGCGAACCCCGGCTCTGCCGTGGATCTGCTGTGGCTCATCCAGCGGTCCCCCTGGAGAGCCGACAGGTTGACGAGCGAGCCCCGCCGACTGTGGTTGTGAGTTCCCACGGGGGAAGGCAGTGACTCCTTCTCGAGGTTTGTTCCCAGCATCTGATGCCGGAATGCCCCCCAGGGCATCCGCAATCGAGAATGACCTTTGAAGAGTGCTCAAGGGATGACTAAGTACAAGTGTGATGACATATGCGGATGAAAAATGTCAGCACGAAGCCCGTTGCTTAGTATGCTAACAAAAGGGTAATTTTAAAAAAAAAAGAAAGAAAAAAAGTAACGCCGTGGCGGAGGGGAGGTGGTGGGCATAACAGGAAAAAAGAAAAAGTGCTTCGGACCTCTCAGCGACTGTTGCTGAGATTCTTATAAAGGGACTGGTTAGTTACGCGCAGTTCCACTAAGGGAAAAGTGTGGGCTGAAGACGCTCTTAAGTTCACTGGTCACTTCATCCAAGTTGGAAAGACAGTTTGCTTGTCTTGGTACACAGTGCTGGCTGTTCAGCTATCTCTGGATGGCTTCAGTGCGGTGTGCCCTCTTGCCCAGCCCTGCTTCCCTAAGCCTGGCCTTTTACCAGGTTTGACCTCTGCACTTCCCATCCTGTAAGCCCTTCTAAGCTGGTTCTCTCTGTTCCAAGTACATTGATTTATTCTGTGCACCATATTAAAACACGCACGCACGCGCACACACATGCCTCTTAAAATATCATGGGTGTAAATAGAATGACCTAAAATTAGAAGAAAACACAGGGGGGAAATCTGTGACCTGTTTAGGCAAAGATTTCTTAGGTATGACATCAAAGACATGGTAAAGAGAGAGGAAACAAAAAACTTGTGCTTTAATAAAATAAAAACGCCCCGCAAAGGACGAAAGTCATACACCAAGAGAAAAGTGTTTGCACACCAGAAATCCAAGAAAGGACTTATGCAAAATGAAACAATCAAACAAACAAACAAAAAAAAAAAAAAACACCACTCAAAATGCAAAAAGCAAGGCCAGCAAGATGGCTCGGCCAGTAAAGGAACTTGTTCCACATGTCTGACAGCCTGAGTTTGATCCCTGGAACCCAATTAAGGGTGGAAGAAAAGCAGCTCTACAGTTATCCCCTGCCCTCTGAAGGCCTGTACCATGCCCACCTCCCCACCCCCCCCTCCCCCACACCACATACACATACAACCTAAACCAAAGATGAATTAAAATGCAATGAATTGTTAAATGCGATAAAAAAAGCTCAACATGAAAAAAATGGGCAAAAGATTCTGAATGACACCAAATAAGATATGCCAATATCAGATAAGCATTTTAAAATGTTTCTAAACATAATTAAACACTGGGGATATACTTTGGAAAATTCTTTTTAGATTTCTTAGAAATTCTTTTTTTTTTTTTTTTTATGTATGCATGTTAGTTGCCTGCATGTATGTCTGTGTACCATGTATGTTCCTGGTGCCCATGAAGGTCAGAAGAGGATGTCAGAATCCCTGAACCTGGCGTTACAGATGGTTAGAAGCCACCATGTTATTGCTGGGAATCAAACCCCAGATAACCCAGAAACCTATCCAGTCCAGTACATCCAGAGCTGAATGCATCATCTTCTCCACCTGCTTGGTGTTTTTCTCTGTATTATGTATGTTGGTTGGGATAAGGTTGACATTCACCCAAGCCAGATATTAGTTACCCCCCACATGCAGTGCCATGTCTGGTCCTTCTCAGAAACCATAATTACATTACTATCACTGTGGTGGTTCAGGTCTTCATTCCATTACTCTGTTATCTAGCCATCTTGTCCCCTTCAAATTTATCCTCACAGGAACCAACCAAGGCGTTCTAGTAAAGATACAATCTAAAAATGGCATCCCCTTTCTAAAAAAGTCTTTGGAAAGCCAAGAAAAATCCCAAACTCCTTTACATATCCCCAAGATTATCTATGGGATGTTCAGTGCCTCCCTCCCTAGCCTCCTTACATGCTGTGTACCATGAGCTTTGTTCAGTGACACTGGCCCACCTGTAGTTCCATGTCCAAGCCATGTGCACTTTGCTGTCACCTCAGCATGGAATCCTGTCTTCTGTCTCCAGCCTAGATCACCACTAGTCATCCTCTACACTTAGGCACTCTCCCCAGAGGGATCTCTAAGCCTCTAAGTAAAGGGGTCTTCCCCATTACAACTCTGTGTCTATAAATGAGTTAAGTTTTTTTAAAAATTGCCTGCCTGTATAGGCCCCATGCCCAAGCAGTAGATGGCCAACCCAAAACAAACTCAATGGTGTGTTTGCAGATATGTGTCTCAAATTGCTTTGCTTGGGCATTTTTTTTTTAAATCTTACTATCTTTTTTACTTGTATATAATAGTTTCTAGTTTTGTGTTATTATGGGTTTTGTTTTTGTGTCTGTGGGTTTCTTGTGCTTTTTCACTTTTAAAATTCTGTTTTGTTTGCTTTTTTATTTGCCTGTTTGTTTTCTAAGGAAAGAAAGAAGGCATGGAGTTGGAGTGGGGGTTGGCAGGAAGGATCTGGAAGGAGATGGGAGAGGGGAAACCGTAGAATATATTGAATGAATGTTCCGTGAAAAAAATATAAATAAATAAAATTGCCTTCCTGTATTTCTTCTTCATTAAAATAAATTTCATGAAGTCAGTGACTTGTCCTGCTCATATCCTCTTCTCTAGGCTTAGCATTGTGCATGCCATAGTAGGTTCACAGTGAGTGTGTATTTATAGGTCATTATGGATCCATTAGTAGTCAAGAAATTTCTTTCAAAGTTACACTTCCTGTTTTATGCAATGCAGGTGTGTGATATGTTCAAAATGACTGCCAGAAAGTCACTGGTAGAACTTCAGACATGAGCATGTCTTGTTCATACCTCTTCAGGAAGCTATTTGTGTTGAAAGGCTTATGATACATATCATACATACTTCATATGCACATGGTGGAAAGGTCAGCAAAGTTCTGATCATTTTTTAAATGTCCTGGTCATTTTTAATGACTTTTTAGATTTTACTGAATGCTTTCTTGTTGACTCATAATAAGTGGATATAGCCAAAAAGAGTAGTTTCCTGGGGGTCAAAAAGAAGAAAAGCTGTGGCAATCTTTCCCCTCTTCAACTTAACAGATAAAAGCAGCAAACCTTGCCTAGTCTGTTTTTGCAGAACCATTCTGTGGAGGTTGCCTGTTTCTCCTTCACTGTTACAAACAGCTTTCAAATAGGATTGCTTCTCACCCCCACCACCCAGCAACTTATTAGGGAACCCTATAAACTTAGGAAAGTTGAAACAGTTTTACAGTGAGCCTCCACAGCTTCCTAGATTTGCAGCTCTTAGGAGGTCACACTGCCTTTGCTTCAGAATACATTTCCCCATCTAGCTGGACATCAGCCGATCTTCCCTTTTGATACATTTCCAAGGGCCTATCATTTCTTCCCCCTAGTCCAAGCTGAGCTTTGAATATTTTCCATTAAGACAGCTGCTTTTTCTTAGCATATGTTGCTGTTTCATTTTAACAATAATGACAGCAGTTAGAATGCAGACAAATTTCATTATTAGAGCAAATTGCGAGTCTTGTACAACAGAAAGAGTGTAATGGTTATAGGGAATGATAACTCCAGGACTGAAGAAAGATGGGAGAAGGTCCTTTTTTAACTTAATGACAAGGATGGAGCCTGAGGACTTTTCTACTTCATGTTCCTTCTTTCAGGAAAATAGCAAATCCTTCCTGAGGGCGAACATTTTTCTTTTTTCTTTTTGAGATATCATTAAGATATTTTCATTCCCGTTGGCAGTAACTCAGCTTTAGTGTCTTCCCTGAGAGGAACCCTTCCCCATCTTCTGGTGGTAGCCACAGAATGCAGCCTGCAGATGCACCCTGTCACAGCAAGTTATTCCGTGTGGCTTTCCCACTCCTCTATCATCAGCATCACAGGCTACTTTTATTTTAAAGCAATAACATAGCTGAGATGCTTCATTACATCATGGACAAATTGTAATTACCGTACATCTAAAAGAAGCCATCCTTCAGTTTTCCTATTCGAGCTTGTTTCCCTGTTGAAAAGAACCCGTCAGGGGACTGACTAAACTCCATCTGACCTTATTGTGAATAGAGAATATTATTTTACTCTGACGCTGGCCTTTTAACCTACATGCTCCCACAGATTGCCTTTGTTAGAGGAGATCTTCATTAATATTCGGAGAGTCTGGAGACCTTGAATTGATTTATCGTCACTATTTTCCTACAAATAGGTGGTAATTAAAGATAACACTCCTCTAGAGGAGACTATATTTACTAAGCTCAAAAAAAAAAAAAAAAAAAAAAGACTTGCTGTTCCTTTATTGTGTATTGATTTACTTAGGGAAAGAACACTTTTTTATTTGCCCAGTGACTTTATATATTCCTTATATGGTCATATAAAGTACACATGTAGAAGAAAGAAAAGAGCAAATCTGGAGTTATTTTCTGTGAAATATAAGGAAAAAGTTATTTTCAGTAATCTTGGCTCAATAGGTTGAGAGTAACCAGGAGAAAGGAGTCACCTAAAGTCCTATGTATTTTTATGTAAAGTATATGTATGTACATGGTGCACACACATACAACACGGGCAAAACACTCATGCACATAAAAATAAAACAAATGTTTAAAAGAAAAGAAAAATATAACAATAACACAATCATGGATTTTGAGTGAAAGGGAGGGTATTCCCTACAAAATCATGGCTAATTTATATGCATTTAATGCAAGCAGACACTACATAGTTTTAAAGCACAAAGCCAAATTATCTATCCCTGCTTATTACTTTTTTTAGCATAGATGTTTGAAGGAACTACCAACTATCAAATGACTTAGAAATAAATAGCTAATACACACACAGGTAGAGGGGATGGGGGAAGAGGAACATCTCTGGAAGCCACCATGTGGTCATGGTGTTTTCTCACAGCAATAGAAAAGTAACTAAGACAGAAGTTGGTACTAGGGAGTAGCCTGTTGCCGTAACAGTCCTGACCATGCTGGTTTGGGAAAGAGTGTGGAAGACTTTGGACTAAGGAGGTGGTTGGATGCTTTAAGTGGAACTTAATAGACCATCCTCTTAGGAGACTGGAAGACATTAGTGATGAGAGCAATGTGGACTGTGGACACGTTCAACTCAAGAGGTTTCAGAGGGGAGATATATTAGCAACTGGACTATAGACCAGTCTTGTGATATTTTGGCAAAGACTGGTTGCTCTTTGCCCCTCTCCTAAGAGTCTGTCTGATGCTATATTGGAGAGTTTGGAGCTAATTTCATCGCCAGAGGAGATTTTAAGGCAGCATTGACTTTGGCTTGGTTACTAGTGATTACTCTTAGGTAGGTCTATAATGAAGAAGAGAAAGCAGGGCAAGAAGAAATACAAAAGATACAGTTTGAGGAGAAAAAGGACACCAGGGAATGTAATGTTGGAGCCAAGACTTGTGCTGGCACAGATAAGGAAAGCCCATATTCAAAAAGTAATAATGGAAGTGGTGCCCCCAGGGCAAGATTCCACCCAGCTGAACCAGCTATTTGTGAAAGGAAAAAGCCTGAGGGGTTTTCTGGTCCTAAAAAAAACAACACCACAAATTAAAATTTAGGCAAATGTAATTCAAGGAGAGGGGTAGTTTCCTTCCCAAGCCGGCAGCATTGGCTATGTGGTTCTGGCTTTAGGGTCAGAAGGACACAGGAGTAAAGGGTTTTGATACTGAGGCCACATGAGTGCCTGGGAAGGGAATCCTTGGTAGGAGAGGCCGTTGCCTGAAGCTGTGGAAGTGAAGCCTGGATTTCACTGGAGACACCAAGATGTTGGAGATGCCAGAACTGTGGGATATGGATAGCCGCCAAGAAGAGCTGCAGACAGGGAGTGGAATCAGCCCAAGAGAAAGAAGTGTGCTGCAGTCAGCAAAAAGGGAAGGGAAGAGGCATCTAAGCCCTTTGACATCAGACATAGAGTTACAGGATTTGGAGTTTGCTCTGCTAGGATTTGGTCTCTTTTTGGTCCATTATTCCTACATTCCTATTCCTCCCTTTTGGAATGGAATGTATATTCTGTGTCATTGTATGTTGGAAATATGTAGTTTGCTTTTTGATTTTACAGGGGTTTTTACAGTTAAGATTTTGCCTTGAGTCATAAAAGAGACTTTGGAATTTGAACTTTTAAACTGTGTTGAGACCTTGAAAGACTATGGGGACTTTCAAAATTGAACTAAATATGTTTTGCATTATGATATGGCCACAAGCCTATGGGGACCAGGGAATGGAATGTGATAATTTGAATGCGGATGACCCCTGTCTTAGTTAGGGTTTCTGTTGCTGTGAAGAGGCACCATGATCATGGCAACTCTTATAAAGGGCAACATTTAATGGGGTGGCTTAACTTTCAGAGGTTTAGTCCATTATCATCAGGGTGGGACATGGCAGAATGCAGGCAGACATGGTGCTGGAGAATGAGCTGAGAGTCCTTCCATCTTGATCCCCAGGCAACAGGAAGTGAACTGAGTGTCACACTGAGTGAAGCTTGAGCAAAGGAGACCTCTAAGTCCATCCCCAAAGTGACACACTTCCTCCAACAAGGCCACACCTATTCCAATAAAGCCACACCTCCTAATAGTGCCACTCTCGATGAGCTTTTGGGAACCAATTACATTCAAACTACCACAGCCCCCATAGGCTCAAATATTTTAATGCTTGATCTTCAGTTGGTGGAATTATTTGGGATGAATTGGGAGGTGTGGCCTTATTATAGGAGGTGTGTTACTGGGAAAAGGTTTTGATGTTCCAAAACCTCATGCTGTTCCCTGTAAGCCCTCTACATCTCATGCCTGTCTGCCTGCTGCTGTGGCCCCAACCTCTGAAAAGCAAGCCCCCAATAAACTCTTCCTTCTATAAGTTGCCTTGGTTATGATGTTTTATCACGGCATAGAAAAGAAACTGAGGCAGGATCTGAGTTCTCTTGTGGCCTCTGGAGGCCCTGAACACACATGGTACACATGTACATGCAGACCAAGTTCCCATTCACACAAAATAAAAATCATAAATAAAATTGCCTTTAAATATATGTCTAGATGCACTGATTTCATTCTACAAACTTGACCTCGTGCCTCATCCTGGGCCTAACCAATCTACATTTCCTACAAGTGGCCTACCCAGCTCTATAGTAGACACGTCTTCTCCCTCAACACCACTTCCTTGTTCTCTAAGTTCAACTCATACTGTTCTGCTTACTCCACACCTTCACAGATATCTGTGTGGCTCAGACTCCATTAAAAAAAAATCTTCACTCAACGTTTATTTCCTATTTTAGCATGCAGCCATTGCTACTCCCATGTGCTTATGGCTGTCTCATAACACAAAATGCATTCACTCCAACTTTGAAAGCCCTCAGAGGCTTTGACAGTACTAACATTTTTCAAAAGGTCAAAAATCTCTTCTGAGACTCAAGTCATTCTTTAAATTGTGAGCCTCTGTCTTTCAGTACACAACTGTACAGAACAAACATTCCCATTCCAAAAAAAAAAAAAAAAGAAAGAAAAAGAAAAAAAGAGAAACATGATAAAGAAAGATTGTGCTAAAGAAAAATCCAAAGCCAGGAGGGCAAATGCCAATCTCTGAAGCTTCATCAGGAGGGCAAATGCCAATCTCTGAAGCTTCATGTGCAGCACCTAGGCCCCATGGTGGCATCATCTGGGCTCTAAAGGGCTTTATTAGCCCTGTCCCTCCACCTCTGCTGCCTGCAGCAAATATAACTTCTCTCAGAATAGCTCTGCTCTGAGCTTTTCTCAGTAGATACCCTATAGTCCTGGCATCATTAGCATCCTGAAGTCTCCACTACAACTCAGAATCTATCTTTACAGCTTTGCCCAGTGGCCTCTCAGTGCCCTCCTGCAGGGGATCTGGCCCTGTTACATATTGCCTGGTTTCAGTGGCTTCTAGAAACCAGCACAAGCCTCTTTGACTCATAACCCTTACACTTTGCATGACTTCAAAGTTAACGCCATGTTACTAACATGGCAAGATCCTGCTGTCAACCTCCATCTACAGTGACCTTGTGTGCTTTGGCTAGACCAGAAAAAAAACTTGCCTAGCTCAAAAAAGTTTGAGCTCTTCCTGTATTACCTTCCAGCTTTCTACTTGTTGGAATGTTCAGTTGTTACTTATTAGAGACACTTGTCTGTGATTGTAATTCTTAATAGTGTTTTACCTTGAAAAAAATTTTACTTTCAAGTAGTTTTGTTTTGCTTTATAAAATGGGGTTTCACATATCTCAGGCTAGCTTTCTAATTTACCATGTAGCTAAATTTGACCTTGAACTTCTGACCCTGCTTCCTCCACTTCTCTAGTGCTAAGGTTATAGTTGTGCACCACCATTGCCATTTTATATAGTCCTGAGGATGGAAGCGAGGATTTCCTGCATGTCCAATAAGCTTTCTAACCTACTAAGATACAGAGCCAGTCCTAGTCTTTGTTTTTAAATTTAAAAAAAAAAAAAAGCAATAATAAAAGTCCTGTTCATGTGGTGCTGGAGAGGTGGCTCAGTGATAAAGAGCACTTGCTGCTCCTGCAGAGGACCCACCTTCCATTCCCAGCACCCACATCTGATGACTCACCAGTGTCTGTAACTCCCACTCCTGGGGACCTAGTGCCCTCGTCTGGCTCTATAGGCACCTGCAGGCGAATGGTGCACATACTTATTAGCTGACACACACACACACACAAATAAAAAGTAAATTCTTTTTTTAAATGATTACTCTTTACCAAAGAAGTTACACACATGAGGTTTTCAGAAGTAGTTATTGCATAATCATATTTATGCAAATATAATTATATATTTATGAATTTATACCTATAATAATTAGCTTATAAGTTAAGTAAAAATAATCTACCTCTAGTACTAATGGTAAAAAAAGGAAATATTTTGTTAAATTTCAGTTTTATTTTTAAGATCCTATGGCCTTTCACCTGACTCCTGGAAGTATACTTTTGAGGGTAATTTTAACCATACAGAGGCCAATATAATTTTTATGTCTATTTTAAATTCCAGAGAAATATATGTGAAATTATAATTTCAATGAAAAGATATGAAATTTCTATGTCAAACAAAGTTATAAAATGCATATATTTTGATGGCAATTTAACTCCCAGTAGTGTTTTCTCTTACCTTCATTATAGACAAACAAATATGTCTTGATTAAAAGCCAATTCAACTTCTATTTCATTATCATGATGAAGTCATTGTAGGTAACCACTTGCCCTAAAATCACTTTTTATTAAATTCATTCAACTGAACTTTAAGTATGGCCACTTAACAAAACTAGGTATGTAACAAATACTTTGGCTCTTTCCCAGCACTGGAAAAATGCTTAGAGTACAAGAGATATTTTTAGGACAATGTCCTTAGTATTGAACACATTAGCATTTCTCCCAACAACAACAAAAATAAATAAAAGCCTGTGGAGTCTCTCTCTGAAAGGTATTACAAGTATTTCTGTCCCAATGTCTAGTTTTTCACCTGTGACATGAAACCAATTTCCATAATGCTTGGCATTTAAGCAGGCGTGACTGCACCTGTTGCTGGGCTAGCCCTTCAGGGAGTGGTTGAATCTTGGGGAAGACCCAAATCATTTGGTGATGGGAGGGGAAGCCCCAGCTGAAGGAAGAGAAAGCCACTTTTGGAACATATCAGTTAATGTTCCTACAAATGTATTGTAAGCAGACATTTACTCTCAACTCGTCACCCCCAGAAATCAATCCCCTTTCCCTAAGCATCACAGAAACAGATCTTGCTGGGTTACAACTGATGAGAAAATGCTAAAAATCATGAACATATTTAGGCTTTTATGCTACCTTGTAATTGCGCTACATAGTATTGATCTGCTGAATGGTCTCTGCATCCTTGGCCTCTGTGAGCCCTTTTAATTATCTGCCTCTCCAACTACTTGCCAGCGTTTGGATCCTTTAGTTATCCATTGAGGGTTAGGTTCTGTCGTCACTCCTACAATGTTTAGTACTTTTTTCTTAATCTGTGAGATTATGATACATTCACATCATTTCCCCTTTCCTTTTCCTCACTCCAAACCCTTCCATATACTTCTAGCTCTCTTTCAAACTCATGGCCTTTTTTCATTAATTGTTGTTACGCACATATATGTATGGTATGTCCATATATATATTTCTAAGTGTAACCTGACCAGTCTGTATACTCTTACTTGTATGTACGCTTTCAGGGCTGAGATAGCCAATGGGTGTGCTCTTCCCTAGAGAAGACTGTCTCTCTCACTCACAGCGTTCCTCAGTTGTCTGTGCTTCTTGGTGTAGGGATGAAGCCTCCTGGGCTTCTCCCCATACTCGTCATCATGTCTATTGGTGGTGTCCTTGTTCAGCTCATGTTTAGGCAGTCATGTTGGTGAGACCTTATGGGATACAAGGAATTATTTCAATCTGTTTGAATTTGCAAAGATTGTTTTCTGTCCCAATATGTGATCTATTAAAAAAAAAAAACTTACATGTGTTGCTTAGTGGAATGTGTGGTTTTGTGTTTGGGTGGAATATTCTATAGACATTTGTGCTGTCAATTTGATGTATGATGGAAATTAATTCTGATCTACCTTTCCTCCCTCCCTCCCTTCCTCCCTCCCTCCCCCCTCCTCTCTCTGGTCCAAGTGACCTGTCTACTGGAGAAAAGGGAGTATTAAAATCACCTACTATTAATGAATTGGTGTTAATCTGTGTCTTCAAATCCAGTAGTAAACTTTTTTTTTTTTAATGAAACTGGGTGTACTGAAGTCTGGTGCATGCTTGAGATACTGATGTCTTCTTGGCTGTTACCTTGACTAGAAGGCAGTGTCCCTCTTTATCTCTCTGACTGGTTTCTGTTTGAAGCCTCTTTTGTCACACATTAGAACAGCAATGCCTGCTCACTTCCTTGTCCCACTTGACTTGAGTATTTGGTAGGTAGTGGGACAAAACCCTGAGATTTTCTAAAGAAGAAATTGTGTCTCAGAAGTACTGTGTTAAACTCCTGCCAGTTTCTGGGTTTCCAGGCTGCTCATCAGGTCATACTAAAAAATCTCAGGCTAATCCCCCCTCAAGCCCCGTACATCACCACCTTACAGGATACAGTATTTCAGGACACCAGCTGCTATAATCCAGAGTCAGTTCCTTAGAATATGTTTTTTCTTTGAAAACATATATGTTGCTGGAGGGCTTCTCTCCAGGTTCCACCAAGCCCCGCAGTCCCACAATCCACATATAAAATAATCACTCAGATGCTTATATTACTTATAAACTGTATGGCTGTGTCAGGCTTCTTGCTAACTGTTCTTTTATCTTAAATTAACCCATTTTTATAAATCTATACCTTGCCACGTGGCTGGTGGCTTACCGGCGTCTTTACATGCTGCTTGTCCTGGCAGTGGCTGCAGTGTCTCTCCCTCCTTCTTCCTGTTTCCCCAATTCTCCTCTCTCCTTGTCCTGCCTATACTTCCTGTCTGGTCACTGGCCATCAGTGTTTTATTTATATACAGCGATATCCACAGCACTTCCCCTTTTCTTCTTTTTTTAAAAAGGAAGGTTTTAACTTTAACATGGTAAAATTACATATAACAAAACAATTATCAAGCAAGAATTGCAGTTACAATATTTAAAGAAGATATCCTATCTATCTTATATTTGTGAGTTTAAGGTTTTATATCTAACTTATCTTTTATCATAACTGAGGAAATTACAACTATCTAGTCTTCAACCACATCAAAGACCTGAGAAGGAACATAATGGTACCTGAGAAACGGTAGATGGATGCAAGCAACTTTCGGGGAATCTTGCAAGAGTAGACCAAGACAGCTGGCAGCCTGGACAGTCACCTCATGTTTCTCAGCATTGTTGGTGCAATCAAATTGGCTACATGCCTAGAGTATCTGACAGACCATTTTCAGAAGCAGGAATTCTGAAAGACCATCTTACCCTGTCTTGGCAGAGTACAGTGGTCGCTTTCCTTGTGTCCCACTTGTCCAGAAAGGACAGCATTGCATTCGTACTGTCAGCCGTCAAGGCAAGGGCAGTTCTTTGCCCGGTAGGCCATTTTGTGGCAAAAAGACAAACTTCCAAATGGAAATGTCTTAGAAGCCCAACATTCTCTTGGGATCAAATTGGTGCATCCAGGAGCAATTGTGTCTCACGTCAACAGAATTCTAAGTTATTTAAATGCCATATTCTCTAGGTCTATGAAGTGTTTGAAGATTACCTATCTATCTGAAATATATCTATGTATACCTAGAAGACTTAACTAACATGACTACAAATATGATTATCATAGATGACTAATTATTAATCTATTTTTTAATTATCCATTACAATTTTAAATGAGTTATAAAAACATAATACCTTACACAAGAATAGAAATATATATACAGTATAACAAAATTAAGTTTAATTTTGTATCAATAAACTAAAATCTATAGCAATGTAAAATATTTTAAACAAGTTGTTACTCTTATAAAGTAGGTTCATTAATCTACCCTTTCATCCTATCATATCTAAACTATCCCCTTTTTTTCTTTAGAAAGAGATTATGTTTATAATTAACCTGTTTTAAATAAAAATATTGGTTTTTCTCTGTCCCACACCAGAGGGCTCTTCTGATTTGGGACATAAGAATCTCTTAACCATTTTTTTTTAAAGCAATATGTCTGGGCTTAGAAGGGGAGTGAGCCAATTCCATCTCTAAAGCCAGCTTGGTATATTTGGGAATTTGGGCATAGCTTCTCTTGCTACTTCCTGCTGGAGGGGGGCGCTGTATCTTATGAGGACACAATGAAAATTTTAAGATTATGGAGTAGTCCATGAGGGTGTATCGTCTGAGCTAGTTGCCTAAAACTGTTCCGGATGTTGGATCATCTTGGCCGTGGTGTCATTGGAGACCTTTCAGGGGGTCTTGTCTGGTCAAACCTGATGTATCTTAATCTGGAACAAATCCATAGCCTCTGGCTTTCTGTGGAAACAAAAGCAGAACCTCTTTTCCAAAGCAACATATCCTTAAATCCAAATTTTGAAGTCAAGGTACCTTTAAAATATACATATTGGTTTAATTCAACATCTTTTTCGATCAAATGTTTTTTTGCAGTTAAAAATCCCAAAGACAACACAATCCAGATTGTCTGTGTAATATTCATCTTTATGTGGCTTTTTTATATTAATTTATCTTTTTTTGTCTCTTTCAAGCCTACATATTGTGAATCTATTGCTTTAAACTGCAGTATTCTAAGACTGAAACGGCACTGTGGCTGCTGGCTCTGCCCATTTCAGCTTACCAACATGGCATTTTCCACCAGTTTTGTGAGTCATCAAGTCTCAGAAATAGTGGGTCTAAGCTTTTATCAAAGCAGCGTGTAGCCCAGAAAACTTTTTTTTTTTTTTTAAATACTAGTAAAGACTAAATCTAACACACAGTGTAATGTGCCGCTGGCAGACACCTCATTACCGCCATACTGCCGGTCAAATGCAAACACCAGGAACCCGCCAGTAGTTCAAACCCGCGTTTTGTGGTGTCTAGCTGCACTTATGAGACATGAAGCAGGAACCTGTTTTTGGCTCTGTTTAGAATTGGTTATTAAATATTCTCAGGTTTAAGGTGGAAACTCGAGCTGTTGGGCGCCATTTGTTGCTGGAGGGCTTCTCTCCAGGTTCCACCAAGCCCCGCAGTCCCACAATCCACATATAAAATAATCATTCAGATGCTTATATTACTTATAAACTGTATGGCCGTGGCAGGCTTCTTGCTAACTGTTCTTTTATCTTAAATTAACCCATTTTTATAAATCTATACCTTGCCACATGGCTGGTGGCTTACCAGCGTCTTTACATGCTGCTTGTCCTGGTGGTGGCTGCAGTGTCTCTCCCTCCTTCTTCCTGTTTCCCCAATTCTCCTCTCTCCTTGTCCCGCCTATACTTCCTGTCTGGTCACTGGCCATCAGTGTTTTATTTATATAGAGCGATATCCACAGCACATATACTTTATATACATACCCTATACATATACACACATTTATCCTGTTGGATCTCTTTCTCTAGGGAGCTCTGATTACAAATCCCTTTGCTTTTATTTATCATGCTGCCTTTAGAAGTCATCTATATATTTGACCCAGGGTGCTTATTTCAGTTTCTTACCTGAACTAAATCGCATTTTAGATGTCTCCACCTGATGCCTCCTTTGTTAGCTTTTCCTCCTCACTGTGACAAAATACTTGAGGAAATGAATGTAAAGGAGAAAGACTGATGCGTGCAGGCTGACAGTGGCAGAAGCTTCAGTCTGTTGTCCCTCGCCCGGACTGCCGTGAAGCTGAGACAAAGCTGAACACCGTGGTGGAAGAACACAGAAAAGGCAAGCTGCTTCCAGGAGCTGGAAAGAAAACTCCAAGGAACCTAGTACAAAATATAGCCTTGAAAAGCACACTGCCGCTAACTGCTTTCTCCAGTTGGGCCCCGCTTTCTAGCAGTCTGTTCAGCCCTCATGAGCCAGCCACCCCTGAACACTGCTTTACTGGGAGAAGCCTTTGACATATGAGACTGGAGGACATACTGGATGCAAACTGCCATGTCTCAAATCCATCTTACCCTTAATTGAACCTAATGGAACGTTTTCTTCTCTGCACTAACTCCTTTCCCTCTTCATTTCCTACCTCCACTAGTGACATTTCTGTACTGAAGTAGAATTCTCCATGCTGTTGTATTCATCCTTCTCTTTTTTTTTTTATTATTTCTTTAAATTACTTTTAGCATTCATTTAGTATGCAACATAATGGGTTTCATTACGGCATTTCCTTCTGTATGTTGCATTAATGGTACCTGGTTCTAGTTTTTCCTCTCTCATTACCCTCCCCTATGCCCATGTCCCCTCATTCATATTATATATATTCCATTAATTTCTCTCCACCCTGCCTTAAGCTGGCTTCCTGATCTCTCACAATCTCCTTTCTAATTCTATGATTCATAGGCACAACACAAATAGAATTTTAAATCTAGGTTCCACAAATGAAAGAAAATGAAGAATTTGTTTTTCTGAATTTGGCTAATGAGTTTTAGTTCCATCACTTTCTTAATAACTGTAATGATTTTCATTTTTTTATGGATGCATAAAATTCCATTGAGCATAAGAAACATTTTTTATCCACACATCTGCTGATGGACACTTAGGCTGGCTTCATTTCCTGGGCTATTGTGAATAGTGCAAGAGTAAGTACAGATGAGTAAATATGTCTATAATACATTGACTTAGAGTCCTGGTGCATACCTGAGTGGTGTAGCTGAGTCATATGGTAGTTCTATTTTTATCTTTTCAAGAAACCTCTGCACTGGTTTCCATAGTAACTACATTAGTTTACATTCCCACCAGCAGTGTGTGAAGGTTCCTTTTTCCCCACATCCCACTAGCGTTTGATGTCATTAGCTTTCTTCTTTAAAGTATTTATTTATTTATTTGTTTGTTTGTTTATTTACTTGTGTGTGTGTGTGTGTGTGTGTGTGTGCGCGCGCGCGCGCATGCAGGGGATGTGTGTATGAGTGCACCCATGCCATGATGTGTGTATATGAGATCAAAAGACAACTTTGTGGAGTCGCTTCTTTCCTGTGTCTTTTCACATTTGCCTTCTCTAAAATGGACCGTGTTCTAGACACAAATCAAGTCTTACCATATAGAATGGACTGAAATAATCTCTTGTATCAACATCAGATCATAGTGCAATAAAACTAGAAACCAATAGCAATACAAATTACAGGAGCTATTCAAGTGCGTGGAGACACTGGAGTAGCTACGCTAGCTTGTTTTGACCATCTGCTTACTTGATAGATTCTTTTCTGCTAATTGACTCTCAGTCTTTGAGCGTCTTGGCCAGAGAGGGGTGTTTCTTGGAGACAGCAGTTAGTTGGATCTCCTTTGTTAATGTGTTCACCTAGCCTGTGTGTCTTTATTAGTTAATCGAGGCCATGAAGTTAGTACACACTTAAAATCCAATGCAGGAGTCTGATAAAAGGTAAGGTTAAGCCTTCATTAAAAAAGCAAAAGGAAGCCTATGAAGGGACTGGATCATATGATTAGGAGAGTGTGCTAATTTCATAGTTACAAATGACCACAGACAGTAGGCCTTTAAGCAAGAGGATCTTTCCATGGTTCTCAAGGACAGAAGCCTGAACTCAAGTCATCAGCAGAGCTTGCTCTCTCCGAAGGCCCTGGAAAGAGCCCTTTCTTGCCTCTTCTAGTTCCTGGTGTTCTATAAAGTCCTAGTTAGTCCTGGTCACCCTGTGGCTTATAGATACATCACTTATTTCTGCCTCTTCCTATCCATGAGCATGTTTCTTCTGTACATCTTTGCCTGTATGGCAAAATTGCCCTCTTTTGGGGATGATGTTTATTTGATTAGGACCCACTTCAATCCAGTATGGTTTCATCCTAACTTAATTTTATGCAAATAGTTTCAAATAAGATAGTTTTCACAGGTTCCAGGTAGGCAAGAATTTTTGGAGGACATTTTTCAATGTAGTGCATATAGTTATTTCAGAGTCATGGAGCCATGGGAAACTATGCTGCAAGGAACTCAGAAGTTATTCCTTAAAAGAGAAATGACTTTTTCTTCCTGGATATTTGTTAGGAACAGACAATAAAGGAATGTAGTTTGTGGTAAAATCTACATTGAGAAACACAGACATGGTGATAAGTTATACAGAGATAAATACAGGTTCAGAAATAGATATATAAATAAAAATACCGATATGTTATAAAAGCTAAGCATACTTTGAGTCAAAATTGAAATACAGAAGGGAAGCGTTACCAGATACAGTGAGGGTTGTCTAGCTGTAAAAGAGTCGGGCAGCTGTTCCTCTGAGATAAGAGGATAGATTGCACTTTGTAGTTCAAGAAACTGATGAGTGCAATTAATCCTACAATCTTCAAAATGCTATCTGCCTCAGTTTTTGTCTGATTGTACCCTGTAGATGTTAGTCATGTATTTTAAAAATACTTGTTTCCTTCTTTCATAAAACAAATCCTAAAAGAATTACTCAAAGAACTGACTATAACCAACATGTTGAATCCAATTCGTGCTTTGTAATTTTTTTAATCATTTAGACACACTAGGGAACTTAGTCTAGAGTATTGAAACATGTAATTTCATATTGCTTATGTGTAATCATATTTTACAATACATTTAAAAAACACAAGTACTTATGTGGTTGCATCTCAGCTCAAATTAAAATCTGTATGTCCATGATGGCATGTATATTTCAAAGCCTTTGAAATGATAACATGCAGCTTCCTGTTTATCTTTAACATTGTGAGATTGAGTGGAACATCCTTTTTAAGAATCTTCATGAGAAGAAGAAGAATATGTTTCTTGATAATAGCTTGGCTGTGTTTCTGTGGCTCAGTTATTTAATTTTACATAAGCAATGATGAACACATTCATGGAAACTAAATATATTCACATTATACATTTATTTGGAAATTCTTCCTTTCTAGCTTTTAATCTTGCAGATTTGATCAACTTTTAAAAATGAGTAGAATTTGGCGCTAAACATCTTCTAAATATTTATGTTTATAAATAGCTCTCAGCCTTGGTCAAAGAAGTTTCCTTCTTTTCCAGTGGGAAGCAGTTAAGACAGAGTCTCATAACTGGTCACGGTGCTGAGAACAAATGACTGTTGAGAATTTGGCCTTAAATGGGATTCTTGTATCAATCCCTCTTGAGCTCAAGGAATAATGCTGAAGGAGAGCAGAAAGAATGTAAGAGCCAGAAGATGAGAAAGAGTGCTATGAAACCCTCTTTTTTACACAGCCCACCCCCTGCACTCATGAGCTTATTGCAGCCCTGACTGCTAGTATAAAACCTGTAGAAGATTGGTCCCCCTACCATTCCATGGCAGATGAAGCTTGAGCTTCATGAGGCTCCAGCCCTAGCTTAGGAGCTATTGACAGTTGATGGCTACTGGAAGAGGGAGTCATTTTCCTCAGGCCTGTGTTCACTGATACTTTGCCCATGCTCCAGTAAATGATCTCACAACCATGATCATACAAGCAGCCATAATCTAACTTAGTGGGTCATTTGGAAATGCACGGACGTATGGGAGGACTTGCTGGGAAGAAGAGGTTTTGAGTGCATGGGAAAGGAACAAGAGAGGGTGATGGGGCAAATATGGTCAAAACAGGTTTTAAAGACATATGAAAGTGTCAGAGAACAAATGCAAATATTTTAAGGGCTGGATAGATGGATCATTGCATAAAAGCTGCACAACCAGGATGACCTAAGTGCGCTCCCCAGATTTGGTGATATATATCTATATATGCATGCACTGCAGTAGCCCCAAAAGCAAGGTAGAAGGAGAGACCTGATTTTGAAAAGGCACCCTCCACATGTGCACCACAGCACACATACGTACTCTCAGTAAAATAAATGCCTTTTTTTGTTTTCTTTTGCTTTTTTGTTTTTCAAGACAGGGTTTCTCTGTGTAGTTTTGGAGCCTTTCCTGGAACTCACTCTGTAGCCCAGGCTGGCCTCAAACTCACAGAGATCCTCTTGCTTCTGCCTCCCGAGTGTTGGGTTTCAAGGCATGCGCCACCACCGCCCAGCTTTAAATAAAGTTTTGAAACACTGATTTAAAAGTAGAAACACTACATTTACACTGAAAAAACAGAGTTTTAATACTCTTAGCTTTGTTGAATAATACATTTTAAACACAATTTTAATATCCTAAGATGGATTTCTTGTGATTAAGCCTTTATCTGATAAGTTTGAAGATCATAAAAAATAATATTTAGATCGTGGAGGTCACCATTCGTGCCATTTTTCAGACTGAGAAGTGAGCGCACAAGCAGTTCAGTGGATCAACCCGAGCCAAGCGTTACTGTGTTGGGGATTCTATCCTCGAGGCTCACATGCGGGTTTACATATTGGCTTACTCACTTAACTCGCCGGATCACTGTTTTAGTTACTTCTCCATTGCTGAGAAGAGACACCATGAGCAAGGCAACAGATAAAAAGGAGCGTTTAATTGGGGGCCTGAGTCCATTTTCAGAGGCTAAGTCCATGACCATCCCAGCAGCAGACAGACAAGCATGGTGCCAGAGCAGGAGCTGAGAGCTTACATCCCATCCACATCTGAGGAGGTAGAGAGCACAAGACCGGCCTGGAGTGGGCTTTTGAAACCTCGAAGCCCACCCCTAGAGACACACCTCCTCCAACACGGTCACACCTCCTAACCCTTCCTAAAATAGTTCCACCAGCAGGGAACCAAGCATTCAAACCCTTGAGCCATGGGGACCATTCCCATTCAGACCATCACAGTCGCCATTTACCAAACAAGAGCCCAGAAGTCAGGAACACTAGGATGTTCAAATACTAAAAGAAGGGAGGCACTGTGGTGAATTCTCCTGGCATTTGCTCATTTGAAAAACAGTCCATGCTTTGCCTGCATTTTTTTTTTTTTAAAGAAAAAGTTGATGGGACTGAGCTTGTAGGTTAACGGTTTTGTTTTTCCCTTTCAGTACCTTGAAGCGTCTTCCCACGACATTTTGGCCTGCATGGTTCCTGATAAGAAATCAGCTGCCACCTGTGTCTTCTTCCCTCTGAAGGCTGTGTTTGTGTATTTAAAACTCTTATCACCAAGTTTCAGAAGTTTAGCTATGGTTTATCTTGTAGTGATTCAATTTGTTGCTTCTGCTTGGAGTTATTTTGATTCTTGGATCTATAGGTTTTTAGGTTGTATTGGAATCACTTTAGCTATTCTTTTTTTAAAATGTATGTGTGCTCTTTATAAAAGTTTAAGTCTTTCCTTATGGAATTACAATTACGTATATTAGATTGTTTTAAAGTCACAAATGTTCCAATTTTCTGCAGCTCTTTTTTCTTTGTGTATCTTATTTTTGCATAATTGATATTGGTATGTGAAGGGTTTACAACACGGTCGCATTTACCAGGCGGACACTTCCGCCTAGCCATTTCCGGATCAAAAGCGTCTCTTGTAGCTAGGATACCCGGTGGGCCCGGATATCTCCGCCTAGCAAGTTCCGGGCCAAGGGGTCTCGCATGCTCAGGGTCCGTGACATTGCATGGTCATGTAAGCGCGCAATGTGACCATGTTATCTACGCACACACGTAGAGTAGTGACGTGACCTGGCCACGCCCCCAGCCGGTTTTAAAAGTCAAGCGCCATTTTCCCCACTCCCCTCTTCTCCACGCACGTGTCTCTCCCACAGGCCTGCACTCTCTGTCCCTTTATTTCCTAATAAACTCTTATAAGTGGATTCTGTCGTGTTTCGTGACGCTTCCTTACAGGGTAAGAACACAACGCAGCCAGAAAACTAACAGTATGGTTTTTTTATTTCATTTTCAATGATGCTTCTTATACAGTGTCCTACTTATCGTTACTATCTCACATAGTCTGTATTTAAAATATTACATTTTCATCCCTATAAGAATTGCTATTTGGATTTTCTTTCCCTAATCTCCATGTTTTTCTTTACAACTTAGCCTGCTTATAATACCTAAAGTAACTACTTTTAAGATTCTTTTTGCTCTATCATTACTAATGTTTTTTCTCCTAATTATGTGCTACACTTTCTAAAATTTTTGCATGTCTAATACCTTTTAACTGGATACCTATGAATTTTACTGCTGTGTGGTTAATGTTCTTGTTAGTCACTGAATTTTGTTGTATTTCTTTAAAGACTGCTGAAGTTGTTCTGGTGTATTTAGATAATTTGCATATCAATTATATCCTTTTAGGGCTTGCATCTAAGGTTAGTTATTTTAAAATTAATTCTACTCCATTACTAATGCATGGCCCCTTCTCAGAAAGCACAGATCTGAGTTCCCATTTGTACAATGTCTGAACACTATTGTTTTGCATACTTTGTCTGGTTTTCTACTTGTTTATGGTAGCAAAGCAATGATCATGGCAGATTTTTTAGGTATTTTTCTTTTTTTGTTCGCTATAACCAACTATCCAAAAATGGGTGGCTTATCAGAAATAATTTATTTTTCTTGTCTGGAGTCCACAACCAAGGACCCCGCAGGTGTGTTCTTTGTGAAGGTCACCTTTCCAGCTATTTATGAAGAATTCATAATCCAAATTAGTCTTTGCCAGTTGTAGTTACTTATCTTACTTTTACAAACTGCACAAAAGTGTTAATACATTGTTGGGGAATCCATTAGGGCCTTGGAAAAGGCTTAAACAAAGGACACCAGTCTCTTGGGCTTTGTTTGTTTTACCTTATTCTGCCACTGACTTTGTCATTGGTGTTTTAAAGAAAGTTTATGTCACATATAGAATCAGAATTTGGAGATTCTTTTTTTTTTCACCATTATAATCTTAGTCTGGAAATTTTATTTATTAAGCACTGAAAATGGGAATCAGAAAACATTCTTTATGCAGCTCTTTTCCAGACATCTGATACTGATGGAAAGCAGTTCATTGCTCAGTTTCTTTCTGAGTTCCTTCATCTTTCTGAAAAAGTTAAGTGTATAAAGGGTTAGATGAAGAAAAAACAAGCCCACTTACAACTTACTTGTCTGATCATTTTAGAAGAAAAAGAAGTCAGGCAACATTTTTGATTGACACCCACGAAACATTTGATTTCACTTTTGTTCTTAGCGAGGGGCGTGGTCTGTTTATTGTGTCCCCCATGCCCTGGCTCTCTTCCTTAGGAAAAATAAAATAACCTGGTTTGTGTCAATGCTTCCCCCTTTCTTATGCCTTTATTAGATTTTACGGCAGGTATTCAATTTCTAATGGCTTTGCTATCCACTGTTAATAATGTTTCTTTTAGAAAATGATTAGAATGAAACTATTTTCACCAACTGTTTTGTTCTTTTAACAATTACCTTATCTTCGTGACAGTCCCTGTTTCACAGGGGGTAGTTTGATGCCTCAGTCAGAACAAAAGAAACTCTCTGTACACCGACTACAACACTCAGACTATCGCAATGTCTGGCTGCTATTAGGATGTTTAAAGTATTTTTCCTGTTTTGAATGTTCATTCCTGTTCTGAATTGTTTGAGGGAATAAATTTATATACAAACATGTGCTTCCGGATTTTAGGTATTCAGAGGGTATTGACTGATATCAGTAAGTGTCTCACACAGGAACTCACAAGGGGCAAACTGTAAGATTTACATCTGTGAAAAGAATTAAAGGACACTGAATGATTTCAGAGATATTTATGACCTCAAGTAAGAATTCTAAAACTTAAATTGGGCTTTAAGTTGAGTGGGTTGAAGGGACAGTTAGGGGCAGTAAAAACAAACAGGACAAAAATCTACTGGGCAAAGCAAGGTAGGCACCAGGAATCACCTAATTAAGTCAATGACATATGGTGGTATTTTATTTGTACTGAAATGTGATTTTAATTGTATGTTAACAAATAAAGTTGCCCGGGGGTCAGAGCTATTAGCAAGCCATAAGAAAGCAGGGCAGTGGTGGCATAAGCACTTGGTAGGCAAAGCTAGGTAAGTCTCTGTGTGTTCAGGGATACAGCCAGCATTGGAGACACACACCTTTAATCTCAATACCATAGAAGACCTGGAGGGCTGTACTTACAGGCAGTGACGAGGCAGTCACATGGTTGGGTTTACAACCAATGAGGAGGCAGAACAGAAAGTCTATATAAAGACAAACAGACAGGAAGTAGGTCTCTTTTTCAGAGAGGTCTCTTGGCTAGCTGCAGCAGGCAGGTGAGGCTCTTAGCTCTGATCTCTTGGCTTTCTTCTTTGCATTGGTTCTGTGTTTCTTGTTTAACATCTACAATGGTTACATCTACAATGACATCTATCAAAAATGTATCCTGAGTGTCTGGTTAATGAAAAGATACAAAAAGATACAAAGGTAAAGGATGAATGGTCTTTCTCGTGCACCAAAAAGTTAATCTGTCAATGAGAAAGGAAGGTGAGATAACTGCTACAACAGAAGAGATTTCTGGAAATAGAATTTATATCATAACTTTTCTTTAAATGTTGCCTGTGCAACTGACTATAGTCAGAAAGATCCACGTTTAAAATGTAACTCTCCCTCTTCCTAACTGTGTAACCTAGAGCCTTGTTTTAGTCATGGTTTCATCTGTGTCTTTTACCATAGGTCATGGATACAATCAGAAGTTCTTCACCAGCTTGTTCATTCCCACCATCTCAGGAAACATTTTGCTTCCATCGTTGTGTGAAATTAATGGAGCCTGGGCTACCTTTTACGGCCACAGGCTTTGAATTTTGTTACTCCACAATTCCAGTGATGGTTACTGGGCTCCAGTCCTTGCTGTCTGTTGAGTGGTATTAGTGTCCTGCCTCATCACCTGAACATTCTCCACATTTCAGGGGTTAAAGATGTAGTACACATCAGAACTGAGTTTTTGTGCTGGGCATAGTGGCTAAAGCCTGAAATCCTTGTACTCAAGAGACTGAGGTGGGAGATTTTCATGAGTTCAAGGCTAGCCTGGATTACAGGGTAAGACTCTATCATCAAAACCAAAAATGGAACTCTCCCAAAGAACAAAAAGGAAACTGTCTGAAATGAGAATGTCATGAATCTAAATCAAAGATAAGAACACTTAGGGACCAGAAAAGGAATCCATATGGCTATTTTAGTTGCTTTTAACTGTTTTAGTATTTTAGTTGCTTTTCATTGCTATGACAAAATTTCTCAAGAAGATATGTAAGAGAGGAAAGACTTCTTCAGGCTCCCATTTCCAGAAATTTCAGACCATTGTTGACTGGCACCATTGCCCCATGCCTGTGGCAAGGCAGAAACATCATGGCATCAAGGCATTCTGGTGAGAAGCTGCTTGCTGCATGACCACTAGGAGCTAGAGCGAGAAGGGAGACAGTGACAAAACCAACCATTTCACGGCATACTCCTAGTGACCTCATTCCTCCCACTCACTTCTTAGTTCCTCCTGTCTCCTAGTAACACCATCATTTTAAGACTCCATCATTGTTTAGATAACAGCCCTTCTGGTCCAGCCACCATTCAATAATGCCATCATCTGGGAAATCCTCTAACAGGTAAACCTTGGTTTGGGCCTGGCACTGGGGTAAGGTGGCACTTTGTACTTAAACCATAATAGCTGGAGTGAAAGGTTTACATGATTCAAAGCTGAGAAGTATGTTTTAGCCTTGTATTAGTCTGGGTTTTCTAGAGAAACAACTTATAGGATGAATATCCATCTATCTATCTATCTATCTATCTATCTATCTATCTATCTATCTACCTACCTACCTATGTACCTACCTATCTATCCATTTAGCTATATAAAGGGGACTTGTTAGAATGACTTACAGGCTGTGGTCTAGCTAATCCAACCATAGCTGGCTATGAATAGAAGCTCTAAAAATCCAGAAGTTGCTAAGTCCAAAGGCTGGACTTCAGGTATACGCTGGAATCCCAAAGAAGTAGGCTCTGATGCTTGGTGTGGAATGTCATTCTGTATGCTGTGAATGTGTGCTGCTATGATTGGTTGATAAATAAAATGCCGATTGGCCAGCAGCCAGGCAGGAAGTATAGGCGGGGCAAGCAGACAAGGAGAATTCTGGGAAGAGGAAGGCTGAATTGCCAGTCAGACACAGAGGAAACAAGATGTCAAGGCAGAACCGAGAAAAGGTATCAAGACATGTGACTAAACATAGATAAGAATTATGTGTTAATTTAAGTGTTAAGAGCTAATCAGTAATAAGCCTGAGCTAATGGTCAAGCAGTTATAATTAACATAAGCCTCTGTGTGTTTACTTGGGGGATGTGAGTGGGAGAGATTTGTCCCGACTGCTGGCTGGCTGGGACACAGGAAATCTTCCAACTACAGAAGTGCCTGAAGGAATGGACTTGCTATCAAGGTGAGAGCAAGCAGGCAAAGAGAAAAACTTTCCTTCTTCATATCCTTATATAGGCTTCCAGCAGAAGGTGTGGCCCAGATAAAAGGTGGGTCTTCCCACCTCAAGATCTGGGATTAAAGGCAGATCTTTTTTTTTTTTTTTTTTTTTTTTTTTCCCCAGATCCAAATATCTGGATTAAAGGTGTGTCTTCCTACCTCAAAGATCTGGTTTAGAAGTGGATCTTCCTACTTCAAATTAAGCAAACAATTCCTCACAGGTGTGCCCTCCATTTTAGGGTTTTATTTAATTCCCGATGTAGTCAAGTTGACAAGAATAGCCATCACAAGCCCAGATCTTTTTTCATAAAAGTGTGTACATGTATGCATTTGTATGAGGAGAAGTTTCCATGATCTAATACTTTGTTTAAGTAAAATTGAAGTAATGTCAGTGAGATGATTCAGCAAGACCAAAGTACTTGCCAACAAGCATAACATCCTAAGTTTGATCCTGGGACCCATAAGGTGGGAAGAGAAAAGTGACTCCTGTATGTTGTCCTTTGACTTGCATGGGTGCTCTATGGCACACGTGCCTCTCTGCCATACGCACTAAATAAATAAATGAATGAACATTTAAATTTTTAAATTGAAAAATTAAGACTAGCAACTATCTAACAGCTGAGAGGAAGTTTAATAACAATCTTCCAATTTAATCTACAGAGATCATTTTCTACCGAGACACTCCTCACTTCTTTAGTGCAGATTGTTACAGAGAAAGTCGACTGTGGAGGTAGAAAGTGATCCAGTGGGAGGGATCAAGTCTTCTGCTTGACACGTGGTGTGGCCCTCACTGAGAAATGTGCACAGAAGACAACATTTGAGGGAGAGCAAGCAGGCTAGTGTAGATACGGGGAGCCAGGGAAAGGGGGGGGCAGCAAGAGACGAGGCAAGAGAGCTGGGGAGAGGTGGCAGGGCACGCAGGGCCTTAGGCTGCGGAAGAGATTTTGCACATTTGTGTCCCGTGAAGCAAAGACTCCTCCTCACATTCAAGAAGCCCCAAACCGAGATGTCACAACACCCTCTTAGTCAATTAAGGAGAACAGTTTGTAACCTGAATTATTTTCTGAGTGCAGATGATTCTGTGAGATTACCAAAAATTCGGTCTCGGGAAAGGAAGAGTTGTCTGGGGACATGACACGGACTGTGGTTAGCAGAGTTCTTGGAACAGCCTGACAGTTTCTCAGGTCTCTGTCTTTCACCTCTCTAAAGGGATTGGCAAAAATTTTTAGCAAAAAACCGCTGGTAATTTCTTTAAGACGATGGTATATTATTGATACTATTCAAGTGTCACAGCACTTGTCCTATTAGCTGTTCAATCACATATCCAACCAACCAACACCTACTTTTGTACCTATTGTAGTCCAGGAAACATGTGAAGTATTGACAACACAGAGATATGTAAATGGCTCCTTCCCAGTTCCCAGTCAAGAGAATCAGATTCAGAAATAGTCACGAGATGATGTATCAGGTACCTGGTGTGTAGCAGATACACAGTTGAATAGTGATGGTGACGGTGAGAATGCTGTACTCTGTCTGAGTTAGAATGGGAGCAAGAATTCATGTTTGGCCATCAGCTCCACAAGGAAATATTTATTTTCTTCTCTCCTGGATTTAATACAGAATACAGCAAATAATTGATATTCAGTAAAGTTTTTTTTTTGTTTGTTTGGTTTATTTGTTTGCTTGAGACAAGGTCTCTCTGTGTAACAGCCCTAGCTTTTCTGGAACTTACTTTTGAGATCAGGTTGGCCTCAAACTCACAAAGCTCTGTCTACCTCTGCCTTCCGAGTACGGGTATTAAAGGCATGCACCACCACCGCTCAGCTAATGCTCAGTAAAATTGTATTGCCCGAATGAATGAGGTGTTGTATAGAGTGAAGTGGGCATAAGATTTGTTTGGGAGGCTGGTCACACTATCGGCAAGTGGAAGAACACGCACACACGGAATGATGGTGTGGAGCTGCGTCGTTCTGTCGTAGCAATACGACTTCCACTCAGTCGGTTTCCTGAAACACCTATATTTTTAACACTGAAAGGCCTCTGTTTCCCAGCTCCTTTTACTGGTGTGTTTACAAGCAAGAACAACTCTGCAATCAGCACAGATAGCATTGTCCTCACAATAGGAAGATCGACTCGCTAGAGTAAACCCAGTCGTAGGAAAGAATGATTACAGATTTTGCCACGCAATAAAATGGAGTATCTTTTTCATTCATTGTTACACTTCAGCCTTCATCAGGTATAACAAACTCTGGAAGTGATTTCTACGGAATGACAAAGGAAATGGAACAAAAATTCATTGAAAACTGGTTCACACCAGCTCTGTGGCATGTACTATTAACAGCTAAGAGCAAGTCACAAAACATTATCTTGAGGAGAAAGGGCTTAGTGAACCCTAGAAATTGAGTTTGATTTATGCCAGCAAATCTGCCTTTTCACTGCTTGAGATTTCTAAGGAAGAAAGCCACAGTTCTTACCAAATGGTTTCTAAGGAAACCCCTTAGCCTACAGCCTTGGAAAACAATTCGGTTGTTAATGAGCACTCCTTCTCACGGTGGGAAAGTGTGGACTAAAAGAGAAGCCTCCTAGACTGGGCAGGCAATCTGTGAAATGTTCGCTCTTCTACAGTCACCTTTATGAAATCTCTACCCGGAGTAAACATTTTTAGGTCCTGTTTCACAGTTGTTCTTACTCGAGTATACTTTCCTAAGGAAGCCAGGGCAGCAGGAGCGCATTCCCACTGACAATGAGCTTGCAAATGTATTCAAACAACTTGCATTCCAGACTCTGGCCACTCCATTGAGGTTTTCCGTCAGTTTTGGAATCCAGCATTGTAGGGTTTACATATACTATTAAATTATAAATATTAATTTCATTTGCATAAAATATATCTGAAAATTCTAGACAGCATTATTTGTCATTAATTCTGTTTTTAAAATGTATTCCGAAGTGTCCAGTAAGTTATCTTCATTTTACTTCAAGTTCTTCCCCCAAATGAATTGCAGTTTTAACTATGATTCTTTTATAATAACTTGAAGATGCCTTTAAATATATAATAAAACAGTCTCCTAGTTAAAAGACAGATGCTAGTTACTCTCACTTCTCACTGAAGTCAGATTTCCAAAAGCCCTGCCTGCATTTTCTTGATAATTATTTGGTAATGAAAGCAAAGGAAATTCATTCACAAATTTCAGTAGAATTTTCCTCTCAAGCTTTATTCAGAAACATAAAAAGAATAAACGCTAGGAGCCAAAAGAAAGTGACCATTCCAAATTCAGAAGAAAATATTTAGAAATCTTTCTGGCCCTGGGATGCTGTCCATTTTCAAGTCTTTGTCAAAACATAACAGTCAGTGGCTGAGTCTCTTGGAAACCTCTGCGGGCATCACTCTGTCCATAGCTGCCGTCAGTCCATCTGTCCCCAAATATGTTTTCTGCTTTCGACTTCTGTGCCGAGGAGAGCTGCCAAGATTCTTCTTGTCCTCACTTGTTCTCCTCATGTGACCCCTCCCTCCTCTCTCGCTCTCCCCACTTGTCTTTGAACTTCCTCCTCTGTGGACAACTGCTTTCATTTGTAGCTGCTTTGGATTGGGGGAAAGCTGTGCCAAGGAAAAGAAGACGACAAGAAGGGCCGCAAGTGCTTTGCATGTGTGGCAGCTCTCTGGCTGTCCACCGCTGGGTCTTCTTGTCCTTCGGGTAGGAGGCTAAGAAGGGACGCGCTGCTGGACATTGGCCCTGAGAGGTTTCTGTCCCTCACCCGACAATCAACATGTTCAAAAGCCATTTGTTTTGAAAGAGAATATGTATTTGCTTTGCTCAGACATATGCTACTGCCAATATTTTATAGCTTACAAGAGTAGTTTTGTTGGTTTTTCAGACAGGTTCTCACTATGCAGCCCAAGCTCCATTGTAAACCCCTCACATCTGCCTCATCAATGTGGAGGTTACAGTCACACATCGCCACACTGGCTTACAATAATAATTTAGATGACAGTTTTATTAGGACATTAAAGAGGGAGGGATTCTGACTTTTTCTCCCTCGTTCCTTAGAATACACAAAAATCAGAGGGCAGAAAGCTCTCTAGCCAATGTTTTCAGAGTGATATACTATAGATATGTCTGTACATGAGAATAATTCATAAATATTGGTTCATGAAAAGAAAGAAGAAAGCATGTTTTCTGAATCAAAATAACAGCAAAAATTTTACTTCATAGCTACTGGTGTCATTCCACATTGCTTGATGGCTGGGCTTGAGGAAGATCTTCCTAGAGCAGATTCAAAGGAGAAGTAAATTCTGCCTCCATGGAGAAAATTTCAGTACAGGTTGACTGAGGATGACATCTGAATGATGAGCCCACAGCAGAACTGGACTTTCTCCCTCAGCACATTGAACTTCTTTCTTATCTCTCCTTCCCTTTCCCACACTCTCTACCATAGGGTGACTCTCCAGAGAAAATGGCAATCTAAGGGGCAGCCCTGTGTCAGACTTAGATGCTGGTCTTTGCTTATGGTACCCACTCTGCATCTCACACTGATTCGTCCAGGGCTGCCTGAAGAAGTGGTCCAGGTAAATATTTGCCCTTGTCTGAGTACGTTAATTCTGTTAGAAGTGTCAAACAGTTAAAAGGCCGAACCACATAAGAGCTCTAAACAAATCCACAAGGAAAGAAGAAGAGGCACCAGACCAGCAAGATGGCTGAGTGGGTACAGGTTCTTCCTGCCAAACCTGAAGACCTGGCTTTTATCCGCAGTACCCACACAGTAGAAGGAGAGAATCGACTCCCGTAAGTAGTCCACATGCATGCTATGATGATACGTGTATATGTGTGCAACATACATACACACAGAAAATTAAAATAAGAAAAAAAGCCACCACTGTTCACCGAGTCCATGTGAGGAAGATGTTCACATTGTCTTACCCTACAGAAAATTAACAATAGTTAGTCTTGAGATAAATTGAATTCAGTGCCCTAGTTAATTGAGTCCTGTGTGCTAGCCTCTCCAATACTCACTGAATACAAAGAGCTCTCTTGCCCGTGGAAAGGCCATAGAGCTAACTCGTGACCACCTCTGTGAATTAGGAGGTTTTAGGAGATCCAGGTGGGTGGGCAGTGCTGCTTTCTGAGGTAACAGACCTCCAGTGAGAGCCCTGTTCGCTGGCAAAGCATCCAGTTTTGATGGTAAATAAGACACAAGACCTGCCATCCACAGAGTCCCAGTCTAGCCAAGGGGAGAGACGTACACAAGAGAAATCACAGCCCGATTTTATGGAAAGGAACCAAGAAGGTTCTTTGTGAAACAGTTTCTGACATTGAAGGATCTTGCCAGTTACATGGTAACACAGTTACATGGTAAGTTTAGCAGACTCAAGGTTTGGTTTTTTTTTTTTTTTTGTGACTGAGATTAAGAGAAGATAACAGAGAGGGTGAATGCGACCAAAGTACCTTATGTGCTTGTGTGGAACTTGCACAGCGGCAGCCATTATGTACAATTAACACATCGTAATCACGTCTTTCAAATAGTGCTAA
This sequence comes from Peromyscus maniculatus bairdii, assembly GCF_049852395.1. Classification (NCBI taxonomy): domain Eukaryota; kingdom Metazoa; phylum Chordata; class Mammalia; order Rodentia; family Cricetidae; genus Peromyscus; species Peromyscus maniculatus. The sequence goes on along the minus strand of NC_134857.1, from coordinate 95,574,499 downwards.
CTATCTTCTTTCTCATTATTGCCTTTTCTTTTCCTATTTCAGTGTCCTCCTGTCAGACACCGGGATCAAAATGAAGCCCACCCAAATTCCTTTCTACACATCTCAATACTAGCAAATGCCAGTTTGTATTCTAGGTGAAATGCGATGTCTGCCTTAGACACCATCATCTCGTCCATTCTCGCCTACTTCCTAACGATCACATGTGGTGCTGAACACAAGACCCTCACAGCTGAAAGATGGTGGCTTTCCTGTTCCCAGTCCTCATTTTCATCTCAGATGCTTGGCTCTTTCAGAAGTAAGTACTGAACGACATGAAACTTTCTTGTGTTTCACTACAGAAGGTCATGTATTTCAGCAGAGTATGCTTTAGTGAGTTCTGTTCTGCTTAGCCCTGTTGCCATTTGGGGCTGGATCACTCTTCCTTTCTGGAAAGCCCTCCTGTGCTTTATAGGATTGGGGTCCGTATCTTTGGTTTCTGTCTACTAGGTCAGAGCAACCCTAGAGGTGTGGCAACCAGAAATATCTCCACACGCTGTCAAATATTCCCGGAGTAAAATGGTCCCCAGTGGATCGCAACTTTGAGCTAATGACATCATGCAATGTGGCTGATTGTGGGCTGCTGATGGACGTGCAGCTTGCGCCTGCCACGCTTTTTAATGTACTCAACGCATACTGTGTGCCGAGTATGAGAAGAATCACAGCGAGTAAGCTGGTCCTCAGCTTGATGCAACGTGTAGAGTGTGGAGGTCAGAGAACTCAAGAGCACCAGTTCTCTCCTTCTCTCCTGGGACCAGACTCGGGTGGAACTCAGTGCTCCACGTTTCCTACCTATCTGTAATAAATGTACAAAATGAGGTAGTAGTATGTGTTCTCAAAATCCCTCCAAGCAGTGGAAAGTCTTTATAATTTTCTTTAAACTTTTTTTTTTTTTCAAAAAACTGATTCTTCTACAGAGGATAGATAGGAAGGTGTTGTTTTCTTTTACTGGTGTGGTATTTAATTATTTTCATGTTTAATTTCTTTCTCTGTATCCTTCATCAACCACCACTTGTGCTGTGAGTTTCGGGGATATTAACAGCACCTGCCTATATGCAGAGAGCTCGTATTGTTTGAGCAGCTGTTCACACTTGGACCATTTTTGAAGCCTGTTCAGTTTTAAAAGAACAATTGTTGACAAAATAGATCTCACTATTGTGTAACTGAAGCAACTCCTCATTGTTCATCTTACCACTGTCAATATATAAACACCTTAAAAAAATAAAAAGTAATTATTCCAGATCCTCTAACATAGGGGTTTTTAACCAGTGGGTCATAACCCCTTTGGAGATCAAATGACTCTTTCACAGGGGTCACCTAAGACCACTGAAAAACACAGATATTTACATTATGATTCCGAACAGTAGCAAAATTACAGTTATGAAGTAGCAATGAAAATAATTTTATGGTTGGGGGTCCCTGTGACATGAGGGAATGTATGAGAGGGTCAGAGCATTGGGAAGGTTGAGAACCACCTCTATAACAGCATTATGTTTTCTTTAAAATTGAATAAAACTAAGAGTTACAGTGAAGACGCATGTAATCCCAGGATTTAGAACGTGTAGACAGAAGGATTGTGAGTTGAGTCCAATCTGGACCACATAGTAAGTGTAGAGTACACTGGAGTACTTAGGGAAACTGTGTCTCAGATAGAGAGACAGGTGGGTAGATAATATAGGTATGGCAAGATACAATTTATAGCATTGATATTACCTTTGAGCTGACAGGGTACTGTGCAATTTAGCCCACATTAATAAAATAACTACTTTCCAGGAATCTCATTGCCCTGGCATTTATCTAGACCTGTGTGCATGCAAAGCAGTTCAGTGAAGCTGTAGTATGAGTCTGTGTTGTTTTGCTTTCCTGTGTTAGCTAGTAAAGAAGCTTTAGGGAGATACATAATTACTTCTAATTTTAGTTTTTATCAGAGTTCTATTCTGTGAAAATTTTATTTTTCAACTCTGGCATTGTTTCTGTGTACTTATAGTTGTATATATGTGTAATTTTATTTCAACTTGCTTTGTATTGAGTGGTTGCTAAATGAAAGGAGCCATGCAAAGCACTTTTCATACATCAAGTATTTAGTGTAAGAACCTCATGAAAGTTACATAGTGAGAGGCTTGAAGAATGGCTTGGCAGTTTAGAGGATCCTCGCTACTTCCGCTACTTCCGGAGGACCTGAGTTTGGTTCTCACACACATCAGGCAGGTCACAACTACCTGCAACTCTCGCCCCAGGGGACCAAACACCCTCTTCTGGTCTCTTTAACCACCTACCTACCTATACACACACACACACACACACACACACACACACACACACACACACACACACACACACACACAAAGAGTTACATAGTGAATTCTAGAATCTTGGTCTGAATCCATCATGTTTTTGTTATTTGTTTTTCCTTTAATTTTCCTTTTTCGACTCAAAGCCTCACTATGTAGCTTTGGCTGGCCTTGAGCGCACAGACCAGCCCTTCTTCTGACTACCAAGCACTGGAGTTCAGAGCCTGCACCACCTTGGCCTGGCTTCATGTCCTTGCGGCTAATGACGGCAGCATGTGGCTCTGCTGGCAGTGTATTCAGCATCGAATTGAACACCTCAAGAAAGGTATGTGTGTTGCCTAAGCTCTCTGCTGCTTGAAAGATTCAGTTCAGACATTTTGATTTTGTATTCAGATGACAATACATGAGTTTTTATTTGTTTGAAACAAAAATCTAATGATATTTCTTAATCTATTCTGGTGAGAAGGGCAAATGAAAATTTCTCTGATTTCCAAAACTTAAAAGAGAATCCCCCCTCAGCCTGTGCTTCACCTCCAAATTAGCGAGAAAAGGCTGGGAAGAGGGCTCAGCAGGTAAAGTGTTGCTACACAAGCACGTGGATCTGATTTCAGATACCCAGCACCCATTTAAACACCCAGATGCAGTGATGTGCCCTTGCAACCCCAGTTCCGGAAAGGGAGAGACTGGAGTTCACTAGAGTTCAATGGCCAACCAAGCTAGCCGAACTGATGAGCTCCATCCAGGTCCAATGAAAGACGTCGCTTCAAAAGTGATTGAGGAAGACACCCAACATTGACCTCTGGCCTCCATACACACACATGTGCATGCACATGTAAACACACACATATCACACACACAATAAATAAAGAGACAGATGCATATTACAGCATTGTTGAAATGATAATCATGACTCTAAACTGATCATATTTTAAGTAGTTGAACAAGTTTACTCTAATTTTGGTTTTATAACTTATGAAACCATATGACTAAATCAGATATAATTAAAAAATTGAAAAGGGGACTATTTTAAAACAGCATACTTGTATAATGAAAACTGTCTTGAGATAATTTCCCACACATTTTACACTGTAATGATTATGGGGTGTTCCCAGGCAGGATCAACTTGTTTTCCTCCGTTGCTGGGGCTTGTCTTACAATTTGCTCATTTGGGGAGCTAATTTATGTGAGAATATTTACATGTGAGTGTGAGAAAGAGGAGAAGTAAATCATAGTCGAGGGAAAACATGCTCTGTAAATACTCAGACTTGAAAACCAGACGTTTGCAGTGAATTTAGTTGAGGTGCTTGGGGGAGGGTGACGAGCTGATGATGTTAGTATTATTTTCATTGTTCCCATCTTGCAGGTGAGGAAAATGAAGCAGAGAGAACTGAAAGAGCTCCCCCAAGACTGTGAGGCTGAGAAGTGCCTGGGGGTCTTGAAGTCCAGCACCAATCCTGTAGATCACTATTCTGACTTCCTGCTGTCTAAATCGGAAGAGTCAAAAGATTCCCGGGGGATTTCACATGCAAAGGACACTTTATGTTATAGCCAGAGCTTCAGATATGTTATGACCTCAGCTAGACATTGGGACAGAAGGTGATCTGTAAGTTGAAGGTGGCATTTTCTCTGCCAGATAATTCCTCCCCATAGCCTGTTACATGAATTCCTAATAGGTCTTATAATAAAACACTCAGAGTCAGATGTTGGGGTGAATGCTGAAAGATCAGAGGAAACAAAGGAACAAGCCACAGCCATGTCTCACCTTGCCAACTCCATGAATCCTCTGACTGAATGTCTCTGAGTCCTCAGCCAAAAGGGGATCCAGCCAAAAAGTGCTTCAGCTGAAAAGCCTAGTTCCTGTCTCCTCACGTCTTATATACCTTTCTCCGCCCAGCCATATTACTTCCTTCCTAGTGCTGAGATTAAAGGCCTGTGACTCCACCACTGCCTGGCTCTGTTTCTCTCCTAGACTGAGTCAATCTCATGTAGTCCAGGGTGGCTTTGAACTCACAGAGATCCAGATGGATCTCTGCCTCCTGAGTGCTAGGATTAAAGGTGTGTGCCACCACTGCCTGGCATCTATGTTTAATTTAGTGGCTTGTTCTGTTCTCTGATAGATGGTATTAGGGTACACCATCTATCACCACAGCAGCCTAGCACATTTTTTTTGTGGCCAAGATGAGTGCTGCTAAGTGTCTGTTTTGGAAGGAAAGAGGATGAAGGGTTTTTTTGAGAACACATCCTGACACTAACCTAAAAGGGAAAAAGGCCATTTTCCCTGTAGACGAATATCTTTCAAAAATGACCACTCTACATAACAGCTAGTTCACCAATAGTCTTTGAAGCCTGGTCACGAACCCACTGCATTTCCAGACATGCATCATTTGTTTTTACATGACTGGCTAGAGCTGACCTCTTCTGGTCCCATTATGGCTCTGCTAGAGAGATGGTCTCTGAGGTTTTAAGCAGATCTCAGCCACTGAAACCTCAAGCCTTGGTTGCTTTAGGAACCTGAGAACGGGGAGCGAGGAAAGCTGGAGCCAAACTGGCCTACGGTTGAACTGGAGCTTTGAGGTGTATTAGTTGCACAAACACAATCACTCAATTGTGTTCCTCCGTTGACTGCTCTGGAAATGAGAATAATTATGTCCTCCCATAGGCTTGTTTTGTGGGTTAAGGGAAAACTGTGTATATTGGTTAACATCAGATAAGTTGTATTCTTTCCCTGTGTTTTATGCTTGTAACTGAACACCCTTAGTTACGGCCATGCAAGGGGAGGAAGAAAATGGACTGCATTGATTTTCTTGAGACAGAATCTTATACGGCCCAGGCTGGCATCCAACGTGGAGCTGAGGATGACCTGCAGCTTCTGAACTCCTGCCTTGACCTCCCAAATGCTGGAAATTTAAGACGTGTACCACCACACCAGTTTTAACAAGTACTGGGGATCTGCCGGGGGGGGGGCAGTGTCTCCATCTAGGCACCCACACTACAAACTGAGCTACATCTCCAGCCACTAGTTATAAATTTCAAAACATACCTCCCATGACTAAAATCCTAAGGGTCAAACACTATTCTTTAGAAATGATACCTGCATCTCTCTGTCCCACTTCTCTTGATAATAATTTGCTTCTCAAAAATGTTCTTCTCATTGGTAACCCTATCAGTCCTAAATTTACTTCTTACCAGTTTCCAGTCTAGCATTTAAAAAAAACAAAAACAAAAACAGCTATCCTCAGACACATCTATTTATAAAAGTCATTGCTTACTTTGATTGGAACAATTTTTGCATGCTGATCCCTGAGACAACAGTAAGTCCAGGGTGGTTCCACAGTTTCATTGATCAAGCCTAGATCATACATACCCATCCACCAACTCAGGCATGGTTTCTTCAAAGCCTCAAGACAGAGGGTCAGGGAGCATGGTTTCCCAGACAACAATGTAAACATGACCTGAAACAAACACTAGAATTCAATTAGATGAGTTTGTTACATTCTAAAACTATAATAGTGGTAGACATGGGTTTTACTCTTCTCTAAGAATCATTATTTTCTCAATATATATCAAATTATTTATTTGTGATGTTGACATTACAGGGTAATAAGCCTCATCCAAGTCCATAATTGGCCATACCTGATTAAGATTCCCCAAAAGGAATTTAGCCACTTAGCATTTTTGGTTGCAAGAAATATGTAAGTGCTTACGAAACAGTCTTGCCTTACACACAGAATGAGTAGAGTGGCCCACAGACTCGAAGGCATCACTGAGAAAAAAAGCTTCAGGGAGCTTAGAAAACAGCACAGTTTCTGAGGACTTGAGCCCTGAGAGCTCATGGATCCTGTGGCTAGGTCACCTCAGGGCACTTCCATTCAAGATTCAAATTGCCAAAAGGTGGATGAAACCACATTGATGCAAAGGTCCAACCCTGTGATTTAGAAAATAGTCTCTTATAAAAAAAAATCACAAATTAGAGTTAAGAGGATGCTCTGGGGAGGGGGTGGTACAAAACCAGAACAAACCACAGTAATCTGAGGCCATGCTAAGACGCCAAGATTATTGCTCAAGAATGTGAATTTAGAGTCCAAAAACAAACAGTCTGAGTGACTTCTAGCTTGGAGGTCGTGTAGTTAGAGACCAGAGTCATAGTAGAGAGGTAGAAGGAACAGCCAACAGTGACGGAAGGAAAAAGCTAAGAGATGCTTACAGTGGGGTCACCATCTGTGAAAGGTGATGAAGGATCAGATGATCTTGTCTATATGTAAACACCACGGAGTGGACTTACTTCCACAAATTTAGATATATAGGTCAGTGATACCTCAATCCATAGGGAAATCATTTCACTTGGCTTCTTAGACAGTCAAGAGATATGCCAAGCAAAAGATCCATGAGGTGAGTAAAGCTGCTGCCAATGTATAAAACTCTTCATGTAAGTAGAAGTACATGCTAAAGTAATGATAAAGCTGAGTAGCGATGAAGGCTAGGAGATCGCTCATTGGTTAAGAGCTCTGACAGCTTTTGTAGGAGACTTGATTTCAGTTCCCAGCACTGGCATCAGGTGGCTCACAACTGCCTAGAAGTGCAGTTCTGGGGCATCTGATGCCCTCTGGTCTCTGGGGTACCTGTACATACATGATGTACATAAAATCAAGTAAGCAAACATACACATAAATAAACAAACAAATCTTTAAAAAATATAGCAGATCCATAATTCAGTAACATGGTCATATATTATTATTATTGTTAAGTGCATAATTGTATGTGCTGTGCTTTTACATGTCTGACAGTGCAGTATGTTTGTTTACAATATCAGCACAGATGCCTGAGTAATGCATTCATCACAGTATGAAGTGACTGTGGCTGTGACAGAGCCAATTTTTCAGCACTATCATACCCTTACAAGACCACCACTATACATGCAACTGTCTTGAACAAAGCATTTGGTGGAAAAATGTGGCTTTCTTGTTACTACTTTGTTCTAGAATATTGGACTATACAATCATTGGAATCAAAGTCTTCTTAGACACCAAATAATACTGAAAAATCAGGTAATCACAGATAGTGGGACAAAAAACATTTTCCAATTCTGCATTTGGTAAGGTGAGATGGCTTACTTAGCAGATAAAGGCTAAGGTAGACCTGCTGTCAACCCTGATGACCTGAGTTTGATCCCTGCAACACACACAGTAGAAGGAAAAAGCAGAACTAACTCCCATGGATGTCCTCTGACCTACACCTACACGCATACACAAGGTGTTGAGCACTTACTAAGTATCACACACTATTTTAAGCATTCACATGTGTTTCACTTAATCCCCACAAGTTCCCTATAATATGGGTAGAACTATTAGTTCCCATCTTACACACAAGGTAATTAAGAGAGAGTGAACCATGGAGCCAGGATTCAGATTCCCTAATTAACACCAAAGCCTAAGTTCTTGGAAGTATAATTTTTTTGCACAAACCTCAGTGATGAAACTGCTTACAAGACTTCTAAGTTTCAGGATGGTTCAAAACCTTTATTTAATCCCTCTAAATCAAAACAAAACAAACCCCCCTCTTTTCCAGATCCTGGTCACATTTCAGAGTTACTCGGTTATTTCCATGGGCAGGAGTCTCATCTGGACATTGTCAGAGACTCACTAAGACAGGTGACCATTTGCTGGGCAACTGCAGCACAGGAATAACTGATAAGCATTGTGTTCTTCACTCCCACACCTACGGAGGCAGCCAGTCCACCCAATTCTCATTCCCTCCAGTTGTGTACGATTATGTGACAAAATGCTTAGACTACATGCACCGTGATTATGCAGCATGCTTGTGTGGTAAGCTCAGTCACTGTTTGAATGATGAAAACACCACGAAGGAATCACTTTGCAGTCATAACATCTGCAGGCGCTAACCTTTGAGAAACAGGTGGAAAAAGGGACACTGTAGTTTCTTGTGAGAGAGTTTCTGTCACAGATGGTTTCACTTGACTTACATCGTTACTCACCCTTCCTTCCTTCCTTCCTTCCTTCCTTCCTTCCTTCCTTCCTTCCTTCCTTCCTTCCTTCCTTCCTCCCTTCCTCCTCCTCCTTCCTTTTTTTCCCCCCCTGAAGAACAATTCAGTCTGAGAACTGTCCTTTAATCCTCAATATCCTACCAAGGAGTGGTTCCATCAAGTGCTTCAAAAGCACACAGTGTGAGAGAGCATTAAAGGTCCCCTGCTGGTGAGTGGAGTGCCAGGACACAGGTTCCTTGCCCCCCGCTGGACACTGCACTCCTCTGGCCGTCACTGTGGGCACAAATACAGGCTGGAGTGTGAGCAGATGCCAAGAACCTGTCTCTTTCCACCTCCCTTCTCCCTTTTCACTGTGCTACTGAAAGAGAAACAGAAGAGGGTGGGGGGCCGGGTTGGGGGGCAGGGGGAGGGGTAGAGAGACCGCCTTGAGCCAAACTAGGAATGTATTAGTTTCCTAGCTAAAGAAGGAAAAAAAACAAAAAAAACAAAAAAAAAACAGTGAGTTTTTAATTCAAACGATTTGAAATCCTTCTCTTTTTGCATCAAACTTCTGACCACATTGTTTGGAAGCCACAGTGCTAGATTACAGTTAACTCCTGCATTAACTTCCTGTGGCGAATGTGCCCCTTTACTGAGGATGATTTTTTTCTTCTAGCACATTGACAGAAGGATAATGTCTAACCCTAGAAATGGAGATTTCAGCTTGATAATGTATTGTTGACAGTTACTCATTTCTTAATCCAGTCATGATGAGACAAGGAACTGCATAAGCCAAAGACCACATGAATTATCAATGTAAGTATCAAGAGGGTGTGGAGGAAACCGGTTCCAATTTCTTTTCCTGCAACTGTTGTATTGTTGTGCCTTTTAAAACAATTGTCAAAAATATATAAAGCCCTGATACAATGTGCTAACGACAAAACGCTGGTCTGCTGGCACAGGTGGACCTCCCTCACCCGCAGAGGACTCGCTCTCCCCACCAGGCTGTCCTTCCCTCTTTTTCTCCTGCTATTATTTCATGTCCTGGTGTCAAGCTCAGTCTATTGGAAGGTTCTACATCCTCTGTAATTTAGGTTTTAAGCAACATATGATTTACTCTGTTATTTAAAAACAAATGTAGCTGTCTTCACTGACTGGGAGGCTGCCTGCCTCCCCTAGCCTCCTGTAGAACCAGCAGTGGAAAACACAGAAATCCAAGCAACTGGGCATTTTACAAACACTCCTTAAAACGGGAGATCTCACAACTGGTTAAAACTAAAATTTGTTTTTGTCCTGAATATCCTTGCTGGGTCTATTATGCGTTAAAAGGGGGCCACAGCCCATTTGCAAGGCCTCTGAATGAGCCCCATTCATTCTGTGCTTGGAAAAGTCTTTTCAGCCACCAAGACAAACAATAGCTACAACCTAATTTCTTTGGCGTGGATATCGGCAGAGGAAAAGCCAAGAGACCATTATGAAAACTCTAGTACTTTCTCTTGGTGATTATGTAATTCTGTATTCATTGGTCATATTTATTTAAATAAGTCCATTTTTGAAAAGGTTATAAAAATGGTTCATAATGCCATAGTATCTTGTTTCATGCATGGAACAACCTTTTGAAAACAGAGTATTTCAAAGTAATTTGCTTCTTAATGTTACTAAAGTTTAAAGGCACACTAACTTGTGTTTTTTCATTTCCCTTGTTAAATCTGATGAGAATTTGAAACTATGCTTTTGTTTGTCAAAGCCCCCAATCATGTTCCAAGTGTACCCACAGGGTTCAGTGAAAGGCACAGATAGGGGAAGGTGGGTGGATGGCGCACATAACGTGATTTCTGCCGTGGTGACTGGGGAGACTGTTCTTAAGTGCGGAGGTGACTCTTCAGCCTTGAGTTCCCATTGCCCACAAAGGTCCACGTTGGTGTGTTCTGTGGAGGTCTCTTTCTGGCTTCTGACATCTGCAAACCCACTCAGTCAGCCTCTCTGCCTCCACCTTCCTACACTGACTCTTGTCAGGCTAGCCTGGCCCTTTCTCGCATTTTCCTTCTTGGATTTCTCTCCCACCAAATCTTTTCTCCTCATTTAATCTGACCAGCCTTCCCTCTACCTGAAGTTTTAGTCTCGAGGTCACTTTTTAAGGAATTAATAATTGTATCATCAATTCAGTTAATAGTTTAAACTGTACTGTAATAGGAACTGGGATTGTAGTGGATCAGTTGCTGGAATCTAAAGCCAGATTGTGAAGAACTTCTAAACTGCCTTCACAAGGCTGTGAACAGAAAATGACACCCACTTCGTGTCTCAAAAGTTTGCAGGGTTGGTTGGGTCTTAAAAGAACACTTCGTCATCTCTGTACTAGTTATTCTTCTGTCGCTGAGAATAAACACTCTCACAAAAGCAGCTTAAGCAAGGAAGGAAGGGTTCATCTTTGCTTTCAGTTCCCGAGGGAGAGAATCTTTACTAAAGAACCACAAAAACTTGCCTGCTCTGACGACATTTTATAGCCTCTGCTAATTCATTATTGAAAATGTCAGCTGCTCGATTTTGCCTTCTATTGTCATTTATTGGTGAATGATGGGAAATACGATTTTAATTAAAATTTAAGGTCTCTTAAATTATTGAGTCATGGGAAGCATAAGGGATGAAGGGCAGGGTCCAGAAAGGTTTAATTTAAAATCTTACTTGGCCACTTATTATTTCTGTGGATAAGGACAGGATGGAATAAAAGCATGTTAATAGACTAAGGGAATAGCTGGGAATATAATATGTAACTTGAGTTTTACATTAATCTTCATTATACATTGATTGAGTTATACATAATGTTCATTATACGTTGAGTTTTACATTAATACTTTTTGATGCATCTGACAGTCTCTTGGAAGAAGCCATTGAGAATGGTGCTGGGAAGCGAGGTCTTGATCACCATGAGGCTGTGGCTGAGAGGTCATGTTGCTGCCAACACTTTTCATCCTTTTTGAAGGCCCAGAGATCCTGCAGATGGCCTGGAGTGGGCCACAGAAGCAGATATCTTTAGCCGTCACCATGTACTTAAAGACATAACATTCCATTTTATATTTTAGGGAAATTTTGTCCTAATGATATGAATCTGAACCTGACAGATAGTAATAAAAAGTCTAATATATTTTTAAAAAAATGAAAGTTACTATGTATAGTCCCTTTGACTGTTTTGCTTATAAAACTCCCACCCATTTGATCACGCGGCCAACTATCTCAGTCCATGTGAATCTCTATGAATTCTTTTATTTTATACTTGTGATTTGTATCTGTCCACAATTTGTCTTTTTGTCTTGACATCTGTTTGTTTTTATTTCTGTTCTTTATAAAGTAGATCCAGAACTCTCTGTAATCTCTCTAGCATATCAGCTTTTCACATACTACTTCTGATAAAGAGAGAACCTCACTCACAGAGCAGCAACTAAAGTTCTACTCCTATTCTCTTCCTCATCATAGGAACTGGCCACATTTCTTGGGACTTGTACCTTGCAGAGGGAACCTACTGTGAGTTAGAGTCCCCTCCTCAGCCTACAAATTAAGAAACCCAATAACTTGGGCCAGGAAAAAGGTTCAGTAGGTAAAGGCACTCACTGCTAAGCCTGACGACCTGAGTTCAAGCCCTGGAAACCCACATGTTGGAAGTAAAACCAACTTCTACACATTGTCCACACTGTCTATGTGTACATGAATGTGTATTTATCATTTGTGCATCCACACAAATGATAAATAATTGTTTAAAAAATTAGAAAAAGAGCTGGGTAGTGGTGGCACACATCTTTAATCCCAGCACTCGGGAGGCAGAGACAGGCAGATCTCTGTGAGTTCGAGGCCAACCTGGTCTACAGAGTGAGTTCCAGGACAGGCTCCAAAGCTACACAGAGAAACTCTGTCTCGAAAAAAAAAAAATGAAACACATGAACTGTGAACCCATAGCTAAGGAGCCCCCAAGGGGATCAGGCCCTCTGGATAAGTGAGACAGTTGATTAACTTGAACCATTTGGGAGGCCCGCAGGCAATGGGACTGGAACCTGTCCTTAGTGCATGAGCTGGCTGTTTGGAGCCTGGGGCCTATGCAGGGACACTTTGCTCAGCCTGGGTGAAGGGAGGAGGGGACTAGACCTGCCTCGACTGAATCTACCAGGTTGAGTTGAATCCCCAGGGAAGTCCTTGCCCTGGAGTAGATGGGAATGGGGGTTGGGCTGGGGGGAAGGGGGACTGGAGGACAGGGGAATCCATGGCTGATATGTAAAATTAAATTATAAAATAAATTTAAAAAAAAAGAAAAAGAAAAAGAAAAGAAAAGAAAATGTAACATGAATCTTAAAAGTTCTTATTAATAAAATCAAACCTGCGGCCAGTTATTGGGGTCAATGCTGGTAGATCAGAGAGACAGAACAAACCACAGCTACCTCACCTCGCTGGATCCTCAGCTGGTCTTGTCTCCTCAGACAGGAGGCCTCTGAGTCCTCATCCAAATGGTTCTAAGTTGAATTGCTACTCGAAAGCCTGAATGCTTAACTAGTCAAACACTTAACCAGGCCAAATGCCTCTAGTTCTTGGTCTTCACGCCTTATATACCTTTCTGCTTTCTATCATCACTCCCTGGGATTAAAGGCGTGAGTCACCATGCCTGGCTGTTTCCAATGTGGCCTTGAACTCACAGAGATCGAGGGATTTCTGTCTCTGGAATGCTAGGATTAAAGTGTGTGCTACCACTGTCTATCCTTTATGTTTAATATTGTGGCTGCTCTGTCTCTGACCCCAGATAAGTTTATTAGCATGCACAATATTTGGGGGGAATACAATACCACAAAAGGACAAAGGACAATATTTGGGAGAATACAATACCACAAAAGGACAAAGAAATCCAATAACTAAATATTACTTCTCATTTAAAATGCTATTGGTGCAAGAATTTAGGACTTCTCTCTGTCTTGAGAATCTGCCATCCATGCCTTGGATATGTTCTGTTCTTTCTCTGTTTCTCTCTCTCTCTCTCTCTCTCTCTCTCTCTCTCTCTCTCTCTCTCTCTCTCTCTCTCTCTCTCTCTCTCTTTCCTCTCCCCTCTCTCCTTAAATCTGTGTTAAAATATGTTTTAATACATTCCGAGTTTGCTTCACATGAACTCATCTTGAAGTTCTTTTCTCCGATGAAGTCAAGAATCCCAGCTTCACTTGAGCGGAGACCTCTGTAAAGAGCTCTTCAGGCCGCTGTAATTACAGCTGTTGCTCCTGCTCTGGCTGCTGCTGCTGTATCTTTCAGGGACTTGTCTGGGACGGTTCTGGAGCCTCAAGAGCACCTGAAGATAATTGTGTTTTCCAGACAGGGCTGAAGAGAATATTGTTCACACCTAAGAGCTGATAAAAGACTTAAATTTTTTCTTTAAAGAAGGGAAAAGTTCCCATGTGTAAATCTGCCAGTAATTATACCCTTACTTTACACTTTAAATCACTTCATTGTTTTCTTTCAGGCCCTGTCAATATATACTCAATGCCTATGATTTTACACTAGTTTTCTTTTAATCTATTCCACCACTGGATTCCTTTTTGAATTGTTTTTTGGTAGTTTTGTGTTTTCCAACAATTTCCATGTGTATCTCTCTCTCTCTCTCTCTCTCTCTCTCTCTCTCTCTCTCTCTCTCTCTCTCTCTCTCTCTCTCTCTCTGTGTGTGTGTGTGTTTCTATAGACTTCTAAACCCAGAAGTCAAAGTAAGGAGACCAGCCGTTCCATACTTGATGTCCTTACTAAGCTGACAGCAGCACACTAGGAGCCTGGCCATTGCTAATATTACTATGTTGTATCAGACTGAGCCAGTCTGTCCTCAGTCGTCTGCAATTTGCACGCCCAAATTAAACCTCTCTCAGATTCTGCCTTACGTTTTAATGGTTTACTCAGGCACCTCATAGAAGAAAAACAGGTCCTGCTATTTTTTCCGTGCTAATTTTAGGATTAGACAGGACAATCTGCTGTATTCTTATTGTTTGTGTGATTTGAAGTCTCGAATTCCAGATTCCCATGAATTTCTCATGCTCTCCTTAGATCAGGCAAGTCAAGACTTTGAATCCATGGGTATGTAAGGTCTATATGTGGTTCAGCAGTGATAAAGTTTCAAAAAGGGTCTTTGGAGGTTATCAGCTTTTAGTATTAAAAGATCAGAGGGAATTGAGGCAGGACAATAATACAGGGTCAACTAAGGAGCGTGGGGAAGTAAAGGAGTCCTTCACCCCTGACTCTGGTTGAAGTAATTGTTGAGAGTCAAAAATCTCACCAAAAACTGAAACCATTTCCTGTGAAGATTGTGTGTGCAGAGACAGTATTTGTCTTTATCATGCTATTCCATAGAGCAATGCTAAAATAGCAACGAACCATGCTGAAATCCTTTGAGTTTAACCATTTGCTTTTCAGTTAGTAACCTGTAACTTCTTAGGACAAGATCGTGGGTGTTGCTTATGGTCAATATATGTCTTAACGCCCTTGTGAAATAGTATAGTGAGGCATCTTTTGACCCTTGTGATCTACAGTTTTGTCTTATTGGCCTCAACTCCTATCCAATATAGGAACAACCTTAGATTGCATTTACAAAATAAAAAAAAAAACACAACACAACAACAAAAACTGAGGAAATAAGTTCTGTAGAAAGGCTTCGAAGAATATGACTTTAGAGGCCATATAAGTCTTACGTGTGGCTATTGTTAAGTCCTTAAGTATGACTTTCTCTCTTGAGAAATCTTGGGTGTGTGCTAGCCTTTCCCTTAGGATAGATCTTTCTCTCCATTATGCCCATATTTAGGTCCATGTTAAAACCTTTTCTTAGTAAGCTCCAACTTTGTTCCAAAAAATGTGACTTTATTATATTATTTTGAATAATATAACAGCATTTCAATGAAAATGTATCATATTAACATATCAAATATAGTATATAGAATAACAGCAAAGAGATATTAAAACTTCAGTGAATGTACTACATAGAAAGAACAGGTTAAATGTAAGCAGACCTGACATTCTTATCTTGGGCCTGCTGATGTTATCTATGTTTAATTTAGACTTTTAAATTCTTTGGGCTTCAGCAAGGACAGAAGTAGAGGCAACACATAATCCTTAAGAGTAGGACCCCAAACTTTGACACATCTATTCTGTTTCCATGCCCCTGACTAGGGCCTAATCTACTGATTATAATAACTCACAAGTGATGGTGAACTACATAGTCTTCACCCAACACCTGGAAACTCCAGTACTAATGAAAGCAGGCTACTGAAGGAGGACTCCTGGAGGAGGACTCCTGGAGGAGGGTTATTGGAGTAGGGCTATTGGAGGAGGTTTCCTGGAGGAGGTTTCCTGGAGGAGGGTTCCTGGAGGAGGGCTCCTGGAGGAGGGTTCCTGGAGGAGGGCTCCTGGAGGAGGGTTCCTGGAGGAGGGCTCCTGGAGGAGGACTATTGGAGGAGGACTACTGGAGGAGGGCTCCTGGAGGAGGACTCCTGGAGGAGGGTTCCTGGAGGAGGGCTCCTGGAGGAGGACTACTGGAGGAGGGCTACTGGAGGAGGACTCCTGGAGGAGGGCTCCTGGAGGAGGGCTCCTGGAGGAGGGCTCCTGGAGGAGGACTCCTGGAGGAGGGCTCCTGGAGGAGGACTCCTGGAGGAGGGTTCCTGGAGGAGGGCTCCTGGAGGAGGTCTAGTAGTGCTGGCTGTAGTTGTTCTTGGTTAGAGAGGTGAAGACTCAGAACCCTTTTCCTCTGTCCCACCCCAGCAGATTCTGCTTTTCCACAACTAGATCATACAGTTATACAGAGCTGCATGGAGAAACGGGAAGCAGAGCCTGTGTGGTTTGCAGTAGTCTGAGGAGACTCCTTTGCTCAAGCCCCACTGGGAACTCAGTACATTTTTTATGATCTCAAAGAAAACTCACAAAAATTTAATTCACAGCCTAATAGCCATCTAAAAACACAAGTGATTTAAAGCCCTAATGATGCCTTTTGCCATTTTAGAATGACTACTGTTACTAACATGAGCTATAGCTATCTATGGAGCAATAGATCAATCAACCAAGAGGTAAATCAAGGATAGCTATCACCTGTTGTACATTTTGTAATTCCGGAATCGTGGAATCAGACCGTACAATGGCATCCTCATTTCCCACTGCCCTTGCTTTTTATGACAGCAAGCATTAACACCCCAGCTTCGCAGTGATGTCGTGACGTAGTCCAGGAATGTGATGAGGCGTGGTCTAAGGGGGAGACTACCACCACGTTAGCAGTTTGTGTGCACCCTTGAGTCCCCTGTTTGCCTTGACATGGTGAAATATGCCGTGACACCGTTACCCCAAGCAAGCCTACTCTGGACCCTTGGGGAATGAGTTCCCAGTTTGGAAACTTTGGGCATACACTAATCATGATTCATCCTCTGGGGCTGGGCATATTGTTTCTCAGAAATAAACTTTGTTGAGGTTCAGAAAATAGTATGATTAAGCATGTGGTGTTTTGACAGGCTGAGAACAGGAGATTACAAGGTCTTGGAAACAAAGTCTCTCTGACCTTTCCCTAGCCTCCTGCCTCACCTCCCCCTCTCACCCACCCACTTTTCTTCTGTGAAGCAAGCCATAGAAACCAGAATGCTTCCCTAAACTGAGTCATAGACCCCAGAACCCCTCATTGCAGAGTTCTGCCTCAGGCCCTGGAGGAAGGAATTCAACAAGCACAAAAAGCAGAGGAATGTGTCAGGGCCTTCAGACCCTTTTGTTCCAGCTCACTTCCACACCACTGAGGATTCTTCCCTGAGCCAGGGGTGCCACCAGACCAGACCGTGTCCCCTGGGTCTTTTCATTTCAGAAGCCTCCTGTCGACCAGTTCTAGTTAAACGAATTTGGTATGCTTTTTTCTCACTAACCTGGACTCTTAAGGGTGACCAAACATAGCACCTTTCTGTCTCTCCACCTTCTTTTACAGAGGGAGGAGAGAAAGCAGAGATTGTGTAGGAAACACAATTCCTGTCTGAGTTGGCACCAACTGCAGTACTTATTTTCTGAGAAATCTTTACAAACTGGTTTACAGCACAGTGCCTATTTATTAGATGAATGGAGAATTTTATGCCTACTGAGTTTGATGAAGATGGTTCCTTCTATGAGCCACAGAGCGGCAAACTGGGAAGGATTTGTTGTCTACAAAAGTCTACAGCCTCATAAAAGCCTAATAACGATTTGTCTTAAAGTAGAAGCCTGCCAATGACGGTTGGATGAACAAGCAGATGTCTCAGTGAGGTGTATCGTTTCCATACACCATCATGATTGGCATTCCACTGACAATGGAAATTATTAGTGAGCTGTCAATATAAATGTCCATGCTTGTAATTTTGGGTTGTC
Organism: Peromyscus maniculatus bairdii; assembly: GCF_049852395.1. Taxonomy (NCBI): domain Eukaryota; kingdom Metazoa; phylum Chordata; class Mammalia; order Rodentia; family Cricetidae; genus Peromyscus; species Peromyscus maniculatus. The sequence goes on along the minus strand of NC_134857.1, from coordinate 95,556,826 downwards.
AAGAAAGAAATTAGTACAATTACTTCCTTAAATATTTGGTAAAAATCAGCGTGAGCTCATTTATAATATTTTGGAAGTACTTTTTTCTAGTTTGGAAAGTTACTGATGATCAAATCCATTTCTTTGAATAGATCCAGGCCTGGTTAGATAATCCATTTCTTCTTACATGGCTTTTGGAAGATTGCTATTCAAGAGGTTGTTTCAGTTAGTCTATATTATCAAATCTGTGATAAAGTTGTTCATGATAGTCCATTTAAACCCTGACATTCACAGAATCTGTGGCAAAATTCTGTTTTGCATTTCTGATTATACTGATGTTTTCAGGGACCAACTATTGCATTTCTTATTGTCTCTATTGATTTCCTTTTTGTGTATAAGTCCATTGATGTTTCTGCTCTGGTTTTTGCTATTTTTCTTTTACTTTCCTGGGAATTAACTTGTTCTGTTCTTTCTGAAGTGGTTTGGATGACTCAGCTTGTGTCTATACTTCCTGCTGTCATCTTTGCTCTATGGTGGCCTTTTCCACAGCCCACAAACTTTGATAAGATGAGTTTTCACTGTTATTCAGTATTCTGTTTTAAATACTTAACATTTTTTTCTTGAGTTTTGTCCCTTGACTCATTTTTTTTCATTTTTCTTTATTAAGAAATTTTCTGCTCACTATACATACCACCCACAGATCCTCCCTCCTCCTACTCCCCAGCCCTCCCTTCCAAGCCACCCCACATCCCCACATCCCCCAAATCAAGGTCTCCCATGGGGAGTCAGCAGAGCCTGGCACACTGAGCCTAGGCAGGTCCAAGTCCCTTCCCACTGCACCAAGGCTGTGCAAGGCGTCACACCACAGGCACTGAACCCCCCCCCCCCCCCGCCAAAAAAAAGCCTGTTCATGCACCAGGGATGGATCCCAATCCCCCTGCCTGGGTGCCCCCCAAACAGTTCGAGCCAAATAACCATCTTCCATATCCAGATGGCCTAGTCCAGTCCCATGGGGGCTCCACAGCCACTAGCCACTACAGTTCGTGGGCTTCCACCAGCGTGGCTGGTCATCTCTGCCTGTCTTCCCATCATGATCTCGACATCCTCTGCCTACAGAATCCCTCCTCTCTCTCATTGCTTGGATTCCCAGAGCTCAGCCTAGTGCCTGGCTGTGGATCTCTGCATCTGCCTCCATCAGTCACTGGACAAAGGCTCTATGATGACAGTTAGGGTATTCATTAGACTGGTCACCAGAGTAGACTAGTTCAGGCACCCTCTGGACCACTGCCAGCAGTCCAAGGTGGAGGCTGCAGTCAGGATGTAAAATTAATTAATTAAATTTATAAAAGAAAAAGAAAATGCCGGCTACCAGGCATAATGGAATTAATGGATAAACCAATCATCAAAAAGAAAAAAAAATGAAAAATTTCCAAATAAATGAAGTATAAGCAATGCACTTGTAGATAACAAGTGAGTCAAGGGTGCTGGGGAGGTCTCATTTCTCTCTGGCACCTTATTAGGATTTATTTTCAAGCCCTATTCCCAGAAATGTGGGCTTTTTCTAATATGTACCACCAAACTTCTCCAACCTCTGCTCCTTAACCTGCTCCAAAGTTGCTCTTGTAATTCTAGGTATTCATTATAGAAGTACTCTTTTCTGATATACCAGTTTCCATCTTTGTTCATTCCATCTGATATCGATCATTTGTCTGTCTGCTTATCTATCTATCTGTCTGTCTGTCTGTCTGTCTGTCTATCTATCCATCCATCATCTATCAACTATTATATCTATTATCTATCTACTATCTATCAGATCTATCTATCATCTATCTACTATCTATCTATCTATCTATCTATCTATCTATCTATCTATCTATCTATCTATCTATCATATAGCTAGTTAGCTATCATCTATCATCTATCTACTATCATATCTATCTATTTAGATATCATCTATCTACTATCTGTCATATCAATCTTCTATCTATCTATCTATCTATCTATCTATCTATCTATCTATCTATCATATCTATCTATCTACTATCTACTATCTATCTAACCCTAACCCTAACTGTGCATATCTCTACCTTGGTGTTGTGGGGCAGAACCAGGCAGATCCCTGAAATTTACTGGCCAGCCAATCTAACCAGTCAATTAGGGAGCTGCAGGTTCCATGAGAGACTGTGTCAGAAGAGAAGGTGAAGAGCAGTAAAGAAAGTGACCTTATGTTGACCTTTGATCACACACATGCATACATACCTGCATACATACACATGTGCATACACACATAATCATGTGCATACATATACACACACCAAATAATAAAGTAAAAAAGAAAAATCTTAAGGACCTCTGTAAGGTTTTCATTTGCAGCAATAACTAACCACATTCAAAAGAAACAGCATGTGGTATCACTTCTTTGTATAGATAAAATGAGAGTGATACAAAATTCAAATTTTATATTCAATATTCTATAAGTGACTGAGTACTGATTGGCGAGGTAATAGAAAGAACACAGAGTCCATGATGACCCAACTTTTTTCCCGTTTGGTTTTTCCAGACAGGATTTCTCTGTGAACAGCCCTTGCTATCCTGGAACTCACTTTGTAGACCCGGCTGGCCTCAAGTTCACAGAGATCTGTCTGCCTCTGCCTCCTGAGTGCTGGGATTAAAGGCGTGCTCCACCACGTGGACTAGGCCCTCTGCATATGGGAGACAGTTTTGTAGCTTGGTCAGTTTGAGGGGCCGCTAACAGTAGGACCAGGATCTATCCCTGGTGCACAAACTGCCTTTCTGGAGCCCATTGCCTATGGTAGGATGCCTTGCTCATCCTTGATGCAGTGGGGAGGGGCTTGGTCCTGCCTCAGCTGAATGTATCAGGCTTTGCTGACTCCCCATGGGAGGCCTTACCCTTTTGGAGGAGGGGATAGAGGGTGGATGGGGAAGGGAAGGCGGGGGAGGGTGAAGCGGGAGGAGGGATGAGAGGGGGATCTGTGGTAAAATTTTTTTTTAAGAAGTTCAAACGCGAGTGCGAGTACTGTACTATGTCACTTTTACCCCTTCCTCTCCCCATCTAATTTCTCCCATGCCTCTGCTCTCTCTCTCTGACTCATACGTTATTACACACACACACACACACACACACACACACACACACACACACACACACACACACAATACATACACACTTTATTGAGTCTATTTAGTGGAGTACATGCAAGTGGTGTGTGTGTGTGTGTGTGTGTGTGTGTGTGTGTGTGTGTGTGTGTGTGTGTGTTTAGGGCTGACTGCTTGGGGTTGGATAACCTATCAGGGTGCTTGTCCTTGAAGAAAACTCATTCTCCCTCTCTCAGTGGCCACTCATTGCTTGTAGCCCTTCAGTTAGGGGTAGAACTTTGTGAGAGTTCCATATTGATATGTCTAGTTGTGTGGTCCTGATGAGGGTCATATTTACTCAACGAAATTTCATGGGTACAGCATCCCTGCCATGTCCAGAAGACACAGCATCCCAGCATTCCGTACACACCTGTATTTCTTGTTGATCCTCATCAGGTTCTTCATAACCACTTTTTAAAGAAGGTATTTGAAAATGTATTTTCATTGAGTATGTATGAGTGTTTTGCTTGCTTGTATGTATGTTATGTCCACAATGTGCGGAGGTGCCTGAGGAGGTCAGAAGAGGACATCAGATCTTGAACCAGAGTCACAGATGGTTGTGAGCTCCCATGTGGATGCTGAGGTTGGAGCCTGGGTCCTATGGAAGAATAGCTGGTGCTCTTAACCGCTGAGCCATTTTTCCGGCCCCAACAATGACTCTTCAAGTAGGCTCATAAAGGGCAAAGAAGGATTGAAGTACCACCTGCACGTAGTTAAGAGACTAGACAGTAGACTGCTTTCCTACCCTCCACTTCTTAGGCTTTGTATCATAATTGTTCCTGATTTTTAGAGCTTGTAGTCTATATTGTTTAACATTATATTTTGCTAAGTTTTATCATTTTCCATCCCCATTTCTGGACTCTGGGATGTTGTTTTCACACTCAATTATGCACAAGTGGGAGGTGAGCACGAGCACATTTTGTTGTCTGTTCAGTAAGGTGGTGTTCATATGTGCCTGTGTGAGGGAGATGTCACAGGAAGAGTGGACATAAATACATCACTTTAAAAGGCTGCGGTCAAGAAAATAGCTGCACTAATTATCGTCTGGGCTGTTGCCATAACCGGTAGGTAATAATGTGTGATTCCCCAAATATGTTTATAAACTGAATCACAAGTCCATTCATTGATCAAAATAATAAAAACAGGACTGAAAAACATCTACATTAGAAAACTCCTAGTAGGTGACTGAAGTTCAAGGAGAAACTTTTGGCTGCACTTTGCATTTGGGGTCATGCTCCAGGGCACTCAAGTTTCAGTGTTACTCAGTTTCCCAAGGAATTCAAATGTGAGCAAGTATCACGAACAGTATTTCCCCCACTCCGTGTGTGAATGCTGCAGGTTGTTGCTCAGTGCTGCTTTCCCTGTAGCACTGAGCAGGGAAGGACGATGTGTTTACAGAGCTGATCTTGAGTTGTCTTCCACTCCCTGAAGTTTTATTTTATGTGTATGGGTGTTTTGCTGGCCTGTATGTCTATGTACCACATATATGCCTTATGCCCAAGGAGGCCAGAAGACGGCATCAGATCCCCGGAACTGAGCTTCATATGGTCGTGAGCTGCCGTGTGGGTGCTGGGAGTTGAGCATGGGTCCTCTGCAAGAGCAACAAGTGCTCTTGACCTCTAAGCCACCTTTCCAGACCCTCCAGTTCCCTTTAAAAGGAAACCCTTTCCTGTTCTCTGATGCTTCTCCTTCATTTGTCTGTTTCTCTGATTTTATTCTTTTTGCTTGTGTGGAAAAGAGGCTGAATGTTGATGGTCAAAAATTTGGATTTTTTTTTTTTAGGCATTTATGTGGAGGCAAGTTGTGGGTCTCTTGGCACCAACACATACCTGTTTCCCTCTTCTCACAATATGATGACCTACTCCTTTTCTCTCATGTAGTAAGGTGGGTGTTCTTTTAAGAATCTCTGTAAATTTAAGGATATATAAAGTTTCTTAGTAGGCATAGATAAAGTCTGTGGCTTTCACCATGGATAATAAAATTAGTCACTTCATTACTTTCATTTTTGCTTTCCTATTTTTGAAATGAAATTTTCTTAAACTACTTGCTTGGCATTTATTTCATCACTAAATTTGCCTGCTGGTGGAACTTGCCTAAATGATCAGGTTTTTTTTTTTCTTGTAAGGTTTATTTTTATTATTTGTAATTATATATACTTGTGTATGGGCATGTGCATATGACTGTGGGTGCTGGTCAAGGCCAGAAGGATCAGTTTCTCCTGGAGCAGGAGTTACAAGGGGTTGGTGAGTTGCCCAACATGGGTGCTGGGAACTGAACTCAGTTCCTCTGAAAGAGTAATACATACTTTTAAGTGCTGAGGCATCTCTTCAGCTCAATAGTCGAATCTTATACAACCTCTTTTCTCTCTTTGGAGAAAATAAGCCGTATTTCCTTTCTCTTCTCTTTAATTCATTTTTCGGTTAATATACAAGCAGTGAATTTCATCATGTTATCTTCATGCACATGTGCCATTATACAGGAAGTATATTCTTTTTCTCTTTTTATGTGTGTGTAGTGTTCTGTATGTGTGTGGTATGTGCACATGTAAGGTACTTGTGTGGAGGTCTGAGGGCTGATGTTGGGTGTCTTTCTCAATCCCTTTACACCTTTACCTCGGCTGGAATTGCAGGTATTACCACCATTCCCAGCTTTATACCTGGCTGCTGGGATCTGAACTTGGTTGCTAAACTTGCGCAGCCAACACGTTACCAACTAAGCCATCTCCCCAGCCAGTCAAATCTATTTCTTAAGTGAGTTTTCCTGGTCTATTCATAAGCTAAAAACTGGGAGCTTACATTGGTTTGAATGAGAAGTGACCCCTCTAGGCTTGTCTGCTTGAGTGCTGGGTCCCTAGTTGGTGGAACTGTTTGGAAAGGTTAGGAGGTGTGGCCTTGTTGGAGAAGGCGTGTCACTGAGGCAGGATTCGAGGTTTCAAAAGAGTTTCCCCATTCCCAGTGTTGTTCCTTCTTTGCTCCTCATTTGTGGATCAATATGTGAGCCCTGAGCTACCCTAAACCTTTGACTTCATAAGCCCAACTAAATGCTTTCTTTAAGTTGCCTTAGCCATGGTGCTTTATCACAATAGAGAAGTAAATAATACAGAGCTGAAGCTCGGTATAGTCCCCAATTTTTTTTTTAAGCACTGTTTACTAATCTGGAAGTCCTGATACTTGGTGTTCTCAACTTCAGGATACCATGATGTCCTGCGCATGCCATAACAATGCTTTTGACTATGAATTAGAATTTGTGAATGTTAACAGATAACCTTTGACTGACAATGACTTCTCCACCTCTTACTGGTAAAATGTATACATGATAATTAGAAATCTGACACATATTTGTTCGAACTAATGTAAATTCAGAGAAACAATGATGTGTAATTAAAGCCTAAAAGAAATCACAAAGGAAAATACCCCATTATTTAATTAGATAGAGTTAAAGAACAGTCAGTTTCAAATACTATAATTAACTTAAGTCTTCCCCTGAGAACAAGCATAATAACATGCATGTACAAAAATCATGATGAAATCTATTATCTTGTATGCTAAAACCAGATATCAACCATCTAGATTATGAGAGAGGGAGGGAGGGAGGGAGGAAAGGAGAGAGAGAGAGAGAGAGAGAGAGAGAGAGAGAGAGAGAGAGAGAGAGAGAGACTTTCCTGATGTGGGGGTGCAGGCTATAATCTCAGCTTTGGAGAGCCAGAGGCAGGGGCATCACTACAAGTTGGAGGCCAGCCTCGTCTGCAGCAAGTTTCAACTCAGGCCAATCTAACAATTAATCAACCAATAAAAAACAAACTTAAAGATAAAACAAAGTGATGGAAAGCCATTGTCATAATTATATTTATTTCATTCGATTAAAAGAAAAACAAAGTACCCTCTTTTGTTATCCCTTGATTATTTCTCACCTCATAGGTGGATTTTGTTTTGTACAATAGGTGTAAACACTCCAGTTATGGATTCATGTCCTAACAATGTATTCCTCTTCTGAACTGAATTTTTTTTATTATTCAGAATAATAAAACAAAGCAGAACAATAGCTCACACAACCTCATTTGCTAACAAAACAATGAATCTTAGGTTATTCACTACTTAATTTGCCTTGTGGGTCTTTGCATCAGACTGCATAAACAGAATTAAGGGGTCGGTTCATAGCAGTCTCTTTAAGTAAACAAGAATCAGTTCAACCTAATTAGTTTCTCAAAATCATTGCTATTTCCTTCCTAAAGAATGTGTTTTTATAAGTGTGATACCCATGATATGACACAATAGTATCAAAGAATCTTTGAGTTATGGGGAGGGAGGCAACAAGTCAAGTTATTGTAATGTTTTTTTTTAGTCTCTCTCCCTCTCCCTTCCTCCTTCCTCTCCCTCCTCTCTCTCTCACTCTGTGTGTGTGCGTGCACACACGCGCGCGCGCGCACACACACACACACACACGCACATGCACTTATAAGCACAGGTGTTAGAAGAGGCTAGAGGAGGTTGTCGGATACTCTGGAGGTGCAGGCATTTGTGAGGAGCTGATGTGGGTGTCAGGAACCAAACTTAGCTCCGCGGCAAAAGCGGTACCTGCTCTTAACTGCTGAGCCATCTCTCAAGCCCCAGCAATCCAATTTCATTCTTTGTAAATTATACATTTTCAAATACCCTTATGGTCTTTTGGATAATGAAACAAAACTAATATTATAACATCATCTAGTGATGTCTTAAAAATAATTTTACTTAGAATTCTTCAAAAGATAATATGGAGTGATGGAAATATTTGAACAGGTTTGCCTGTGTCCAAATCCCAGCCCCCTAACTTATAAGCAGAGTGACCTTTGTCAAATTATTTCACCTAAAATTGTGTGTGTGTTGTTTTCTTCCTTTGTGAAAATAAGGTTGATTAAAATAATGGTTGTAATTAGCTAATTAATAAATACAAGGTACTTAGAACTATTCCCATGTTAATTAACGTATTTTTAAATGATAACTGTTGAGGGAAAACAATGCATTATGATTTCTGGTTGAATTAAGATTAAATTTCACACAAAACTGGGTACTCTACAACTGAAAAAAAAGTTTATTTTTCTAGTTGCAATGTAAGACCAGGCTCAACCACACAGCCTTACCTTTTACTACAGATCGTTCTTCACTGAGCATAGAATGTGATTCTTATGTCTCCATTAAATTCTTGCTTACCGTCAACTAAATGCAGAGCTCACTTTATTGCTGGTAATGAACGCTGGAGTATGTTCAAATTTGGTCTCTTCTTTAAATTTTTCTTGCTTCTCTAAGTGTCCTGGGCAAGCTCATGTTTTATTTTGCATTTATCAGCTGACAGACACACACAGCTGTGCCTTGTGGTGCTCTCCCCTGGTCCCAGCCCTTAGGAGCCGGAGATGGGAGTAATGACTGGTAGGCTTGTCTGCAACACAGCAGACCATGCATAGAAGGAAAGGAGGCAAAAAAAAAAAAAAAACCCACAAAAGTAAGAGATACATATTATTAAAAGCATATTTTGCAAAAGTTACAAAGTTATAAAATCTCAAACCTTCCAATGTGAAGTGTTATAACCATTTTCTCCAGAGGTTAAGTGATCAGCTAACATGTTTCATATCCTCCCCGATGCCATCTGTGATGTGTAGGCATAGTCACATGTACACAAATGTGCACATATAGGACACCTCAAAAAACTGAGTTATTCCATTCCTGGCAGTCATCTACTGTGTTTTTCTCTTGACATTATATGCATACTATTTGACATACCAAATCTCTCTCTCTCTCTCTCTCTCTCACACACACACACACACACACACACAACACATATAATCATTTTTATGTGAGTATTCAGAAGTGTGTAAAACATGCACAGTTATGTATTTGAATATGAATATGAACACCTCACCCACTTCTGAGGTTAAAATACCACTGATACATTGGAACCCCTGTCTGCCTGTGAATACTTACAATAAAGTTCTAGCTTATGCCACTATCTTCATTGCAGGTTCACTTATCAATGGATAGTGAAGTCATTCCTTAAGTCTTTGCTATTAGCAAGTGTTGTCATGAATTTTCTCTATTTAAAATTTTTATTACATTTGTGTGTGTGTGTGTGTGTGTGTGTGTGTGTGTCTGTGCGTGTACGCGCGCGCGCTCGCGCGTGCGCGCACACATCTCCTCCTGCCACAGTGCCTGTGTTGAGGTCTGAGGACAATTTTCAGGACTGAGTCTGATACCTGGACCCCACATGGTGAGAAGAGCTCTCACAGGTTATTCTCTGCTCTTCACAGGCAATGTGGGGGCACTCGTTGCCCCGGTAAATAAAGTAAAACGAAGAAACCTAAAACAGGAATGAATGTTGAATAAGCTATTTTTCGTACTTGCATTTTCTCACAGTCTCTTACCTCTCATAGCAAAGATCATTTGAATCAGGGGGGCCACTGATTCTAAAATTACATTTACCATTTTGGTTCCCACCTGTGCCCCTGCACCTGCACACCATGTCCTCAGCACTTCATTTTCCTTCTCATTAACACAAGGTGTTAAATTCTTAAGAAGCTGACTGTGCCTGCCTGGGACTGTTTTGAAGCTGTGTGTCCAGTTTCCCAGAGAGTCAATTTATTATTTTATTAAATGAATTTTTTTTTTCTGCACAAACTCCCTATTTCTCAGCACAGTGCAACTGGGAGGAAATGCATTTTCAAGATTTCAAATAACGTTCCCTAATGGAAAGTTTGACCACTGTTTCTGATGTGTCTTGGTACTTTCTGTTTGTAGAATTTATTTATTAAGATAGTAAAGAAAAGACTGGCTGTGTTAGAAGGATGGAGAAAGGACCAGTGAAATGGATCCGTGGTTAAGGCACACACCGCTAAGCCAGACAAAGACACCGAGTTCATTCCAGATGTTCCCCCATATCGCGTGTCTTCTCACCTTCATGCATGTGCCATGGTATGTGCGCTCTACACACACACACACACACACACACACACACACACACACACACACACAAATAAAAGTAAATTTCTTTAAAGCTGGGGAAATTTTCAGTAATTAGATGATTCATTAAATAATATATTTAACACTCCATATTGCTAATGTAAATGAGTGATAGATTCTTGCAGAAAAGAAATGGTCCTTAACTCTATACAAAAAAAGTCCACACACAGTTTTTTTTTTTTTTACAAAAATTGCTGAATTATAATCATAGATGATTATTTATTGTGGGTTTTCAATGGAGCAAAGAATGTTGTCACTGATGGCCTAGAAATGAAACAGATACTTGAAATTTTTCATTTAACATTTTATAATTTGAGTTCAGTTATTTTTTGATTTAGTGTCTATAAATAAGAACATCATAGAATAGAGAAATCAACTCCTCCCTCTAAGCCTGCGACTGTTCCTCAGCTTCACAGCGCTCTGCTTCCTTGTTGCTTTCCCCCCTGTTTTGAAATAATTTTGCTATTTGCCTTTGTTTTCCAAGCTGGTCTTGAACTTGCTTTTCTTACTTTTAAAAATGAGTGTCAATCAATATATTTTATGTATTTAAACCTACTTACCATATAAATTAAACATACGCGCTCTGGTTTTCTTCATTCTCTAGTTGTATCGTGTTTATGGATTAGTTCATTTGCATGAAGGCACTGACTGCTGGCACAGCTTTTTGCTGTGTTCAGCTTTTCAAAAGCCAAAAGATTTTGAAAGAAGATGGGCATTCTCCAGCTCCCAAATGTTGACTCTGAATTCGTCAGCCTAAGTAATAATAGGCTGCCTGCTGCCCGAAAGGCCAGAGTCACAAACCGATTAGAACATCGCGATTATGTGGAGAAAGAAACATTGGGTCATCTGATGCCAAGTATGAGCTGGACTGTGTTCTCTGACCTACTTTTCTTATGTTGGCTCTGTTTCGATGGATAGAACATGTCTAACGTTTTCTGGATACCAGAAGTAGTCATTGTTTAAACTTCAAGGTTTTAAGGAAGATGTGTTGATGATTCTAACCTTCCCAGTAATCCTATTAATTATATGGTTAATTTGTCAAAACTGTGTGTGTTAATTTAATTTTTTTTTTGCCAGCTAACAGGGTAATTGGTAGAGAATAGACATTTACTTGGTCCCTGGCTCTGGAGATTGGCAAGTGTAAGAGCATCACATAGGAATCTGGCGGGGCCCTTCTTGCTGTCACATAACATGATGGATGATACATGACCAAATAGGGCAAGTTCCTTAGTTTGGGTCTTGTTAATTTTGTCATACAGCTACCAGTTTCATCCCATCCTATCTTCATGACCTCATCCAATCTTAACTACTTCCTGTAGAGACCCATCTCCACATAGCAATAACATAAGAATTAGGGAATTAAATTTCCAACACATGGTCTTTGAGATATAAGTTCAAATTATAGTCCTAGAAGATGTGAAGAGCCAATGATTAACAAAAACATGAAAGCAAAGCTCACCATTGCACACAGGTCTGATGTAGTACTTGAAACTTCACTGCTACATTCAAAGGTTAGAAAACTCAAGTTATAAACTTTACTGAGATAATTCACATACATAAAATTCACCTTTTTGTTTGTTTTGTTTTCCAGACAGGGTTTCTGAATTTACACTGGTTGTCCTTTAGACCAGGCTGATGTCAAACTCAGAGATCTGCCTGTCTCTGCCTCCCAGGTACTGGTATTAAAGGTGTGTGCACCATCACAACCAGTATAAAAATTTTTAACAGATGTACAGTTCAGTGGTTTAAGATACTCAGATATTCAAATGAGTGATTGTATGACCACCAATACTATGTATTTCAAAACATTGTCATCAGTTCAAGAAGCTCTGCCACATTAAGAGTCCTTCTTCGGAGTTAGCTCTCTGGAATGGCTGATTTAAAACATTGGTAGTGCTGGCAAGATGGTGCAGTAGGTGAGGACTCCTGCTGCCAAGACTGAAGACCTGAGTTCAGTCACAGAGAGCCAAGTAGTGAAAACACAGCATCGGTGAAAACACAGCTTCGGCTCACCAGCTGGAAAAAAGCAGCATTCAATACAGTCTAAGATAAATAGTAATCCTTCACCAGGATTAGAAAGGTGCCTCATTATTCCAATAGTAGTCCCTAGAAGAGGACAACTGTCAAGTTCACTGAATGGACATCACTACGGCATTGTTGCTGAGACCTGGAGGAAGGCAAGGCTGCTGTTCTCACCACTTAAAATTGTCTGGAGGCCTGAGAACATTTAGTGAGGGAGGGGAAGAGGATCGAGAAGGGACCAGGATGCCCTTTTTGTGTGGAAGTTGAAGAGAGGATCAACTCCAGTGCCTCAGTGTGATAACTAGGCAAGTACTGAATCGCTGGGCCCTGTCCCCTTCTTCTTCTTCTTCTTCTTCTTCTTCTTCTTCTTCTTCTTCTTCTTCTTCTTCTTCTTCTTCTTCTTCTTCTTCTTCTTTTTTTTTTTAAAGACTATGTTCACCAAGTTGCCCAGGCTGGCACAGAACTCACTCTTAGAGCCTAGTCCATTCCTGAGCTCGACATCCCCCTGTCTCATCCTCCTCAGAGGCTGAGATTATTGGCATGTACCAACAAGCCCAATCCACTTTGTGAATATTATTGCATTGTGTGAACACTCGAAAGCATCTATGGATAAGTTACTAGGACCATCAAAGTGGATGGATAGAAGGTAAGTATTAGGCAATCAACTTCTGGCCTGCAGTCTCTGCTGAGGCATCTCAAAGTTAACAGAAGTCCAGGCTGGCAAGACGACTCAGCAGATAAAGGCACCTGCCATCAAACCTGATGACCCGTTCCATCCCTGAGTCCCACATAGTGAAAGGAGAGAACTGACTCCTACAAGCCATATACATATGTGCATGCTCACATGTGCACACACTGTGTATCACCTACACAAACACACACACACTCACATACACACAAAACAAAAAAACTTAAGGAACAAACAAAAGCCTCAACTCTTGATTGTTTTGCCCTACAAACCTTCTCTTTTTCTACCTAGTTTCATCTTTTGCAGGACCATTTATCTAGTTGCTTTGGCCAGAATTAAGTCTGCATTGCCTTTGTACAAATCACCCTTCTTGTACGTGGGTGGAGCCCATGCCAGGGGTCATACTCAGACAGCCATGTGTGAGCTGAATTTTATTTAATTGTTTAATGCTTCCTCTATTGCTTTGGGGAAAGGAGTATGATTGTGTGTGTGTGTGTGTGTGTGTGTGTGTGTGTGTGTGTGTGTGTGTGTGTTGCTTACAAAGGTCACAGAACAACTTTCAAGAGTTGGTTCTCTCCTTTCGCCGTGGGTTCTGGGGACTGAACTTGGGCTTGCACACTGCTCACCCGCAGTTCCACCTCTCAGCCCTGTGAGCTGAATTTTAGTTAGCTACTCTCATTCAATGAACATTTTCACAGCTGTATATTCGAGTCTGTCTTCCTCCCTGCCCACCTTTCCTCATACTCAACTAATTCACAGTGCTGCCAAATCTATCTCCAAAATGCACTCGAACCCACTCTCTGCTCTTTCCTTCAGGCCTAAACCACCACCAGCTCTCCCCCTGAAAACTGAACAGTGTCCTTCCAGCTGGCCACGCCGCTCCAGCAGCTGCTTCTGCAGTCCATTCGCTCCAGAGAGGAAGTGATGATCTTACAACAGAAGTATCTCTGGCTTCATTCTTCACTTAGGAAAATGAATCCAAAGACTTGGCTAAGAACCGCAAGTCTCTGCATTGTTTGATCCTGTTTCCAGCCTGTTTCTACCACTTAAGGTCTCTATACCTGCTCTGCTCTCAACATAAACTTACTTCAGTTTGATGTGCTGAGGATCTGTCCTGCCTCGGGCTTGGGCTTTCACAGGTGCTGGCTTTTCTTTTGGAATAATAAGAACGACGCTGCAAAACCAGCTAGTACTCATTTGCTTCTGCGGTGTGCTGGGGACTCAGCGTCATACCTTACAAACTCGAACGCATGCGTTCATCACAGAAGTTACGCGGGACGGGTCTCCTGCGCTCCACATTTAAGGGATAAGGGAGCTAAGGCGCAGACAAGTAGACCAAAGTCCCACAGCTTATAGGGGTGAGCTTCGCCTCAATCTTATTCAGCGGCTCCTTCTCTCACTCTGGGTCCTAGGGCATCAGTCCTGTCTTTGGAGAGGTCTGACTTGACCAATGTGTTTGTGTGGGACCGGAGAGTAGCGAGGAGCGGAGTGTGTCTGTTAGCCACTCTCTGAGCTCTTAGTGTCCTTCATACATGCCACGGCTCACTTATGTTTACATCCCTCTTCCCTGTCTCCTCTACTCGGATGTAAGCCTTGTGGGGACAGGCACTTGACAGACGTGCCAGCGTGCTAAGCACACTGCAGAGTACAAGGATGAAGGGAACACTCTCACTAACGGGCACCCTGCTATGCCCCTAACACCACGCAGCATATGTTGGTTGGGTATCTAACGATCTCTTTTCTAAGCGGATTCTCGCATCCACAAAAATAAATCTTTAATAACTTTAAACAAAATTTAAGAAATTAAAGGAGTTGCTTCTCCATTAACTTGACTGGCTTTGCTAGAATCCTCCTTAGCCATGCCTGACTTCCTGTAAAGGGTAGACAGCAGACTGACAGGGAGGAGGGATGTGGTTAGCTGTGAGCTGGAGATAAGCTAATATAGTTCTTTTGGAAAGAAGTCATGGTTGAGGTCTCTGCTACACTCGGTGGCTTTAATAATAATCATTTTTCCAATTGGAGGTCTACTTAGAAAATAAATACTTGGTATTTTCTTATTGATTGAATGACTTAATGTATCCCGACGTTCTGCCAGGTTTCTTATCAAAAGAGGCAGAGACCAATTGACTAATTGAACTAAAGGAAACTTACTGAAAACAGACCAGACTCACAGACCCTACGGGAGACTGCAGGGGACTGTGGGGTGTGCAAGTCAGCAGGAAGCAAGGAGCATGCTCAGTCACCCTTTCGTTTCCCCATTGTGTGGTGAGGTCCCAGTCCTGTCCCCACTGCCCTCTGTTCCTGTGTTGTGTATGCCATGGGAAGTCGAAGGAGAACCCTCTGATAAACCTGGTTCATGTGCTTCACTTCCCAAGTCCTCATTCCCACATCAGGGCTACACACAGGGAAAGTCCTTACAAGATCACAATTCAAGAGGATGCCTCAAAGCCAGCTCCAAATGCCTCTTCTATAGGGAAAAGGAGAGGTGTGTACTTGGACTTCTACTAACTTGGAAGTTGTGTTCATGACATAGATTTTACCCCATACACAGACAGCAGGGCATCATCGTGTATCTTTATTTTGACCTAGACAAGAAATAAAAGCATGTCTTGTCATGAAAGGTAAAATACACGACGAACTCATTATGAATGAGTTATGTGTGACATCACCTTGTCAGGACCAAACCGAAGAAAGCACCACACATTCTTTGCAGATGTAGAGATGATATTTCATACCAGTAAGTAATGACCCTAATACATTTTCCACTAACCACTGGCCTCTGTACCTGGTTTTTATATCTGTAAGTTTAATTCCGGATATATTAATTTTGTGATGTTATAACAAAGTGTCAGACACTAGATAACTTATGAAGAGTCTTATTTGGCTCGATTCTGGTAGCTAAAGGGTCTAACTAGCATGGCTGTGACATCCTTGAAAAGACCCCTGGCTGTGGGGACAACCTGGAAGGGAAGTGAAAGGGACATGGCCGCCTGTGAACGAGAAAAGAGAGGAGGAACTAACCCACTCCCGTGGGACCTAGCCTACCCCCGTGAGACAGCATTAATTTTTATGTGAAGAATAGTTCTCTGGGATATAATTACCTTTCTCTTGGCCCCATCTCCTAACTCATGAGAAACTAAGTCTGCAGCACCTGCACTCTGGGGGACTGGGGAGGGGGCAGGCTTCATTTAACCATACAGGGATCAGTTCACTGTGTTCAAAAGTGAACTCATCTTTTTCATGCCTGACACTTTTTCTGTTTCCCCAGTTTGGGTAAATGCATCATTTTGTCCTGTGCTTCACTGTCTGCGTGCAGATCCTCTCTCACTTATTCCTTCATTTTGCTGTTCAAATATGTGTCTTTTTCTCTCTTGCCCTTTACCAAAGTCCTGGTTCAAATTCAGGACATCTGTGCTACTCACTGATTTTCCAGCTTGGCTTGGCTTTAGTTGGTCTCATCGGCTATGTGTAGGCTGCTGGTGATCATTCTAGCGATGCATCTCATTATTTCCTGCCATCTTAGTGCATGGACCACCCAGACTCTGAATCTATTTTTTTCCAACTAATCCAGGTGTGTGTGTGTGTGTGTGTGTGTGTGTGTGTGTGTGTGTGTGTGTGTGCATGTGCACACACATGCTCACACTTGGGATTAAACACTGGGCTTTATACATGCCAGGCAACTACTATACCACTGAGCTATATTGGCAGCTCTGACATTTTAAATGTAAATTTAAACTGGCTAATCTTTCTCTCTCACTGAATTCCTGCAGTGTGTACATTGAGTATGCGTGTGCACTGCATGCACACCACACACACACACACACACACACACACACACACACACACACACACACACGAATACATAGTCTCATCCATAGTTGTATTTTCTCCACTTAGCATATTCTTGGTAGACAATGAAACACGTTTTTTTAAATAAATGAAGCAGATGGCATTGAGTGGAGCACATGGACGAAGATGAGACTGTATTCCAGACCCCAAGCCAAGAGAATACGAACTTTTGATGTTCCTTCTACTCACGCTGCTTTACTTTACTCCAAGACGGAAAGGTCAGGAAAGCAACCCTGCCACAGCACACATCCTGGACCCTCTTTCCTTCTGGCTACAGTGCTTGCTACTTACTGTTTTGATGTGGGAGGCAAGCTCTGCCGTTCCCATTGCTAAACCAGGGCGTGTCTTAAATGTCACATAGCACATGGATTTGGGGTCCGTTCCGTTGTAAGTCTCCATTGTCCTGTCTTCTCTCTGCTGCTCCGGTGGCTCCACCCCAAATCTGCCTTTGACCTTGGCACCACCCCTCGTTATGGGCACTCAAGACCTGCGTTGCTTTGTGGCCTAGAGCCAAGAAAATCTATTAGGCAGTGCTCAAAGGAATGTTTTCCAAAAGGAAGAAAACACAGAAGTTGAGTTTTCAAGTATCTCTGAGTTTTCAAGTCCAGCCTGGTCTGCATAGGGAATGCCAGGCCAGCCAGAGCAGGATAGTAAGACTCTGTTCCACAAAAGACAAAATGAAAAAAATAAATTAAATAAAATAAGAGGAGAAGAGAAGTGAGGAGAGGAGGGGAGAGGAGAGGAGAGGGAGGGGAGGGGAGGAGAGGAGAGGAGAAGGAGGGGAAGGGAGAGGAGAGACATGATGGGAGAGAGTCGAGCACAGCCACAACGATGATAGCTGAAATAGCTCTTTGTTTTAAATAACTTTTGTAGCCTCACATCCACACACCACATGTGCATACGTGTAGAGACATTCTTCCATCATTTTCTTCCTCTCAAACTTTTTTTTTTGATCACCAATCACTCTGCTAATCTCTAGAACAAAAGCTTTCTAATAAAGATCTCGTCTGTTTTTCATACCACTCATAATCTGAGAAAAAGAAATGATTCCATTAAAGGCAATTGGAGGAAGATAAACGTGTTAATGGAAACACACGCGGGTGTGGTGGTGACTGGAGAAACTGTACCTTCTGAAATGTGACATCTAATGCCCATAAAATCTTACCCATGACTCCTCAACCTTCTCTATCTTACGTTTCAAACCCTTTTTAATTATCTTATTACATGCTCAGTATCTCATCCGTATAGTTCACAAAAGATACTCAACAGGAATTTGGGGGCAGTCATTATTATCAGAAGAATTTTAAAATATCATTTGAGACAAGGTTTCAGTGTGCAGCCTGGAGTGGCCTCTAACTCCAGAGATCTATCTGCTCTGCATCCTCAGTGCTGGGTGTAAAGGCATGTGCCACCCTCTTAGACCAGAAGACGTCATCTCACAGATCAGTAGGTAACAAGAGAACCATAGCAGCAGCTTATTCTGGTATACAAAACACTGAGTGAGGTTAATTTATATTGTGGGGAACCTTGACAGAATGAGTTGATGGTAAATATATCACCTTCTACCAACACCACACAGAATCCCAAATGACAATTTAAATTGAGTCTTCTAGGTAATGCAAAATCATGTACTGTTAGAGGTGGAAAGCATTTCAGCCTCTTGTTCCACCATCCTCCTCTGTACTATGAGTTCTTCCTGTTTTAGGCTGAGGTCATTTAAACACACGTTTCCTAACCATGTAGGAAGGTTGATAGTTTCTGACTGATGGTGAGGAAGGAAACTCAGGTCAAAAGTCTATCTTGCATTAGCCCCCTTTTAATAACTCCACACACGTTTAAACACCACAGCTTTGTTTAGTATGTCTTCAGAGGATTTGCAGAGAAACGGTCTCGCTCCTATAGTGAAGAGGTGTGCAGCACACACCATCAGAATGCTCTCTTCTAGTGTGTTAGAACACATCTTGGGGTGGGGTTGTGTGACTGCCAACGGATTTAGCTGTGGTTTATTCTAACCCTTGCTGTCTCTTTGAACTATCAAGGTTGTTTGATCCAGCATTAGAAGATTGCATTTTGTGAGAACCAAGCCAACACCCACTACAGCTGTCGGACCAGCAACGTGCGTCACACCACAGACAGCCTGCCCAGCCACTGCCTTCCGGTTCCTGTTATTGTCTCAAAAATGCCAAAGTTTGGAATTAAAAACTGCTCATAGAAGCCCTTGACTCCGATTCTGTGATCCAATGTAAAAACGCTCACAAGAACACGCTTGGGTTCTTGAAATCAAACGGGAAGAAAGTCTAGGTATGCAGTGTTACTTTCTCCTGAAAAGAAATTTGGATGTATCTGACCGAGCAGTGGCCACACCTTCTCCGGTCCCTCAGCCTTTATCAGCATCCCGGCCTTCCAGCTTTAGATTACAGCGTGCTCCAGTTTCCTCTGCCTGAAACACTTCTTGGGGACTGGCTGCCCGGCCACCTCAGTGTCTTCCTTTCAGCCGCTCGGTTCAACCAGGACAATCTGGCCCCGCGTTCAAGAAATTGCTTAGTCAAAGCTTGCCCGTCTCCCCACACCATTAGCCACTTCCAGGCCATCTGGGTGTTTTGAAGTCTACAACACGAACAGGCTCCTAGCTGCTAGCACACAGACCTCTGGCCTCTTTCAGCTTCCTGATGTAAATTTTATTTGTGGTCTGAGCACTTCTCAGGTCCCTGTTTCGGGCCCCCTTGTGTCCACTCTCTACTCTCACAGGATAATCATTTTCTTTGATAGCTTAAAACAAAACAAAACAAAACAAAACAAAACAAAACAAAACCAAAACAAAACAAAAAACCTAAAAAAAAAAAAAACCCTTGAAAACACAAGGTATTAAATGCCCATTACAACACTGTGAAGAACAGAGTGAGCTAGTGAGTAGAAGATTGGCTACCGTCTCTTCATTCCATAACGTGTGTGTGTGTGTGTGTGTGTGTGTGTGTGTGTGTGTGTGTGTGTTTACATGCATACACATGAGCATAGCATGTTATTTAAATACCAGCAAACTTCACAGAATTATATTATATGTAATCTCAAATGACAAATTGAGTTTTACAGATAACCTAATATCGCCCGTAGTTAGATTTGCAATGTTATGCTTCCTTACTCTACCTTCTATAGATTTCATGCTTTTTAGACTTCTGTCATTTAAACATGCACTTATATGCATGTTTTGTTACAAAAGATAGATTATCAGGATGGACGGATAGCTCAGTTTCCCAGAGCACTTGTTCTTGCAGAGAGCCTGGGTTCAGTTTCCAGAACTCTAGCTCCAGGGGATCTGATGCCCTCTTCTGACTTCCTTGAGCACCTTGCAGTGCCCATACATACATGCAGGCAAAACATTCATACACATAAAATAAAATAAAAGTAAATTTAAGAAATTGGGTTATGTGCTGTGTAACTGGGGTTTTTCTTTACTTCAGATCATGGGTATCTTTCCTGGTCAATGGACTAGCCACCTAGTCCTTTAAAAGACTCCATGGTGGGAGGAGGGGCTTACAAGGTCCCACCCCTATGTGAGGATCTACAGTCAGTAAGTGATTAGTGGGGTGGGGGGTGGGGGGTGGGGGGAGACATTTTCTTCAGTAGTGTGCCCACTGGTAAGATGCCCATCTCCTGTAAATATGGATGGCAATTCAGGGTCACCCAGGCCTTCCGTTCTCACCATGTAAATGTTACCTTTACTACAGGGCCCCCTTGAGCAGCTGATACACCTCTGGGAACCCGAGCTGGGGCTGGAGCTGCAGCCTGCTCTGGATCTTGATCTTGGCCTTAGGACTCTGGCAACGCTGGCGCGAGCATTCTTCCCAAGTTCAAGGTGGGCAAGGCAAACAAGTCAGTCGTGTTTGTAGTTGACACCCTTTGTGATCTTGGACTTTAAGAGGGCCCCCCCCCTCCCACCCCCTACCCCCCCATTCCCCCCCCCCCCCCCGTAGCCCCGGCACTGTATTTTTATGCTTCTCGGTGAAAGTATGTGTGATGGTTAGTGTGGATGGTCAGTTTGACAAGAGCTAGGATCACCTAAGAGACAAGCCTCCAGGTACACCTGTGAGCGATCATTCAGGTTAGGTTAGCCTCTGGCCATGCCTGTGAGAGACTGCCTTGTGTAGGTTAATTTAGGTGGGAAGACACACCTTGACTGTGAATGGCACCATTCCCTGGTCTTGGGTGCTGGGTTGCATATAAAGGAGAAATCCTACTGAGCATAGGCATTCGTTGCTCCTTTCTTCACAAAAGCAATGTAAGCAGCTGCTTCCGGATCCTTGACTTCCCTGACACGTGGACCGTACTCTCTGTTAATCAAAGTAAACCCTTCCTCCCCAAACTGCCTTTGTCAGCGTTATTTTATAACATCTTGGGAAATATGACTAAGACAGCACCAGCACGCCCCTCACATCCACCCAGTGAGGACATTCATAGCTCAGTGATAATCATCTTCATGCTATTTTCCAGGTATTTTTATGGGTGGTACGGTTCATTGATTTGGCTAGTCTACACGGGAATTGCCTCCTGAATTTTCTGTTATCACTGTCTGTGTTAGCCTTCCAAAATCATTTGTCTGGCCTGCTGCAGTTTTAACATCTTTTTAACATCCTTCCTTTCTTGCCTTTCACATTCATCAAGCGTCTACCAACATGCTTCACATCTGCCCTTCTCTTGTGAGTAAACCAGACAGTGACCATGCATTTAGTTTAAAACTTTCACAGACTTTCATTTGCCCACAGAAGAAAATTCCTTCTTGACTTAAAGCATGGGACTTTTAAAAAATATTTTTATCCTAAGGACAGTATGGTGGCACATACCCTTAGTCCCAGCACTTGGGAGGCAGAGGAAAGGGGATCTCGGAGTTTGAGGCCAGCCTGGTCTACAAAATGAGTTTCAGGACAGCCAGGGCTGTTACACAAAGAAACCCTGTCTTGAAAAAAAAATTAACTTTTATTTATTTATACATCTATCTATCTATCTATCTATCTATCTATCTATCTATCTATCTATCTATCTATCTATCTATCTACTTATTTATTTATTTTGAGACAGGGTTTCGTAATATCACTGGTTGGTTTCTAGACTTGCTATGTAGCCCAGAATAACTTCAAACTTCTAATCCTCCTGCCTCTACCTCCTGAGTGCTCAGATTACAAGAATTTGTTACCAGGCCTGCGTGTACAGTGTTGGGGATCAGACCTAGGGTTTTGTGAATGTTAGGCAAGCACTCCATTATCAGAAGTACTTCTACAGATTCTGCTACTTTTTAAAGGTCAAATCTTGCTGCATAGCTTAGGCTGGTTTCAAACGCTTTATGCTCTTGCTTCAGCCCCGTGACTGCTGGGACTATAGCTGTGCACTGTCATGCCTGTCATTCCCTGGTCACCTCTCCAGCATCCTTTCTCACTACTTCCCAGTTCCCATCAAAATGCTGACACACACACACACACACAGAGGCATGAAGTTTTTTGAGACCTCCAGACATCTACATACTTAAAAATATCAAGTCACCAGTGTGAGACAGTCTCTTGTGCCCTGATTTGGAAAATTCTTATTCTTTATTTTTCAAAGTTTTATGAAGCTATCTTAATAAGGATTTTGGCCAATTTCTCCAGACAAGAGAAATTACTTTTTTCTTTACTATTTGCAAATATTTTATGCATGCTCACTGAACATATTTCTGTGACATTTATTTTATTTTATTTTTTTAGTAAACATAGGCTTACTAAGGAAGATTGAGAAAAGACTCCTGAGAGTGGGCTTGGATTCAAGGAAGGAATAGGACATACATTATTTTATTTAACTATATTATTACCTATCTTTTAAGTATTACCCCCAGTTCTTTGATAGAATGGACCAGACATTAATTCTTCTTTGAATATTCACCACTCACACTTATGGGCCCCTAGCAACCACTCAGGACATTTTTATGATAACAATTTGACATGCTTTTCTCCTTTAGCCTCCATAGCCACCAGTTACCATTTCATTACCTTCTTAATTATCCTGGAATTTTTTCTCTTATCGTTCTATTTTATGTTTCTCTCCTCTTCCTCTCCACCCTCCCCCACTCTCATTTTGTTTTTGGGACAGTATCTTCCTATGTAGCTCTGGCTGGCCTGGAACTTAGGATGTAGGATAGGACTCTAAACTCACAGAGATGTGCCTTCCTCTGCCTCCCAAGTGCGGAGACTAAGGGTGTGCACCACCACGCACTTCATCTCTACTGTTAGCATAGCACATGAATTCATTCCCTTTTAAGTGTGCACTCGGCAGCATTTGCTAAATGTGAACTTTGGGCACTGCAGTCTGGCCTAGAGAATCCATGACAGCTCACTGAGGGAACAGACAGACCAACTGACCTATGACAGAACTAGAAAACCCTGGTTTTTCCATCCTATATTTTCTCCCCTGATCTTATGTCCCTTCACAGTCATTGTCAGGGCCCTCCTAATGGGTGTGATCATCTTGCTTTTTTGCTGAAAACTTTGCAACTTTCTATTTTTTTTCCTGCAGACAAAAAAATTCATCTTGTAAGTCTACATACTTGACTACTGACAGTCAAGACTCTACACTTAACATCCAGTTCTATTTGCTTACTTCCTCTGCAACTTCCTGATTTCTTCCTCTTCTAGGTCTCTTTTCTATGATGTCTTCCAGGATCCTTCTAGAAATAATCATCATTTCATTTGTTGCTGTTGTTACTGCATTAGAGTTTATTTTGCTTTGTGCTACAATGATTTCTGTATGTATTTAGCTCCATCATTAGATTGAGAAAAGAATAGATAGAAAACAATATTTTTGATTTCACAAAGTGAATATTAGCAGGAAAATAATGGGCTTTGAATCTGAAGCTTATTTTTTATTCCATTTGAAGGTTATTCTATTCTTTCATTATCTGCTTCTCCGATACTTCTGCCTATAAGGTTATAGACTCATACACCATGGAGTTAAGATGGTTTTATAGATCATATGGACATTTTATAAATAACTTGATACCATGGTTTACTGATTCTTTTAGAATTGATTTCATTGCCTAGAGCCACAGAAAAAATGCTCAGGAACAAGCCTTCATTAGTGAAGCGTACTTTTTGCATGTTGTTATCTGAAATTCGATGCAGTATTACAATAAAGTATTTGTGTTTCACTTGCTGAACAAATTAATACTGCTTACTCTTTTGATTAAAAGATCAAAGATTTTTGTAATCATGTCTTCACACATTTTGCATGTAATCTGTTCATCCTTGGGTACGTACGTGATAACGAAGCTATCAGTTATGTAAATGTTTAGAAGCTGATGGTAATGAGACTTGGATTAGTTCTAACGGAGGAATGAGGAGGAGGAACGTGCCTTCCTCTCTCATGCCTGCAGAGGAGGATAATTCTTCGCCCCCCCCCCCAGTTAAAAGCCCTTTGCTGATGCAAAAATTATTCTGTGTTGCTTTTAATCTTTAATTGATGCATGTGCCCAGAAGACAAGTGACTATCGGGAGTTGTCAGGAATCTTGAATGGAGACATAGACAGCCATGGATGAAATAGGTAGTACAAAGGAGTTTTCCATCAGTGTGATCATTAAGTAATCTTCATGTGGACATAGATTCTTAGAATAGAATATTTGTTCAAAATAAGGATTTTTTTCTGAGGATGTTATCGCTGTGGTAGAATGCTTGCCTAGCTTTTGCAAGGCCCTGGCCTCAATTCCCAGCAGCTGTATACACATACCCAAATAAAGGTCAGAAGTTAATGAGTTAATGGTGGTGGTGCACCTCTTAATCTCAGCACCCAGGAACCTGGAGCAAGGGGATCACCACTCTGAAGCCAGCCTGGACTTCATAGTAAGACTGTGTCTTAAAAAAAAAAAAGCACAAAAGGCATCATGTTCTGCATTTCATTGAGATGCAATTTGTAATATACTGTACAGTCAGTCCGGAACTGTGCCTCGCCTTCTCTTAATTTCAACTTCCTTACTTATAAATCTTTAAAGATAACAAAAAAAACAAAAAACAAAAAACAAAAACTTCCTTTAAAAGGAGGACCAAAGGCCAGCGAGGCAGCCCAGCCAGTAAAGATGCATGCTGTGCAAACCAGGAGACCCGATTCTGAGCCCAGAAACCATGGAGAGGGAGAAAGAGAGAACTGACTCCACAAAGCTGTCTGGTGACTTCTACCTGTGTACTGTGGCATACACGCCTCCCCCACACCTACATACACCTCCTCACTACCAATAATAAATAATAAAATAAAAATTGTTAAAGGTTTGTTGTGAGGGTTGAATCATAAAGCCTAGGTACAGCATCTAGCACAGGTAGTAGGTGATAGATCATCACCAAGTGTCGGTTATTGAACAGCATCAGCACCACTGGGCTGTGTTCCCCAGGCTACCTCTCTGTCACTGTGAGCCACAGAATGTTATGTGGACTCCTAATCTGAAACCGGATATCTGGCTATGCTTCCCCTATCCATCTTCCACTGTTCTTTTTTTTTTTTCTAAGGCTTTTATAAAAAGTTTATGTATCTCTCTGTGTGTCCATGTGAGTTTTAGGCACACCATGTGCATGCAGGAAGCCCTCCAGAGAAGATGCTGGATCTCCTGGAACTAGAGTTACAGGCAGTTCTGAGCCACCTGCTGTGGGTGGTGTTCTGCCACACTCTTCCTGACTCAGTGGACTGAAACCATGTGCCAAAATATTCCCTTCCTTGACTCTGTTTTTTCTGTTTTTCCAGTGGTCAAAGCAACACTTTCCTTTTTGTGGCCAAAGCAACATAAAAGTAACACATACAACCAGGCGGCGGTGGCGCACACCTTTAATCCCAGCGCCTGGGAAGCAGAGCCAGGCAGATCTCTGTGAGTTCAAGGCCAGCCTGGTCTACAGAGCGAGCTCCAGGACAGGCACCAAAACTACACAGAGAAACCCTGTCTCAAAAAACAAAAACAAAAACAACCCCCAAACCCAAAAACCAACAGCCGCAACAACAACAAAACAAAAGTAACACACACAATAGGAAAATGGAGCAACATTAAACATGATTTCTATCCTTAGAATGGGTTGTGTTTGGGAAGGAGTGGTTTGCATAATTTTAAAACTACCTTGTTAGACCAATTGATTAAATTAGAACACAAATGAAGACTAAAATATTTTATCAATGTTGAATCTGGGTCCTCTGGAAGAGCTGTCAGTGCTCCTAACCTCTGAGCCATCTCTCCAGGCCCATATTTTATTAATGTTAAATATACCAAAGCTTAAAAAAAACCCGTGAAAGAGTACACCCATGTTATTTTTTAAATTTGATTTTTAATTATATGTATATGTGTGTATGTACATATGGGTGCAGGTGCCCATGGAGGTTAGACACCTCAGATCCCCCTGGAGCTGCGTGGGTGGATGTGGGTCACCTACTGGGAGTTCAACTGAGTACATACTCTTAGCCATCGATCTGTCTCTCCAGCCTGATATGCTTAAGAAAACATGTACTCAATAATACAAGGGCAAAAGTGTATGCAAAATGTTTAAAAAGTAGAATGTGAAGGTGAGAGAATAGATATATATGCAAAAAATGGGGCAAAATGTTGAGCTACGAATATACTAGTGTTCTTTGTTGTGCATGGGTTTGGGGACTTTTCTATAAATATAAAATTATTTTTAAATATAGCTTTTAAAGAGGAAAGTAGATATATAGACATTGGCCTGGAAAGATATTCAGAACTTAGTCCTTATTACTGAGTAATATCTGAGGAAAAATATTTCAGATCTATAGGTTTGTTATATATATTAAGTCACGTGCTCAACAGCTATGCTTTGGCAAATTATCTCTGGGAACATATAACAGATGAACAGGAAGGTACACTCATACATACTTCTCCAAGTGTATCTATCCTGTAGATACCACATTTACAATTCAGAGGATAGAGGTTGTGGGATGTTTTACCTACATAATTATGACAGTCTTATCTGAAATAAGTGCCCGAGTATCGAGTTACAAAGCAGGAGACTGGAGCTGGAGAGATGGCTCAGTAAGTTAGGGCCACTTACCCCTAGTGACAGTGAGGGAGTTCTGCCCTACTTCCTAAACATTTCACAGCTTCCCAAACTAATGCTCCCAACTGGGAACCAGCATTCAGAATATGAGCTAGGGGACAGGGAGCATTTTAGATACAAGGCGTAATACCTACAACCTGGGAATTTTCTACAGCTTTTCTTTATCTTCCATGACCTTAAACTCTCAGAAGCTTTCTACTTGCCTTTGTATGGAATGTTCTCATTTACATGTTTTCTTTCCTGGGTTTGTATTTTATGCTTCAAAGTCTTCCCTGAAAATCAGTTATAAAATATTCAGGTCTGCTCTCCCTTTTAAACTTTATTTTTATTTATTCATTTGTGTGTGTGTGTGTGTGTGTGTGTGTGTGTGTGTGTGTGTGTGTGTGTGTGTGTGTGTTTGTTACACATACAGTGCTACATAGGTAGAGGTCAGAAACAGCTGGACAACTTTTGTGAATTGCTTTTCTGCTTCTACCTTGGGTTCTACGTATTGAACTCAGGCTTGTGTAGCAATCTCCTTTACTGGCTGAGCCAGCTCACTGATCCTTTGCTATATCTTCTTCTACATCTTGAAAGAGACAATTTTTTAAAAATCCATTACCTGATGAATAACTAAACAAACAAAGAGAATGTCATACATCCATATAAAGAAATTTTACTCATCCAGAAAATAGAATATGGGCCTGATGTACTCTGTACGTGTGGGTGAACCTTGACAGGATCATGTTAAGTGAAAAGAGCTTGACACAGGGTCTACCCATCACATACTTTCATCTTTGTGACACTGAGTGGCAAATCCACAGATACAGAAAACATGTAAGTGCTTTCCTGAAGGTGGGAGGGAGGGGAGTGAATGCCTAATGAACATGGAGTTCCTTTTAGGGTGACAGAAATGTCCAGAAGCTGGATGGCTGTGATGAGCATCTTAGTCTGGGTTACTATTGCTATGAAGAAACACCATGACCCAAAGCAAGTTGAGGAGGAAAGGGTTTATTTAGCTTATGTTTCCAAATCCATAGTCCATCACTGAAGGAAGTTAGGACAGGACTCAAACAGGGTAGAAACCTGGAGGCAGGACCAGATGCACAGGTCACGGAGTGAACTTGCTATCTTTTTATTTAATCATCAAATATCTAAATGATTAATTAGTTTTGGCCCACTGGTTGACATGCTTTTCATTGTAATGTTGTAGAATGTTATTTTAAGGTGTGTTACTTTTGTCTATGTTGTATTTGTCTAATTCTGTGAAGCTGTGTTACTGTGTCTGCCTAAAACACTTGATGGTCTAATAAAGAACTGAATGGCCAATTGCAAGGCAGGATAAATGATAGGCGGGCCTGGCATCCAGAGAGAAAAAATATAAGGAGCAATCTGGAGGAAGAAAGAAGTAGCCAGAGAAGGAAGAGGACTCCAGGGGCCAGTAACTCAGCTACACAGCAAGCCACGGAGTAAGAGTAAGATTTACAGAAATAGGAGAATGAGAAAAACCCACAGGCAAAAAAGGTAAAGGGGATAATTTAAGAAAAGCTGGCTAGAAACAAGCCAAGATAAGGCTGGGCATTTATAATTAAGAATAAGTCTCCATGTGTGATTTATTTGGGAGCTTGGTGGTAGCCACCCCCCCCAAGAGCAAAACCAACCAACAACATTGTAATCATAATTGTGAGGGAAACTTGAATTCCAGATTTCTGCCCTGACCCTCAGTTCTGTATGCCTCTCCTTACTCTACCACTGCATTGCTGTGATGAAGTGCAGCTCTACATTGTGCTTTGATATCTTGCAGGACTGGCTTCATTATGCATCTTCATCACTACAACTTCCTTCTTAGAAAGTTGCTAGAAAATCCTGTATATGTATTACAATAGACAAATGTTAGAATCTTTTATTCAGATTTCATGTGAAGAAGGCTATTGGATTTTTTTCAACTATTGTTTTTAGAGCAGTTTTAATTTCACAACAAATTAGGCAGAAGTTTTGGATCTAGCTCTTATGTCCTCAACCCTGCCCCCCATCCCCAAGCACAGCCTCTTTTACTATTGACATCCTTTACCGCAGCGGTAAATTTGTTCAGATCAATGAGCCTGTAGTGACACATCATTGTCATCAACAGTCCCCAGTTCACACTAAGGTTCATTCTTGGGGTTGTCCTTCTGTGGTTTTGACATGTAATGACGGATCTGTCACAGTACTACCATGCAGAGTAGACTCACAGCCACAAAAACAATCCCTGTGTTCTGCTGATTCAGTCATCCTTTCCTATGAACCATGACTTTGCTTTTATTATCATCATCATAGCTTTTCTTTTTCCAGAACGTCATATCATTGGAATTAGGCACATGTAGCCTTTTCAAATTGGCATCCTTCAGTTGGTAATATTAATTTTTCCTCTATGTATTCTCAAGTCTCATTTTTAACACCAAATTATTGTGATATATTACCACTTGTCTATCCATTTATCTTCTGAATAACACAACAATTGCCTCCAAGTGTTGGTAATTATTAATAAAGCTATTATAAGCATCTATATGCAGGCTTATGTAGCCATAACTTTTCAAGTCTTCCCTTTGGGTAAATACTGAGAAGCATAATTCCTCGATCACATTAAGAGTATGCTCATTTCAGTTTGCTATATTGACAGGCTGTTTTCGAAGCATACTCTGTGGTTTTGCATTAAGTACTGTGATGACTGAGAGCTGTCACTCTACGCCCACATCAGCATTTGGTATTGCCAGTGTTTAGAGGTTTGGACATTCTAAGAGGTGGGCAGTAGGCTGTTTGGCTTTTGATTTCAAGGTTATCACCCAATGTGTGGTTGGCTCACCATATTCCATTTTTTCTTACGCTTTTCAATGGTAATATATAGTTTTATGTAGGTTCTTGATACTTTCGTGAAACTAACTTTTATTTATTTACATATGTATTCCATTATCGATGACATATCTGCAAGTAATAGTTTGAGTCTGCAAGTCATTGATTTTTACACATTTCCTTGCTTTGATTACCTTACTGAACTGTGATACTAGATGGCATGATAGAATCATAATAATGTGATTCTTTCCAAGTCCACACTCCCATCCACACACACTTTAGTATTCCTCATTCTGCACAATCATTGTCCTTCATCATGAGTCAAATTCCCTTCTTTTTAGCTAGCTCCTTCAAATCTATTTCTCATTGTAGAATTATCTCTAGAGGTGAGTCATATATCCATTAATGTATTCATTTGATGAATGTTTATTGAGATCTTACTGTGAAGTCAGCCCTGTTCCAGATATAGCTCCTGAGAGAACAAAAGAGCTAATTCCTAATAAACACAGCTCTGCTTATAATAGCATGCTGACTTTGATATTATGTTTACTTTAAGCACTGGAAGAAACTTAAACTTTCTTAAATATTTGTAAAATTACGACAAAACTATATCCATTGTCTTCCAGCATGTTTGAATGTTCTACTACTCATTTGGATCTGGAAACCCTTTTCCATGTTTTAATGTCAAATTTCAGCCGTGAACTCCAACTGTTATCTCACCAAACAAAGCATAGTCCTAACTTCCATGAGGATTTAAACTAGTGGAAAGAACGACATGAAGAGAATCGTCTCGACTCTCAGATATTTCTTTAAAGGAGATATCCCGGAGCCAGTGACACGGCTCAGTTTGTGAAGGTGCTCCCTGAGCGAGTGTGGTGACTGAGTTCAATTCTTGGAACTCGTGTAAAAATGGAAGGAGAGAACTAATTCCACAAAGTAGCCCTCTGACCTCCACATGCACACCATAGTGTGTGCTCCACCCCTAAATTGTGGGCACACACGAAATAACAAATACAGTTTAGGAAAGGACATCCTAAGAGCGTGTGGACCCTCCTCACCTCAGATCCTCTGCTGACAATGCCAAGCAGTGTACAAGACACACATGGCATAGGATACGGAATCAGTCCAGCTACTGCCCTAGAAAGGGTTCTTTAACTTTTTGATGCCAAAAGTTTGGGCTAACTATTGGTTACATTCAGCAAATACAACTTTCGTTATTCCCAGAAGGTAAGAACAAGCAATATGACTCTAAAAGCAAACTATTTGCTGCCAATGGATGTAAAGTGTGTCAGGGTTTTTACTTTACGTTTCCCAAATTAATCACAATAAAAAAAAAAAAAACTACTCATTAAAGTACCAACAGAGGGAAAATGTGCTTGAGATGCCATCAGCATCAACAGTGGCCTGGTACATAGTAACTGTCTCTGTTGGTGAATAATGAAAACATGGAACATATACCATCTTCATTGTAAGAAAAAAAATTATGTATATATAAAAAAACACCTGAAGACATTGCCTGGCATGTGGATCCACTCTTTTAATCCCAGCACTTGAGAGGCAAAGGCAGGTGGATCTCTGTGGTTTTTAGATCAGCCTAGTCTACATAATGAGACCCTGTCTCAAGCGAAACAAAACAACCACAAAATCAGAAGGCATGCCATGCGTAAGTAAAGTGACAGAAAAATTTTCTTCTTCCTGTACCGCTGACAACATCCTTCTTAAAATAAGTGAATTTGTAGTGAGCACTGTGGACTGATCTGAGTATTCATCTTCCTCACAGCTGAACAAGAGACTCAGATAAAAATTCCCCTGTAGTATTTTCCCTCCTCCCATCAATTTTTCAAATACTATATTAGCAATTATAGGCTCAAATACTGTTTTTTTAAAATTATGTCCATTTTCTGTACAGAATTTGTTTATAAACTAACCTTGCATTCATAGAAAAAAGGATGAGTTTGTAGTGCTTCTTAAAATGGTTTCAGAGAAAGAAGCTCACGGGAGTTCCTTTACCATCCTTTTGTTTGCAGATGAATTATATCCTGTCTAGAGCAGAATTACTAGCAGATCGAAGCGGGCACCTCAGGGTAACTTAATTTAAAAACAGATTAGGGAGCTGCGCATGGTGGCACATGCCTGAACTACCTGTGCTGGAGATGTGAAGGCAAGAGGATCAGGAGTTCAAGGCCAGCCTGGGCAACATAAATCACTGTTCACAAACAATCAAGCAAACAAAAGATTTAAACAAAGATTTTTTTAATATAGGAGAGAGACAGGCCTTATTATAATAACAGAAAAAATTCCTTTTGCGGTACTGGGACAAGCCATGGTAGTTTTCAGTATACTTGTTCAATGGAAAACTTTGGTTGGTTCTGGGGACAAGTGTGTGAGCAATTAGATATATTTAGGCTTTGAATAAATCTCAGAGGTGGTGACTGAAGCTCTTTCTTTCTAGATGGTAACTCAATATGTAAAATTCTACAGCATATGATGAAAGGCTACTGTAACTTTATTATAATATTTTAACTTTAAGGCTATTGTGTCTCTGCCTGCTTTATTTTAGCAGGAGAAGGTAACTCAAATGGAACAAAGTTTGGTCTCCTAACATTGAAGCATCCCAGGGACTACCATGGAAGGATACTAGGATGAGTTCGCCACCTCTTTCCCATTTCAGAAGCATGGATGGTGATGATTGGTCCTCCTTCCTCGCCTTTCTCTCCATCCTTCTCCTTTCTGGTCCCTAAGCATGTCTGCTCAGTACCTCTCCAGCATCCTCTGTCCCCCCACCTCAGCGCATCTCTAGCCTAGGCCTGGCCACCGTTTTATCTCAGCAGGATTATTTTGTGTGCTTTTTTATCGTTTACTTTTTAATTATCTGACAATTTCCTATTTGTATGTAATTCTGAGGGCCATTTTCACCCCCTGTTGCCCTCTCTGATCCTCCTCCCACCACACTGCGCCCCTTCACCTTCCCCACAAGTCCCCCTCCCACCCTCACGCCTCTCTTGTGTTGGGTTTTGTGACCCGATGAGTTTCTTAGGACTGCACCTCACATTCACCAGGAATTCTGCTGAGAGACTCCTTGCAGCCACCACTCTGGCCTCTCCCGGTTCGTTCTCCACAGGACAAGCAAGGATCAGCCTTCCAAACTGTAGAGTTCTCCATAGAAAGCGCTTTGATAATTCCCTGCTGCCAAAGACACCACAAGGATTCCTATAGGTTATGAACCCTTTGGGAGCTGAAGCTCTTCCCTTAACCAATTCTTTTCCTGCCTCACATCTTTGCTCTTAACTCGCAAATCTTTCACGAAGTGATGTTCTCTACTGTCCTGCCCCCGCACATCTGTCTGTTCTCTGTAGCCTCAGTCCACACTGACACTGAACACACTAAACATGGTGTATGTCGGGGATCTTTGTGTCTCGACTGATTTGAATGTGTCCCCATGCTGAGGAGGTAGGGATACAAGATTCCAACATGCTACACTCAACAATTGAACAATAACAATGAAAGGCCTCTGAGTGCAGACTTGATGTATATTTTGAAATACAAAAAATAAGTGAGTACTTTTATGTCTGTTTTCTACTGTTCAACCAAATGCCACAGACTGAGTGCATGGTGAGGGCAAGGACTGGTTTGGCTCATAGTCTTCTCCGTTCCATATCTGAAGGGCCACATTTGGTAAGAGCCACTTTGCTGGTGTTCAGTTCTTAGTTAGTGTGGGGGCATCACGTGGCTAGTCAGCGAGCTTGCTTTGTGCTGACCCACTCTCCCGGTAACTGCTCCAATCCCCAAAGAGTATCTCAGGAAAGACATCAATTGATTTCTGAGGGGAACACCTCCACCCCCATGACCTAGTTCCCCGGCGAAGGCCTGAACTCCTGACACCATCGCACTTCGACATGAGTTTGGGCGGGAGCAAACCACATCCCAACCATGGCACTGGTTACTGATGACAAGAAGTGAAACAAGAAAGAGGCTTTCTGAAGAGCACTGGGAATGCTGGGGGGGCTGGAACATGATCTAAGTCGGGTTTCACGTAGTCCCAGTCGCTGCAAAACAGATTCACGCGGTGAACTACTTGCGCTGCACTGCTGTGTTTCCATTCTGTTGATAAAATACCGACAAGAGCACCTGAAGGGAGATAGGGGTTCATTCCAGCTTCCGGTTCCAAGTCACAATCCGTCATTGTCGGGGAAGTCTCAACCGCAAAGCCTGGAGCGGAGAGAAAACAATGTACGCATGCTCCTGTGTCTCCTTGGCTGTGCTCCGCATGATTTCTCCACCGCTGCACAGAGCCGAATCTCCGGTCTAAGGAATGGTGCTGCTCAGGCTGGAATGGGTTTCCCTGCATCAATTAACCAAACTAAGAAACTCCACAGATAGGCCTACAGGCCAGCTCAGTGTAGACAGTCTCTGATGGGGACTTTCTTCCTGGGGGAGTCTACGTTGTGTCAAGTTGACAGTCGAAGCTATCACATACACTAAAAGAGCTTGTCCGTGGTCCCTGAACTGATGTCTGCAGAGAAGCGGGGTAAGCAGAGATGTGCTCAGGCAGCACCAGGGCTGTACAGTAAACAGTCCGGGAGCACTGGATTCTGCGCCCCGTCACGTTCTTCGTTATCTCCTGACCTGTATTTCTAATCACACGTTATGTGTCACTACCTGGAGGGCTCATGGGCATCTCGGACACAGTCTTTCTAGAACGTTACATTTCCCACAGGATCTGCTGCATTTCTTATGTTACCCCTTGGAGCTAAAGGCACCTCTGCCTGCTCTGGGAAGTGGGGGGGGGGAGGTATGGGGAGTGGGGTGTCATTTCCTGCTCTTACCGCCTACATCCAGCCAACTGCCCTTTTCTCAGCAATCCCTTTAAAGTCTCTTACTGATGCTCAGATCCATTTATTTGTTTTTGTCCTTCTTCTTGTACCCCAACAAGGCCTGACTTTTCTCTCTGAAGCAGTCCATGGGTCGATTTCCTTCTTTTCACTCCCCTCTCACCGTCAGTCCCTCCCAAACTGCAGCTGCAACGGCGTCTCCAAAGGTTCAAATCCACATGCTCCATTACTTCTGCTTCGGACCTACCTTCCCTGCTGGATAAAGCACGTGGGGAATATTTATTGCTTGGATTACCTTATCAGATTTTATCCTCCCAGTTCTTTAGAGTAATATTACCCCGCTCTCCTGACCAGTACACTCATGCTAAAAGAACGTGAGGAACTCTCCCTGTAGACCAGTGGCTGGGTTTGTCTGCCCCTGCTTCTATGTCTTCCTGCCCATCTTTCATTAAAAGATGGCCCTTTCCCTTGGAGAGAGACTGCTGATTACGCAGTGGAGCCTGCTGGTCATACAGAGATAAACAGGTTTTGCTTCCAATGATGTAGCTATTGCCTCACAGAATTATCTCACCCTGCAGGAAAAGTGTGATTAACCCGGCTCTTCAGTCATACAGAGTTTATTTCAAGAGCACACAGAGGAGAGGCTTGTAAAGTTTCAGACAAAATAATTCCAAGGGAAACAAAATAAGAACAGGGGAAAGACTTGTTGCCATAACACAAACGCAGAGGTCAGAGGACAGTTTGCGGGAGTCGGTGCTCCCTTCCTACCACGTGAATTCCAGGGGTCAAACTCAGGCTGCCAGGTTTGGCAGCAATGCCCCATCCCCACCAAACCCTCTTGCTGTCCATTTGACAGGACATTTGGAGATATAACTCAGAATCGCTTGTGGTGATACTCTATTTGTGCTGAAATGTGATATTTTATTTGTACGTTAATAAATAAAGTTTGCCTGGAGATCAGAGGTCAGTGAGCCATAAACAGAAGTCAGGCGGTGGTAGCACACACCCTTAATCCAATCACAAGGCAGGCAGAGTCTCTGTGTCGCCAAGGACACAGCCAAAGTGTGACACGAACCTTTAATCCCAGTACCAACCATAGAGACCTGGAGGTCTGTACAGACAGGCAGTGACGAGGAAGTCATGTGGCTGGGCTTACAGCCGATGAGAAGGCAGAACCAATGAGAAAGCAATAAAAGCACAGGTCAGACAGGAAGAAACTCTCTCTGTGGAAGCTACTGCTGGTGATAAGCTAAGGCTAGTCGTGGCTATTTGCTCTGATCTCTTCAGGTATTATGTCTGTATTTGGCTCTGTGTTTTTTATTATTTAATAAGACTGTTTAGAAATTCGTCTACAGTCTCTACTCTTTGATTTCCTTGTCTACACTGTCTTCTGGGGCACACATAACAGTTATAAAGTAGAGCTTACATACAGAACAGTGCCTTGGCAGGCAGTGGCTGCTCAGCACACATGTGTCACATGAATGAGCCAGGATTATGGAAAGCAAAGCCCTGTTACTGTAAGATCCAGAAACACTTCCTTACAGTTTTCATATTCCTCCTGCTAAGGGTCAACAGTAAGCCAAAATACTGCAATTTCCTATGCAAAGGTCAAAGCAAAACACATTGTCTTACCCTTGTTAAACTGGAAAAAATGACTATTCTGCTGGAACAACTTAGCTCACAAATCCATGAGTAAACACGTGTGAGGCTCCAACCCTTAAAGTTTCTGCCAAATCTCAACATATTTAGCGGTTTGTGTTTGTTTCCAGAAATGAGTTTAGCAACATTAAGAAAGAAGATTAACACAGTTGATAGAAACAAGAGTTTGGGGGTTATTTGTAGATTTTAAATTCCCTCTTGGTAACGCTTTCCCTGGCATTTGCCACAATTACAGACTGGAGGGTTACCCAACAGAAAGGTAACTGTGATGAAGGCCGGCATTATATTCATCAGCTCAAAGCAAGAAGAGAACGCGCTGGCTTTCTGAGTGACATAAGGAGTGGACGCTACTTGACTAGTCGAGAAAGGGGCACCACATGGACTGGACACAGCACAGGCTGCATTTCTAGGTTTTCATTTCCATGATAACACTCCATGTCTAATGTCATCAGTGTCTTCATATAGACGGCTCCAAGATGGGGACTATGGGAAATCAAACCTTCCCTCTTTAAAAAGTCACATGTTTACAGTAGTGGTTGTCATGTCTGATCTGCTTTCCAGCGATGCTATAACTAAAGATCACAAACGGGGGTGAGGGTAGGAACCAAGCCTGAGCTGCCTTTGCCATGAAGTTATGTAGCAACGCCCCAACCTCCTGCCTCCACACTCCAATGCTAGACTGCCGGCATGCACTGCCACACCAGAGCCATGTGGCCCTGGGGAGTAAAACTTGGGGTTTTGTGAACGCTAGGCAAATATTCCACTGCCCTACCACATCCCTTCTCCCACAACAATGGAATTTTTATTTGATTTTAATGCATAATTAGATGTTCCTTATTTATGAATCTGTATCCAGTAATACCCACTACTCCTAATAAAATCTGTATAGGAATGCGCACATTCTGGGGACCATCAATCTAGATAAATCTAAAGCTAGATAAAATGATCTTAGTTCTCAAGCTATGAATCCATGAAATGAAAAGAAAATTTGTAGCTACGGCATAACATTGGCTAACTTGGAAAATCCAGGGGTCGAGGCAGCAGTTAGGTCAGTATTAGAATATAAAGTCTATACATTTTTCAGATCCCCTTTTTGGCAGGATTCATGCTCTGAGGAGTATGATTATAAGTGCACTGTACACCTGCTTTGGCAGGGGAAGCACAGAGTCCTATTACCTCCTATGTGGGCAGAGCTCTAGTAGGTTGTCTTACAGACAGGACAACTGTAATTCAGCAAACACTCCACAACATTTATGAGAGGAGGAAGTACTATGGGCAATAAGGGTGCTTGTTTGTTGGTTTGTTACTAGAGTTTGAACCCAGGGCTCTAGGCATCTAGGCAAACATCTACCCCCGAGTTATCTTTCCAGCTGCATTGTATGTCTATGCAAATTTGCCTTTTTTTCCCTTTTCTGCACAGGGGGCGCCGTGTGCAGGAGAACCCATGGAGTGCTGTTTCCCCCTGTGTCTCTGAGGGCAGGCCTTCCTTCCTGCTGTGAAGTGGCATAGGGATC
Source organism: Peromyscus maniculatus bairdii (assembly GCF_049852395.1). NCBI lineage: Eukaryota > Metazoa > Chordata > Mammalia > Rodentia > Cricetidae > Peromyscus > Peromyscus maniculatus. The sequence goes on along the minus strand of NC_134857.1, from coordinate 95,519,274 downwards.
ACCACTCGGCTTTCCTGTCTTGGTTTTTCGCTCTTGTGTGGTGTGTAATAGATCAAGCTCTCTCTGACACGATCAGCATTGCCGTCTCGTGCGTTTGTTTTCTGTCTTCAAACGGACTGTGCACCGAACAACACAGAGCAGCTGCCTGTCACAGATAACAGCCAAGCGCCAGGGCACAAGCCTCTGTGGCCAACCTCCCCTCCTGTGGTCTGCGACATCCAGGGTCTCTGCCTTCTCAACTGGCAGAGTGCAAGAAGCGCTGACTGCATTTTGATTTTAGTAGAAGGGGAAAAAATCCATTTGAAACGCAAAGTGCTCATTTATGGCTAACATCTATTGGAAACTCTCTTTTAGAAAATCAAAGAGGAACGAGGTAGAAAATCCCTATAAGACTTTTACTTGAGGAAAAAAAAAATATACCTATGCTTCATCTGTGTGGATGACAGAAAAAAGTGCAGGAGACGTGCTGGCAAGGACACTTTCAATCGGTATTAACGTTCACAGTGTCGGGTGCACTGGATACCAGCTTGACTTGTGCTCACTACTGCGCACTTAAAAGGCTTTCCCACCCCGGCTGCTCTCGGTCAAGTGCTTTTGTGGTTACTGTGGATGGAGGGCCGCACCCTTTTGATCAGATAAAACTAAAATATGAAGATGAGGGAGGGAGAGAAAAGCCTTGTGTTCAGAAGCTGCTGCTTATAAAACTATAGAAGACATTAAACACAAAAAGGAAAACAACCAATTTTTTTTTTTTTTTTTTTTTTTTGTAGAGGGGGAGTTGGCTTTTTAGCGAATCTGTGACATTCTAAATAATATTACTGCTTATCAAGTCACTTTTCATTGGGTTAAATAAAGTTTGCAGCATCTGGCTCTTCTTATAAAGAAGATTCCCTCCCCCCACTCTGCCTCTGCTCCCCTCTCTCCACGCCCTCTCTCCTTTCTGGTTTTGATTTTTTGACACAAGGTCTCATACAGCTCAGGCTGGCTTTTGAATTATTTTGGAGTGGAGGGTGACACTGAACTCCTGATCTTCCTGCCTCTACTTCCCAAGTGCTAAGATTATGGACACTTGTTACCACTGTGCCTGGTTTCATGAACACTTCAGATGATCCCGTCAGTCAGTTTGTATATACTAGTGAGCTAAATCTTCCCATAAGGTGTGCAGGAAATAATCTACATAAACATATCTGGTGGGCCTCCAGGTCCCCAATTCGTTCTCCTAACCCAGTGGCTACCCCTAAGTTCCTGCTGTATGGACATTCCCAAGCTCTCATTGGTACCAGGTCTTTTGTTCCTAGGAAGATCTTTAACAGCTCCTCTTCCCTAGCCTCTCCATCAGCACCAGAAAGCAAGCCTTTAGGGCTTCGCCTCTGCGTTCTTCTGGGCAGCTACTGCTGCTGTCTGATTGGTTGCCTTCTGTCCTGTATTGCTGCCCAAACTGTTCCTCCCACTGCTCTCTGATAACTTTATTCCTCTGCTTAGGAACCTTCAGTGGTTCCGTTCAGGCTCACCAGAATGGGTAGTAGGTGCGATGATATTTAATCACTACATACTCTTGGGTAATGTGTGGGAGGAAGTAGCCAGAACCCCACTTCATTGCTTCTAACCTCAAGTAGTTTCTCTTGGTAACCTCAGCATACTTCCCAGCTGTTGCCTTCTTAAAAATGTAGGCTTCTAGTCAAATGGTTTCAAAACACTGCTGTGATGCCTGTGTGCTTACTGAAACCCGGCCACCATGGGAAAGCAATGAATGGAGAGTTGAAGTCCTCCATAGGTTTCTAGAGAGCAGACCCAGAGGAATGATCTATTCTCAAGGGAATTCTGCTAAGTAGTTAAGAGCTACATAGTGTCATGCATTCACCCTGATCTGTTCTGTAATCTACCTCTTGAGTAGTATCCACTTTTCCCATGCCCCTTAAATTCTAGCCCAGTAGATTATCTGGCTCTCTTTCTGCATGCTGTGGCTTTTCACCTCTGTGCTTCTGCAGCATTATCTCCCTAGTTGGTACTTCTTAAGTTGGGCTTCAGTGGTGGTGCACTGTTTACAACCTTCTGAGATGGATTTTTAGGTTCACTGCTGTTACAGGGCTATCATCAGACTGGGGTGCCGTTGTGGACCTGCATTGGGAACTCCCGTGTCCCTCGGTTCCAAGTTCAATCCCACTTCTCCATGAACTTCCCCTCCCCCTCCCAGGAGACCCCTTTGCTTTAGCTTTTACACTGCTACCTTAGCTAAGACAATATTCGCACCAATACGCAACTTTCAGTTTATTATAGTGAATTCTACATATTTTCTTCCCGTTAGGTTTTATACCGCTTGAGATCAAGGCCCCTGATTTACTTTATATACCCAGGATTTTTCTGCATTTGGTGTTTAATATCTGTTTTCTAGATAACACCTCTATCCTCAGTTCTATCTATAAAACTCTGACTTTATCCTTGATGATATAACTAAAGAGTCACCCCCACTCTGGCAAGCCTCTTGACTCTCTCATTCCAGGACTTCGACACATAGCCATGCACATACAAGTCTGCTCTATCGGCTTACCAATTCCTCACCTCGCTTAGGTGTAGATTGAGGGTCTTCCATTTGGTTATTTTATTGGCTTGCTCCGGACCAAGGGAACAATGCTGTGGTGCTTTCAGACCCACCAGTAACGCCATGTTGTCTGCCACAACAATAACATCTCCTGTGTGCTTGGTGCTCTGGTGTCTTTACCTTCTGGGTCTCCTCTGGGAACTTGCTCTGTGATTCCACTTAGGAGAGGTGATCCCATGGTCTAATCCTCTCTGGAAACACCCTCCTAGACACAGTGCTAATGGCCTCTGGGAAACACTCAGGACGATCAAGTTAACAGTCAAGAGTCACAGTGTGTACTCGTGCATGTGTGTGCATGTGTGTACACTAACGAGACCATTTCACAGGAATTAAAACACTTTCTCTGCTCTTAACATCCCTGTCTCTCCTTACAGATCAGCCCTCAACCACACAGAGACTGACTGTGAATTCTGAATTGCTTCCCTGTGTTGAAGGATGACTTCACAGCCTGGTTAGGACTTCTAGCTAGTGTAGACACCTGTCTGTTTTCTGCTTTGTTCCTTCCTCAAAAACAAAACAAAACAAAACAAAACAAAGCACCCAAAACCCCCAAAATAAAAAACAAACAAATTAATGAAAAAAAACATGAGAGATACTTGATTATGTTTAATAATTTTTAATTCTAAACACAATGATTTACTCATAGTAGATATTCAACATGAAGGGATAGGTGAACATCCAGTTTAAAACAACACACACGCACACACACATACACACACACAAACATACACACTCACACACATACAGGCATGCACATGCACGCATGCATGCACACACAGAATGGTTTAAGGGAGATTTATTTTGTCTCACAGTTTCAGAGGTGCTGATCCCTGTTTAGCTTGCTCTGTTGTTGTGGGTCTGTGGTGAGCCAGGAAGTCACGGTGACAAGAACATGTGGCAGATAAAATCACTAGTGTCACAGTGGTCAAGATGCATAGACAAGTGACAGGGAAGGACCAGGATCAAGGGTTAGCTTTCTCAGTCATGTGTCCAGTGATAGACTTCCCAATAGTCTCCTCAGTATTTGAAATCATCAATGGATTAGACCACTCATTAGGTCAGAGTTCCTGTGATCTCTGGCAACATCCTCACAGACAAACTCAGATGTGTGCTTCACTGGCATCTCCTAGATCTCTCTCCATCTAATCAAACTGACAATTAAAATTAACCACATATATAATATTTGCATGTATATAGTGGCAGAGACCATGGTAGTTGCCTTATGTGCAGAACACAACTATTAAGTTGTTCCTTGGCCCCAGCCATGTTTATGCATATGAGAATGTAGGCCCAAGGATGCCAGCTCTTCTACCTCCCTGGATAGAATTTACCATGATGGAAAACAGATAGTTTGGTTTTGGTTTTAATTATCGCCCGTTTTTCTCTCGGTCTATGGTATACCATTGGCAACAAAAAGAGCGTCCAGAAAATCAGAGCCTGATGGTATTGGTAGCTCTGGACAGACAATTTGGGTTGTGTTGGCTAAAAGACAGCCAGATCTGAGGGAACATTAGGGTACTTCATTTACTATCGGCTTATGGGATTTAAAATACAGCACAATATGAGCTCTATGAACACTAACATTTTAAAGTGTACGCTTGTTTACTTATTTATGCATTTGTGTGGCCAAGTTAGAGGACAATCAGGGGGAGCTGGTTCTTTTCTTCCACCATGCGGGCTCTAAATCACGAACTGGGGTGAGGTGGAGGGTTGTTAGCCTTGGCAGTAAGTTCGATACAGGCTGAGCCATCTCACTAGCCCTTGACAAATATTTGTTGAATATGTGAATAAACAAATGTATTGTTCTATATTTATGAAAATTTTAAGGAAAAAGTCACTGTCTTTTTAGTACAAGTATGTTTGCTGTTGTTTATTGGAGTGGTTGTTGGGGATTTAATGCCGGGCCTTATACAGGGTGAGAAGAGCCTTATTAACAAGCTGGATTCCCAGCTTGCAGCTGTTCTTTAATCAAAAGAACTGGTTACAAAGAAGACGTGATTCTAAGTGAAGCAAGATAGAAACAAAGCACAAATATTGCATGATGTCCCTTATTAAAAAAAAAATCCCTAGAATAACCAAATTCATAGAAAGAGGAACTAGAATTGGCAGTTACCAGAAACTAGGGAATCTGGAGTTACTTCGTAGTGGGTACACACTTTGAATTTAGAATGCTAAAAACTCTCTGTTTTTAAGGGTGTTGATATTTTCACAACAACGTAAATACATTGCATTTTATATGAATTAATTTTGCTTATAATAAGTGGTTAAATATTCTTATCTAGTCAAGTATTCTGGCACACACCTGCAATGCCAGCACTCAGGAGCATCAGGTGTCAAATTTGTGACTTTGAGGTCATTCTGGCAAGACACAGTGAGATGCTGTCTCAAAAAGGCAAAAACTGTTGATGTAGTCCTAGTTTATATGGGGGTTTGAGGAGTCTCCTTTGCATCTTTCCTAGATGACTTGTTCTGTGTATTTGCACATTTACAAAAGTGTGTGTGTGTGTGTGTGTGTGTGTGTGTGTGTGTGTGTGTGTACATCCTATGACAGCATGATGCCCAAAGACTAATGTAGGGTGAGTTGACGTTGATCTTCTTTATAATCTAAATTTTGTCTATAGAAAGTCTCATTTCTCCCATGATGCTTTGTGCTAGCTCTAAATAGTGATGCCTCAGGGGATCCTCGTTATATCAATATTGTGTATCAGGATTGTTCATCAGAAGAAAAGTGTTGTTTCTAATTAACTTTCAAAGAATATGATGGGGGGAAAACACTACATTATTCTCTCTTCCATCTCATCTATCTCATAGATTGTTCCTGCTCATCTATCCAGTTCCACTGTTGTCCCTTAAGGTCCTATGGCTTTCTGCCCACACAGGAGTTTCTTTCTACCTTTAGCTCTGACCTTATCCAATGTGCACTGTGGTATTCTACCACATGGATTTTCTCAAAGACCACCCTTTACTTCCTATTTCACAAAGCTCTGTCAAGGTTGAGTGCTCTCAACTTCTTACCCTTCACCCCACATCGGCAAACATCTTGCCAGGTCATGACCTTGGCTTCCCCATTTCACAGCTGGAAATTTCAGCTTCTCTTTTCACAGCCAAGGCGGATCCAGCCACCTGTGCTCTGCTTCGCATTCTCTCTTGCTTTACATGGAACCAGAATCACCAGCCGTCTCTTCTCCTTCCTCTGTCTTTAGCCTTTCCTCTTCTTTAGCTTCACCCCCTTAGCATAGAAACAAGCTCAAGTCATTCCAACATTAAAAAAACAAAACAGTGCATTTTTAAAAGCTTGCACCCTGAATTTCTCCTTATGCCTAAACTTCAAAAATCAAACAAACAAGCAAAACCAACGACTGCTACTTGCTTTCTCCCTTTTCATCAGTTCCGCTAGACCAGGGGTTCTCAACCTGTGGGTCATTTCGCCTTTGGAGTTCCATATCATATGTTTGCATTACAAATCATAACAGTAGCAAAATTACAGTTACGAAGTAGCAATGAAATAATTTTGTGGCTAGGGATCACCACAACATGAGTAACTAACGGTATTAGAGGGTTGCAGCATTAGAAAGGTTGAGAACCACTGCTCTAGACTGTCAGCTGCAACTAGGGTGTGAACATTAGTTTGTGGCTACATAGGAAGCCAAGTTTGACAGACAATTTTCATTGTTTATAAAATCCGCATGTTTGATACCATTGGCTTTTAAAATATTTCTTTCCAAGGTTCTTAGGGCACTGTTTTTGTAATGCTATAATAATTCTTTCTTGCTTTTGCTCTATCCACTCTCAGCTACTGGTGGATCCCACTGATCTGTCCTTTACAAGTCCTTCTCAGCTGATAGACAAAGACCCTATTTTCCATTAATTTATTTACCTGCTTCGTTAGGTCATCAGATGATTCTCCTACTATTCACTCAAATAAGATCATATCACTATATAGAATTATTTAAACATTGACAGTGATCCCAAATGTTTTATAGAAATATCTGAAAATTTAAGACAGATGCTTAACTATATTAAAAAATAAGCATAGCAATGAGCTATATGACTTTGTGTCTATTAGTTTGCTGTTTGTGGTAGTTTGAATGTAATTGGCCCCCATAATCTCATAGGGAATGGCATTACTAGGAGGTGTGGTTTTGTTGGAGTGGGTGTGGCCTTGTTGGAGGAAGTATGTCACTGTGGGGGTGGGCTTCGAGGTTGCATATATGCTCAAGATACTGCCCAGTGTCTCACCTCACTTCTTGTTGCCTGCAAGATGTAGGACACTTAGCTCCTTCTCCAGCACCATGCCTGCCCGCACGCTGCCATGTCCCACCATGATGATGATGGACTGAACCTCTGAAACTGCAAGAGAGCCACCACAATGAAATGTTTTCTTTGCAAGAGTTTCTGTGGTCATGGTGTCTCTTCACAGCAATAGAAACCTTAGCAAGACATTGTTTAAAAAGAGCCAAAACAAAACAGAAAACGACAAGGTGTGGGAATAGAAACCTTCGTCTGTTGCTAGCCGAAATGTAAAATGGTACAACTGCTGTGGTTGCAGTATGGTGGCATAAAATGGTGCTGCCCACACACTGGCTACAGATGTTGAGGGAGGAAAGGCATCAGTGCTCTCACCCAACCCAGGACCCTGCAGCTACCATATAAACCCTCCAGTCCAGATGTGCTCATTTGTGCAATAGTGATGTGACTATTATTGAGTAACAATTTTTTTTGTTTTTGATTTGAAACCTGCCCCCACAGGATGCAATTGTCATTTCTATATACTCTAATCTTGATTAAAAGCTCATGGCTGGGGAGGTCATAGGCTATGATTATTTTGTTAAATGGTCACATTGTCAAATTACCTGATAACCATTGGTTTATATTTATAGACCTGGACTGCTTTCAACCTTGGTCAAAGACTATAGTTTTGCAGTGGGCAGCACGGATGAAGGAGATGCTCTCCAGACCCCACCCCTTCCTGAGGAGCTGTGGACAGTTGAACGCTGCCTGGGGAAGGAAGAATCATTTGAAAGTGTTCTTATTGGTAAGTTTCTCATGCTCCACTGATGGCCCCACACCCATGAACATACGGTCAGTACTAACTGGACTCGGTGTGTTATCAGAAAAAGGAGAAGAAAAGGAGGAGGAGGAAGAGACATGAAGTTAGGAAGGGGGCTTGTTGGCGGGATACTTGGGGAGCAAAAGGAGAGAACTAGGGAGCAGATAGGATCATATGTTATTGTGACTGTGTATGAGATTCTCAAAATAGAGGAAAATTCTAATAAAGATGTATAAATGGTGCGGCTGATGCGGATACGTAATGATGCTGCTATAGTTGGAGTGTAATCTGTCTCTTACAGGATCTTGTGAATGAACACTAGGTCCCTAGCTGGTGACAGTGTTGTGGAGGGTTGTGGGACCTTTGAGGCATGAGACTTGTCTGGTGGAGGTAGCTCACTGAGTGCAGGCCTTTGAGGATTCTAGCTTGACCCCATTTCTAGCCAAGGTTCTCGGCTTCTCGGCCTCCTGAAAAGTGAGAAGTCCTAACTCCACACTCACATCACCTTGTGTCTCTTGACCTCTTCCCTGCCGTAATGGACGTCTCCTTTCTCAAACTTCTTTTCTCAGGCATTTGGTCACAAGGACGAGAATGAAACCAAGAGAGTTGAGTTTTACTCAAAAACTTAAAAACGGACTTGTCATGTGATCTTGGAATTTCACTTTAGGGAAACACTCCAAGCATTTAAAGCAGGTGCTAGAGCGGTTCTTTGTATGTAAGAGTTCATAGTAGCATCAATCAGAATAGCCAACAGGAGAAATAATACAAATACCCACCAGCAGAGGAAGGGGTCAATAAAATGTAGTGCATCATTATATGTGGCATGATGTCACTCAGCCTTAACACTGAATGGAATTCTGGCATACGCTACAACGTGAATGAACCTTGAATATGGACAAAACATGACAGAATTATGGTAAGTGGAATAAGCTAGAAACAAAATGACAAATTGTTGCACGAATCCTAAATGGTCTTATAATAAAAACCCAGAGCCAGATATTGGGGTAAATGCTGAAAGATCAGAGGGACAAAGGAACAAGCCACAGCTACTCTCACCTCTCCAACCCCACGAATCCTCATCCTGAATGTCTCTGAGTCCTCGGCAGAAAAGGCCCCCAGCTGAAAAGGCTTCATCCAAAAAGGGCTTCAGGGAAAAGCCTTTAGTTCCTGTCTCCTCACGCCTTATATACCTTTCTCTGCCAGGCCATATTACTTCCTTCCTAGTGCTGGGATTAAAGGCGTGTGTGCTTCCCAAATACTGGGATTAAAGGTGTGTGCCACCACTGCCTGCCTCTGTTTCTCTCCTAAATTGAATCAATCTCATGGAATCCAGGGTGGCTTTGAACTCACAGAGATCCAGAAGGATCTCTGCCTGCTGAGTGCTAGGATTAAAGGGTGTGTGTCACCACTGTCTGGCATCTATGTTTAATCTAGTGGCTTGTTCTGTTCTCTGATCTTCAGGCATATTTTATTAGGGTACACAATATATCACCACAACAAATACAGCTGATTCTACTTCCATAAGGTACCTGGACCCCTCAGATTCATAAAAACAGAAAGTGGAAAGGTAGTTGCCGGGAGCTGGAAGAGGGGCTAGTTGGTGGCCATTGTCTCGTGAGTGGTGTTCTCATTTAAAATTATTAAAAACTTCTGGGAAATACGGTGGTGGTGTTTTCACAGCAATGTGAAGGTACTTAACAACACTAAATTATACACTGAAAACAATTAAAATGGTAAACTATGCTATATATATGTATGTATGTATATGTATATGTATATATATATACACACACACATATATGTAAAATTATAAAACTGTTAGAATATGTTTGGCATGCCAGCGGGAGAACTCACTTGTCTTAAATGATGGGAGAGGGTGTGAACAGACTGAGCAGAGAAGATAGCATGGGCTGGTTCTAAAAAGCAGAGTGGAAAAGGCCGCTGACACTCCTGAGTGGAAAGACACCAAGGCTTTCTCTGTCCCTGCTGCGAATCTGGCCTCTAGTGACTGCCAAGATGAATGCCAAGATATCTGCCTCATCTGCATCTCCCTGGTCTCACAGCAGGAGAGGAGCCTCTCCCATCTGGGACAAGCTCCTGTCTAACTGTGTTAGGGAAGCAGTGTGGTGTGCTGAGTAGCCGGACAGAACCATACAAAGGCACCAAGAAAGAACTTGGAAAAGGCAAAGCAATCCAGAATTCAAGAGCTGAATGCAAGAGAAAAACTACTCCAGATTAGAACAAAGCTTTCGGGAGCTCTAGTGGGAAAATATGTGATCCGTTGTAAGAGCCAAAGTAAATAGAACGGGCCGACTCAGGACTGCTTATCTGTGTGGTTTCCAGAGTGTCAATATACATGCAGAGTTGGCGGACTACCCCAAGAGCTATTAAAGGTCATGGAAGTAAAAACAAAAGTCAGAGACCGTGAGCCTCTGCCAGGCTTCCTCTACACTTTCTCAGCTCTAGAGAAGTGAGCAAGAGGTGGCAGTCACGGTACCCCTTCTGTCACACACACACACACACACACACACACACACACACACACACACACACACACACTATTTTCTTTAAGCCCTAGGAAATATAATTTAAACTGACAATGAATGTCATCCACAAAGGCGATGGCTTCCCTCTTTTAATATATATTTTATTTTAATGCTTAGTTGTACCAAAGTCAAAATGGAAGCTTTTTCTTTGTAAACTGACCCACATTGGGGGTGGGGGGAGAGGGTACAAATAGGCACTCCTCGAGTTCTTTTCCTCCTTATTAAATGCAAACAGCTTCAGGCATGTGAACACCACCAGGCTGTGAATCTACCACCGTGCATACCACTCATGGCCTTAGGTGGATCTGCGTGACACATACCAGCTGGGAAAGTAGCTTTACTCATGGGGATGACTGTGCCTCAGAATTAGAAGTCCATGCAGCAGCCGCGCTATGGGATAATTTAGGGTAGGGGTAAGGACAGAAAGCGGAAGGTAAATGCCATACACCTCTCACGTATGCAGTGGAGTCAACTAGGTCCAGTTGTGCGCTGTATGCTCACATCTGTTGAGTCATCTCTCCAATGTCTCACCGCCAGTAAGTAACAGAGTATAGGCTGCTGTCAGGCTAAAGCCCATGGCTTAGCTCCTCTTCTATGTCACCTCCTGGTTACATTAGTTCAAAGGGCAGGGTTCTGCATTCCGTGTCCCTGTCCCTGGACGTCTCCCATTGCACCTTCACTGCGGGGTCCTTCCTCTCCTGGGAACAAGGACCCCTCCCTGGCTGTTACAGTTAGCAATATGACTTTACTACCGTATCACCATTACCGATCACAACAACTGATTGAATTCACCAAGTGCTGATGACCAGAGCTCACCGAAAAATTCTGGAAACCTCATTTCATTCAATATTTTCAGTGGTGTTGAAAGTGTATGCTGTGGCGATGAATCCACAGGAATTTAATGCCACCCTTTATTCATTAAGTATGTGCACATGGCTAAGCTATATCACCTTCCCAGCTCCTGGCTTTTTCATCTGAAAATAATAAAAATCATCCACCCAGGAGAGTTGTTGGGTAAACTAAATTACAATGTAGAGAAATGGCCAAGACATGGAGTAAATATTAACTATTCACTATTACTATTATTAATACAAGTACTATTAACTAATAGTTTCTTTATTCTGTGCAATTCCTGCATTACCCTTACTGCTGACCACTGAGGAATTTCCCCTTGGTTTAACTTAAAAAAAAAAAAAAAAAGAACCCAGTTTCCTTCCCTGAGTTGAAACCCCATTTGGAATCCCTGTCCACTGATTGGCTCCTTAGGTTCGGTGTTCTGTTCCTGGGACTGTCTTTTGCCTCCAGCTGCTGCTCAGTTGCTTGTGGTATGCTGCATACCACTGGCTTCCTCTGATACAAGATGCTCTTCCACGTGATTGTTAATGTCTCCATCATCAGGTTCCACCCGCTCCATTGTTGACTCCAGGCCAAAGGACTGAGCATCCTGGTCCCCATCTTGCTCAACAGGCACTCCTTGTCTCTCCCTGATAGCTGCATTTGAAGTGCTGCTCATTCACTGTGAGGTCAAAACTCTCACTGGAGACAGAGTCCGCAGTATTAGTGTTGTAGAACAGTCATGGACTGAAAATAATAGTTCTTCCCAGAGGAACTTATGAAATAGAAAACACCCCACGGTGTATGTATACATCACCTTCCACTAACCTTGTCTGTCCGCCCTTCTGGGCCGTCAGCTACTCTTTGGAACCTTTTGTGGCATGTCTTCTCTGTGCACACACGGTCTGTTCCCTGGTACCAACGAATCATTTATCTGAAGACCACTGCATCCACCTTGCCCAGCCAGGAAGCCACCTACATGTCCAGAGTCTCCGGCTGCTTGTACCACTCATGGTCCCAGTTGAAATACCTCATCACAGGGTGTAGAATTTACCATCTTCACTTCACCAATCTGGAAGTGCAGGGGAATTAACTGCCTGCCTACAGGCTTAACTTGAGCTCGTCAAAACCAAGGCGAGCAGGTGCACACCAGCAGTTCCCCCTCCCTCTCTCTCCCACCCCCTCTCTTCTTTCCCTCAGACTCACTCCCAGGCACACTTTTCCAGTGTGGCTCTGAAGATGAATACTGCAACACATTAAATGTCAAAGTCTCTCCCTGGTTTACTGTGAAGCAGTGGAAATCTTGTGCTCCTTTCTTTCCAGATTCTACCTTCCTTCTCCCTCAGACCCACTGCCCTCAGATGACACTTAGTACACACAGCTAAACTGCTTCATCAATGCCCGAGACCCCGCTTGCTAGAGAACTCAGGCTAAGATGACTGTGAACAGAAATATTAGGCGAAGTCTTTAATATCACTCTTTAATAGAGTTTAATATTGAATGTGCTTTGAGAGGTGCTGTCAAAAAGGAAGAAATTAGGGCTGGGAAGATAATGCAATGGGTAAAGTGCTCGCTGTGCAGGTATGAAGACCCAAATTCAAGCCCCGAACCTAGGTTTTAAAATGGAAAGAAAAAGCACAAGTGTGGTGGTGCGTACTTGGAATCGTGCATAGCACAGGGGAGGTGGAGGCAGGTGGGTCCTCGGGACTCACTGGCCAGCCTAGCCTGCTTGGGGAGTTCCAAGCAAGTACGAGATCCTGTCTCAGCCAACAAGGTGGACAGTGCCTGTTCTTAGGCCTTCAAATGCATGTGCCCTCCCATACACACAAACACATATATAGGAAAGGGAAGAAATGAACTCATCTGGACCCTGAATAATTTTGAGAATTGTTTATAGTCACTTACTACTTGCTAAACGGGTCATGGTCCCAGGAGATTTGCATGTATTATGAGTTTCCTGATTTGGCTTGGTTTTGAGAGAAGTTCTTCCTTTGTAGCCAAGGCTGCCCTTCAGCTCTAGCCTACCTTCTTCAGCCTCTTGACTCCTGAAATCACAGACTCGCACCACCTTGCCCAGCTACTCATGTTTTAACCTTACACACGTGAAAAACCCAAAACGTAACATAGTTAAATAGCAATCTAAGGTCACACCACCTAGTCACCAAGAGGTAGACTCAAGTCTTACTTAAGCTATGGCTCTTAGTTACTAGTTTTGAAATAATCTTATGGAGCATTCAAGGGGGTCAAAGAATCAAGGAAAATGGATTTCTGAGTCTAAATTTCACTATGAGTGAATAGAAGCATGAAAGTAGAAACAGTTGTAAGAGAAGGCATGAATTAAATTTCTTTTTTATTATCCTAATTTTATTTATTATCGTGTGTGCCCATGTGTGTATGTATGCCCATGTGTGTTTGTATGCCCATGTATTTGTATATGTGTATCTTTGTATATGTGTCTGTGTCTCTGTGTGTGTGTGTATCTGTGTTTGTGTGTCTGTGTGTGCCTATTGGTCTGTGTCTGTGTGAATGTCTATGTATGTGTGTCTGTGTCTCTGTGTGTGTCTGTGTATGTCTGTGTTTATGTGTGTGACTATTTGTGTCTGTGTGAGTTTCTGTGTATGTGTGTATGTGTCTGTGTGTGTGTGTGTGTGTCTATCTGTGTCTGTGTGAGTGTCAGTGTACATGTGTACGTGTCTCTGTATTTGTCTGTCTGCATTTATGTGCTGAGCTCTGAGGACACTTTCAGGTCTGAGCTCACATCACAGGCTTGGCAGCAAACTCACGTCTTGCTGGCCTGGATTAAAGCTCTTTATGGTCACTTCTCTCCACACAAACTCTGACCTCACTTTCCCCCATAAGCATATAGTACCCCAATATAGCTAGAAAATTTTGTGATCAGGGCCAGCATCTAACCCAGCATTTCCCTTCTACTATTTGTGTTTGCCAACAAACCAGAACAAAAGCACTTTGTAGGTAAGTGACTTTATCCCACAACTTGAGCAATAAGGAGCTTAAAAGCAGAAATCCATGACTCTGTTTTAGGAATAGATCATGGTATCAAACTCTTTGCTGATTTGGTGGAGAAGGAGAGTTAGAACTAGAAAAGTACAGGGTGTTTAGGAGGGGTAAGAGCAGTCTGGAGGCAGGGGAGCTGCTTATCCATGCACATGGTTTATTCCCACTTCTTCACTACTCATTTTCATCCGAGAACAAGCAGAAACAGGTAGACATGGCATGCTGGTTGGCCATGTCCAGCAAATCATAAAGGAATTCGTGTCTGCACAATATGCTTAAGCAGAAATCTGATCCAGGATAGGATATTTATTTAAATTGGACAGAATTCCCTATGGAATGTCAACTGTAGCTCCTTCCTCTCTCCCTCCCTCCCTCCCTCCCTCCCTCCCTCCCTCCCTCCCTCCCTCCCTCCCTCCCTCCCTCCCTCCCTCTTTCTTTCTTTCTTTCTTTCTTTCTTTCTTTCTTTCTTTCTTTCTTTCTTTCTTTCTTTCTTTCTTCTCTCTCTCTCTCTCTCTCTCTCTCTCTCTCTCTCTCTTTCTTTCTTTCTTTCTTTCTTTCTTTCTTTCTTTCTTTCTTCCTGTTTAGCTCATTCACAAAATGATGTTTCAATATGATCTTTGTCTACATACTTGCCACTGTATTTTGCTCATATTTTCCTACCTACTACCCTCCCTTGGCCTCTTTTCTCCTTCAGAAGATCTCCATTCTCCTTCCAAGGAGTCCCCCTTGGACTTTTCTACATGTGTATGTGTGTTGTGTATATTTATCTTTAAGTCTAGATTCCTTGTAACAGGTAAATTTGTGATGTTTTAGTATCTATTTTTATTTACATGTATGTGCACCTGTGTATGAGTGGAGGATCGAAAGGGGCCATTGGCTCCCTCTCTCAGAACTGGAGTTACAGACACTGTGGGACGCCCTGTGTGGTACATGGGTGCTGGAATCTGGTCCTCAGGACTGCACAGGAGGCACTAGTGACTATTGTCTCACCGGACAGTTTTCTTTTTTCCTCATAATAACTTTTCTTCTTCCCTCATCCTCTGTCTTTAGTTCTACATAGTTCCCATCTAATGTCATGTCGCATTTGTCTGTTTGTCTGTCTATCTACTTTCCTCTGAATCTAGAACCTGTACATAGAAGATGCACATGTGATATTTGTCTTTCTGAGTCTGGCTTACTTTATTTAACATGATACTCTTCAGTTCCATCCATTCCTGCAGATAACATAACTTCATTCTTCACTATGGTGGAAGAAAACTCCATTGCACAAATGTACCGCATCTTTCTCACCTGTTCCTCTGCTGACACACTTCGAGGATGGTTTAACCATGTGCTAATTGTGCATAGAATTGCAATAAGCTTGGATGTGCAGCTCTTTCTGTGGTATGCAGAATGTCAGCCATTTTCAAGAAGAGAATTATGTCCAGAGTATTAGAAATTTGGTGTATTATAGCTCAAACTTTGCTGCAATAAATACTGTGAGAAAAGTGTCTATAGAATTCACTTTGTGACATATAGTCTGTAAGTACGTGGAATACTAGTGAGGAGGGTCAAGAGGAATTGGGAAATTGAGTCAAGAATTTGCAGTCTTATCAAATGTTCAAGCATGGCTTTTAAAAATCAATTTCTCTGTAGACATTAATTTTTTAGTATCTATTTCCTGTTATTTATGTGTACATGTATACATCTGTGTGTAAGTATTCTCACGTGTGTGTAGTTACCTGCACAGGCCAGAAGAAGGCATCAGATCTCATGGAGCTGGAGTTAAAGGGGATTGTGAGCTGACTGACATGGGTACTGAAAACCAAGTCCAGGTCCTCTGCAAAAGCACATAACTCTTCTAACTGCTGAGGTATCTCTCCAATACAAACTATGCTATGTTCCTTGTTGTAGTGTTGTTATTTTTTAATGAGGTCAGTGACTTAGTGCTGTGGCTCAAGTCTAGGCATTTGAGACTGTTTGATTAACTAGGCATTCCCTTAGCTGCATCCTATTCACACTCACTTAAGTATGTGTTTGATCAACTTTCATTAAATTTAGCTAGCCAAACACTTGGGGAAAGAGTTCATGACTTTTTTTCTTTGAATGCCTTCTATGGAATAGAAGAAAACAATTTCATGAGATTTAAAAGCTCCCCACTGTCCCGTAATGAATTAAAATGATTTGGAGTTATACAGTAGCATATTAAGTTAATATTTAATTTAAAATAACTAGTTTTAGATTGCATTTTTGTACATTTTCCATAGGCTATTGAAAATCATTTTTATTCCAATAGTTAGCATCATGAAATGCAAGTTTTTCCATTTCTGCTATTAAAAATCAGTGCCAACTTAATGATTCAAATAAATGGTGACTTATGTGTGTGTGTACATGTGTGGTGTGTACGAATGTGTGCTTGCAAAGGCCAGAAGAGGACGTTGGGTGTCCTGTTTTAACACTCTTCACCTTATTCCACTGAGACAGGGACTCTCAGTGAGCCTGGGGCTAGCCTGCCAGATAGTAAGCCCAAATGTGCTATCTCTGCGCCCACAGTGCTGGAATTACAGGCACCTGTGTGCTAAGCTCAGGGTTTTTGTTTTGTTTTGTTTTACGTAGGTGTTAGGGATTCAAGTTCCGGTCCTCTTGCTTGTGTGCAAGCACTCAATCACTGCGCCACCTCCCCCGTTTCCAGCAGTGGCAATTTTTTATCTTACGATTAGCAGGTCAGAAGTCTAATGCGGGCCTCCCTAGGTTAAAATCACAGCATCGCTTTCGCTGTGGGCTGCAACAGACAACTAACTTCTTTCCTCAACCACATTTGACAACACCGAGTTTTATGTGGTTGAAGGATTGAGGTTCCTCCTGTCACCCCCTTCTATTTCTTGGATTTTCTCTGAAAGCTACTACTGACTGGTCTTTAGAAGACAAAGTGTCATTAGCTCAAGGCACTCCTGCTCTGTCTTAAAAGCTGGTGGTGACGGGCTGACTCATTGTTACTTCTCGCTCTTTGATGAGAAGACATTCCTGCCTTTGAAGACTTGTGGGGTTAGGCTGGGCAAATGATCTGGACAGAGCGATCTCCCAATCGCAAGGCACATAATCTCAGTCATATCTCAGATTCTCTTTGTAGTGTAAGATAACACAGTCTCAGGTTTAGAGCATGGACATATGTGAGGGTCCTTCTACCTGCATCACGAAATACACAGGGAGAGGTAAAAGGAGAACGATGCACTGCAACTCGGCTTCATGTGTGGGGTCCTCAGCAAGCCTCACTCTTGCAGCTGGTTTTTTTTTTTTTTTTTTTTTTTTTTTTTTTTTTTTTTTTTTTTTAATAGAGAGCGCAAGGGCTTGCTTGCCGGTATCCAGTGCCTAGCCAAGGCAAACTGAAAAAAAATGCTGCAAAGTACAGCCTATTGATAAAGATTTCTGCTGGCCAAAGGTCTATTGGCCTCTTCTAAATTAGGGCATTCACCAGCCAGTAATGACCTCCTGGCTTACTGATCCTGTATCTGAATGTTACAAATGGCCCTGGAGAATTGAACTGAACCACAGCAAATCTTCATAAGTATGTAGCCTGACTAGAGAATCAGCCCCAAATCCTAGTGGAGCCTTCCCACACAGTACCTACCAACAGTCACAGGCCTGCTAGAAGGATAAAGCTATCTTTTTAATTAATGAATTTATTTTAGTATGTATGTATTTATGCACGTGAATGTAGTGTATGTGTACATGTAGGTATGTGCAGGCATGCAGAGATCCAGGAAGGATGTTGGATGTCCCACTTTATCATTCTCTGCCATATTGCATTGATACCGGGTCTCTTATTAGGCCTGTATATAGGCTGGTGACCAGGAGGGTCTCTCACTAGGCCTGTAGAGAGGCTGGTGGGCACCAATCCTCAGGTATTCTCCTCCAGTACACATTGTGTTGGGATTACAAGCACACATATAGCCAAACCTACTTTTTAAATGTGGTTGTTGGGATTTTAACTCAGGTTCTCATTTTTTAAATTTTAGTCTATCTCTCTATCTATCTATCTATCTATCTATCTATCTATCTATCTATCTACCTACCTACCTACCTATCTATTTTTGCATTCCCCAGCACAGCTATTTACACTTTATTTTACATTTATTTATTGACATATTGGGTATGTGTGCCAACAGGGGCAGGCTGTGTTGTATTTGTGGAGCTCAGAAGGACAACTTGCAGGAATCACTTCTTCTCTTCTACCATGTGGGGCCTGAAGATCAAATTCACCTCACCAGGCTTAAACAGTGACTTCTCTTGCCAGCCTCAAAGTTACTTCTAGACAGGCTCCAATGAAGGCTGGCTTTCATCCAGGTATGTCTAACTTAGACTTCACTACTGGCCACTGTTGTTCTTAGAACTGCTCTGTGCTTGCACTATTGGCCAGTTGTGGAAATCTAACTCATCTCCTGCTTCCTGGCTCTGGTTACCACAATCCATTGTCTGTGTCACCAGGACACAGAGGTTGGAGATTCAGGATCCAATACACTTCCACCGGCAGTGGTGGTACGATGAAGTTCCAGCCAGGCGATTCTGAACTCCCTGTGATAGAAGTATGTGATTCCGGAATCCTGATTTTTACACTGTGAAAGGCAGTTGATCATAACACCAGTAAGCCTTTGATTACCATGCTAAGACATGTGGCGTTCCATGTCCCACTGTTCTGTGTGTATTAGCTCAGCTGACGTCTCTGAACGCTGTTACTAAACCATTACCAGATGGAGAAAATGAGGAGAGTGGCTTGCCCATACCTATACAGCAGGTAAGTGACAAAGCTCATGTGAGCTCACATTCTTCCCTTTGAAGCGTGAAGCCTCAGCATGTTCTGTCACTACAAACCTAGAATGGTCTATGAAAACATCTTATCGCACCTCTGTCTTTTCACAACTTTCAGTTTAAAGTTTAGCTTGTCATTCAATACCATAATCCATTTCTAACCTTGGGAAAGATGCTAAGTGTCGTGGCAGTCCACTAAGTTTCCTTGCTCAACCCAGGCCCTATGCTAGGAAGAAAGGCTATGAAGACCTTCCTTCCATCTTCAGGAAATAAAAGTTTGGGCCGGGTAGTGGTGGCGCACGCCTTTAATCCCAGCACTCGGGAGGCAGAGCCAGGCGGATCTCTGTGAGTTCGAGGCCAGCCTGGTCTACAGAGCGAGATCCAGGACAGGCACGAAAACAACACAGAGAAACCCTGTCTCGAAAAAACCAAAAAATAAAAAATAAAAATAAAGTATGAGAGGGAAGAGATTAAACCTTCTGTGTCCTGCACTGTGCTCGTCACCCTGTACAGATGGGGTAGGGACAGTAGTGTAGACCTGGGGTTCACACTCTGGCCTGTCTCCCACACTCTTCTTCCTGCGACACCAAGGTTTTCCGATGTTTTCTTTTCTGTCAAGGGGAAATGGGCATCCCTATGAGTCTGAGGCAAGACCACCCCACGTTTCTGTCCAGCCTGGGCTACATAGTGGGAACCTGTCTCAGAAAACAACCCTTCCCTCCCTCCAAAAAGAAAAAGAAGTCAGAAAAATAAAACACAAAAACCAAAAACCAGCCAACCAACCAAACAAGTAAACAACAACTTGTTAAAAAGCGAGTGAGCAGGGGCCCAGGGAGAAGGCTCAGTGGTTAATAGCTCTTAGTGTTCCTCCAAAAGGCCTGGGCTTGGTTCCCAGTGCCCACATCAGGTGGCTCACAATCACCCACAACTCCAGCTCTAAGGGATCCCCGATGTCTCTCACCTCCTTGAGCACTTGTGTCCACATGTGCACGCACATGCGCACACGCGTGCGCGCACACACACACACACACACGCACGCACGCAAACACACATACCTAACCATAATTACAAGTAACAATAAGTCTTTAAAAAAAAACTCAAATAGGAAGCAAATAGAGAAGACGATGGTGCTTTGAAAAACCAGGGTGTGAAGTACAGAATCCTTATGTACCCCCTTCCCCTGGGTCTTGTGAGGAATTCCACAGAGCTCTGTCTGAAAACCTGTATGAACTGCAATCTTGTTCTTTTGTGTGTGTGTGTTTTCCTTTCCCTTTTTGTTTGGTGTTTAAACAATGTGTCAAGGTGTGATGCTGTACAATGTGCAGCTACTTCAGGAACAAAAAGAAAAGAACTGGGAATGGACTTAACAAAAGGAAAGGAATTCCCACAGGAGAGGATTGGCGCTGGCCCTGAGAAGATGCAGGGGTTTCCCAGCCACACAAGGGTGGGCCTTCTCAGGGGCAAGCAGGACAGCATAGACACGCGGGATGCTGTGGCTGGAATTCTCACACCGTCTTGTCTTTTAAAAGGGAAATGGAAACTCCACGGTGTTGAGTGACGGGAGGAGACATCACTGGAAGAGAGGGGCTGAAAGTAGCCGGACTGAGGGGCCGTTCCAGAGCTTCCCTCTTCGCCCCTTTGACGAGAGACTGAGGATTGCATCCGGCACTACAGAATGCATCTTGAGACTCCAGAATCCTCATTCTTTAGCTCATGAACCTTGTCTTTCCTGCTACTGTTGTCAACAACAAAGGAGAAATGATACAATGTCATGGTAAAGAAACTTGATTTCTGCTGTTGGTACTGTGTGACTGGAATCAACATTTTTTGACAAACACTCAACATCAAATATCTTAGCTGACAATGGCTACATGTTAGCTGTGATTACGTATGTGTATGTACAGTAACATCTATCTATATGAGAAGAAATTTCACAAGACAGAGTATTCAGCATACCGAGTATACAGGATAATAGTGATGGTGCACACACCTGTGATGGAGCACTGAGATTTGAAGCTGAAGGATAATGAATCGGAGGTCTAGGCTACATAGCAAGGCCCTGGGGAATTGTTGTTGTTAATGTTTGTTTGTTTTTGTTTTGTTTTGTTTTTTGTTTTTATAGCATTCTGAATGTATAGACTTTCTGGGGGAAAAAAAGACAATAAGGTAAGAAAAATTCTGCCTGTGATGTTAAATCAGAAGCTATTGTTTTGTTTTCCCAAACAACAACAACAACAAAAGTGGACGTTCTTTCATTCCTTTGATTCTGGAGGGTGAAGAGGGAGAGGGAGGCAGTTTATTTACTGTGAAGAAAAACACATTAACCCTGAGAGAAGAAAGCATGATACAAAAAAAGAAGTAACAGTCCAAGAGTGGGCATATGAAAGTTTGTAACTTAGTGACATGTTAGCTAACCACTCAGAAAAGCCGTTTAATGAAACGACACTACTCCGGAAGGAATGACCTGGAATAGATGGACTGTAGTGTTCACCAACTCCACATTTGCACGTATTTAATTAGGTTCACTTCTTGGGCTTTTCCTACTCAAACAGCAGGATCTGGGCCTCTAAAGAGAACTGTACATTTCATTCTAAAATTGCTTTCAGCTCTGTAGACAGGGATACGCTTTTGCTGACTAAACAGCATCCCCTCTCAAAAGAGGTCCGATGCTGCTTCTGACCCCTTCTGGCAAATTAAATACAATTATGCAAACTATGAGGATTTGGGCCTAATCTAATTAATATAGTACATATGAAACAGATAATAATTTCCCTGGTGGAAAACTAGATTGTCTTATTTCATGTTTGAACTAAGGCTTAGGAAAACATTGTCCCCTGTAAGTAAAATTTCATTATCTTTCATATTCTGTTTGCTCAGCCCTATAACAGATGTGTTTAGAAAAATAAGACCAAAATTGGAATCTTCCAGTGATAACATTTTTTTTTCAAAACTTACCAAATAAAATATTCTATGAAGTAGAAAAAAAAAAAAACAGAGAGAATTTATTCGGAGATGATTTTATTTTTTTCTTGCCACGCACAAACAATACCCCGGTGGTAAATCCGTTCCGTGGGGATTTCCATGCACCTAAATAGAAAAGGTTAAACTGGACCTGGATTAAATGCATCCCGATCAATGCCAATCACCAACTTTCTGCATGCCATTTCCAATCCTAAAGCTGAGTGCACTCCTGTCCGAATGCATGAATTCCATTAGCATTAATCAGTGTGCTGCTCGGTCACCAAGAGGAAAACAGGAAGGAATTTTTTCCCCATTCTCTTTCACCGAGAGAACCAGAGAAAGGCTCCGACTGGTGTGAAGAGATACCTGCTTCTCTTCCTTCCTCCCAGCAAGGGTGAATTTTGTCCTGAAGAAACGTTCTGGCTTATTATGAAATGCAATGGGCAGACCAAGGCAGATTTTTTTCAGGCCTGTGCCTCTGGCCTGGCGTCGTCCCATTTGTTCCTCAGCTTCTCGGGGGGCACTGCCAACAAGCATGCCAGTTCTCAAGCTACAAAGATGTCCAGCTCACAGGGGCCTGGACTCGATTCCTAGGTGATGCCCATACCATAGAGCCGCCTCAGCAGCTGTTAGGGAGCAGTATTTTGTAGACAATCATGGTCTGTGTGAGCTCTTTATTCTAGCAAGGAAACTGCTGGAAACAGGGAAGAAGCATTCTGCTGAGAGTTCTAACACGTCGGTGTCTTTCTTGGCCTGCTTTTATGTCTGGAATGACAAATGCCTTCAGAGATATGCTGTAGAAGCAGCAGTGGATCTATGTGTGACTTATACGAACTGCTAATAAACAGGCACATTTCTAAGAGGGATTGGGAGCTGTTTTGTTGTGCCAGGAGGTCCCTCCATCAGGGCGGAAACCTCTTGGTTGGTAGCGGAGAGTAGCACAGGGTCATAGAGAAGGATGGTGGTGGGGACCACAATCGTAGGGCCACGCGGATTTTCCTATTACGTGTTATTAAAGATGCAAATACTATCTTATAACAGGAAAGAGGCCCCAAATATTTTATATGAAGAAATGAAGTAAGTCATTTCATATCCTGGATTTGCTCTGTAGTCATATGGAGAGGGTTGAGTAGGTAAATCACAGGCAGAACAAGATGGATTGTGAACTGATAAGTATTAAAGCCTGGTGGTTGTCATGTAGAGTAATGTTACAGTTCTCTTTAACCGGATGTTTTATGACCATTTCCTGATAAGCTCATTACCCACAGCATTTGTGAAGCACTGCTTTATGTTAAAGTGTGAAGCCCTAAGAACATAGCTTACTAGAGTATGCACTTAGCATGTGTGTGGTCCTTGGTTTGAGTCCCAACACTAATTAAAAAAAAAAACAAACAAAAACAAAAACCCACAAGCTATCTTAGGCTTTCAATTTCTTGCACGAGGAATCCAGCCCATGACTGTGTGAAAATATCCAATAAAGTAAACAGTGCTGATTGAAAAGAATCTACAAATCAAAATGTATTTCTTTTTGAGATAGGGTTTCTCTATGTGGCCCTGACTGTACTGGAACTCACTCTGTAGACCAGCCTGGCCTCGGACTCAAAGATTCACCTGCCCCCCCCCCCCCGCCTCTCGAGTGCTGGGTTTAAGGGTGTGCATCATCATCATCCAGCCAATATGCATTTCTTAAAGTTGCCTGTTAACCCCTCCACTCAGCCCTTCTCTTCCCCACTGCTATATGTGCTCGGTTTGGGGAGAGTGTCCAGTTTCAATTTTTAAGTGGCAAACGTACTTTAGAACACACGCCTTTGTCTATAACAATCACAATAAACTTGCCCTCAGCAACTGCTCTGCTTTACCTTGGCTTTGGCAAGCTGCTCTGAACAACGTTTCCTCCTTTTCATTTCAACGCAGGGTGATTGGGGCTGATAGGACTCTGGCTTTTCCCATCATCCAGCCTGGTGGTTTACGCCAGGGACTTACAGTGTGTGTAGACTTCACACTATTTTTCCTACTCGCTTTGAGTAAGAGAACTCCATGTTCTCATAGTTTGGGCAAAACTGTTTTTAATACTTACCCCTCTGCATGTTCATTAAAGTTGAATCCCATTTTCATTTTGATGAGTTCTTGTCTATATGCCCCCAAAGACAAACTGAAACATCCTGTTGGTGTGCTGGTATTCCTGTGTATGATGTCAGGTTGTTTTTAGGTTTTTTTGTTTTGTTTTGTTTTTAGGTCTATGTTATTCCATCAGGGCAACTGACTTCCTAATTAGTCTTTAATAACAATTCCTGGAACATTGTGATGTCAATCCGCACATCAGCTAGGTGAGTTATGTTCGGGGTCAAGGATTCTGTGGTCAGGTCATGTGTATGGACTAGTTCTGGAGTGGAAGAAAGTTATATTGAGCTTATTACCATCAGTCACATGAAAGGAGGATTATTTCTTGTCAGGTTCTCACATTCTTATCTCTTTCCAGATGTGCACAAGAGCTGGCAAGTAGGCAGACTCGCAAATGGAGCTAAAGTAGGGGATCAGGACTGTAGAGACCTTTGAGTGAGGAACAAATATTCCAGATGCTTTTCTTGCCTTCATGATCAGTTGCCATGATTTCTCACAAATTGTTTTCTGCTGCCTTCTGTAAATGTTAGAGGTCAATCCACTGTTCTCTCTCCCTCCCACTGTGCTGGACCTCAGGGCCTTGTGAATGCTATATCAGCACTCTCCCACTGAACATTGACATTTCCCAGTCCCCAGACATCTGTGTTTCTTACACAAATAGGAGAGACAGTGAGGTGTTCGCATAGCACATTGATTAGTGATGTTTAAAGATTTTATTTTCATTTTTAATTGTATGTGTGCACTTGCACAGGAGTGCAGTGCTGGAGGAGGCCAGAAGAGGGAGTTAGATCTCCCGGAGCTGGATTTACAGGCAGTGTAGAGTCAACCAGTGTGGCTGCTGGGAACCAAGCATGGGTCCTCCGCAAGAGCAGTACATACTTTTAGCTGTTGGGCCATCTCTCTTCAGCTTGCATAATGATCTTTAAATTTTTCCTACTCTCAGGTTCAGCAGAAGTTAGGGCAGAGGACTGTGGCATCACCAGAGAAAGGTGTATGTAAGATAACGCAGGTATGTCTTTATTGCATTAATATAATTTACTTGTTTAATATACATGTTGAAGTTCATTTATGTATGATATATAATTTTATATTGATATTCATTGATTTATATTACATGCTTAAATGCTAGGGGAATATAATTTAATGTACGTTATACATAAATGTATTAATGTACTAAATAATTTTATGTACAAGAAGTAGTTTAAATAGAATATCAGTTTTGGGTGTTGATGGTGGGGGTTAGTCCTTAAGTTTGAAAATTTCATTAATACCCCTTATAAATTGTCAACTATTTTAATTGTAAATTCAATGACAAAGATCCAATTTCCTCCATACTGTAAATATTCTACTTAACAAAGTGGTTATATCACTTTTCTATACTGAAATATAGTCTAAATACTACACCAATGTGATACTCCCATCACCCATTCCAAAGCTAGAAAATTAAGTTTAATTTGAGAGGCAAATGCTAAACTCTACTAAATAGATATTTACATTTCTTCCTTGCATTCGTTCCTCTTTCCCATGGAATTTTAGTCTGTGCTTATCTTTGAACAGTTCAATGTTTGCATTATACTTCACTTCAGAAAATATTTATGTGTACTAATAATTCAAATTATAAGAATTTCCTGTAGTCATAATATCCAAACTTCTTTTGAAATCAGTTACTACTGCCATTATTATTAATGTAAAGATTACCCAAACACACACACAAAAAAGACAAAAACTATGTACTTAACAATTCTCAAGCTAAATAGTGAAGTAGAATTTTGTATAAAAGTATGTATTAAGAAAGAAAATGTGTGGTGAATTGGGCTTTTAATTTTCTCTTTTGTTTAGACTTTTATTTTGTGTTTTATTTGTATCTATTCATGAATATTGCTTATTGCTAGAAGGAGGCAAGCTCAGTGACAATAAAGTCAACAATTTTTATTTTTTCAATTGTTTTTGAAACAGTCTTGCTATCTATATAGTCTTGGTGGTCTCCAACTTATAATCCTCTTGATTCAGTCTCTCAAGTGCTTGGTTCAGTCACTCATCGATAGCTTTTATTTCTATTAATGCAGATACTAAAAAGTCTTATTCATGCGCCTAAGTAGATGGTACTGAAAAGTGACATGGTGTGTGTGTGTGTGTGTGTGTGTGTGTGTGTGTGTGTGTGTGTGTGTGTGTTGCTAGTGAATGAACCTAGGGGATTGCACGTGGTAGGTAAATGCTCTCTACCCTGTGTCACATACATGGAACCACTCAATCATCTTTCATCCAAAGATACTTTGGAACTGTATCAGGAGTGACACTTTCCTCTTCCTCTTCCCACAGCCCTTCTACTGGGAACTCCTCAGAGGAAGCTGAGGGCACCGTGTTTCACCAAGCCCCTTCTCAGTGTTGGTGAAGTCCCTGTCGATGCACTTTCTCTGATAGCCAGTCAGTAGGCAGACCACAAACAGTTATCTACAGACTGGTAATTCTGATGGGGGAGGTGTGTCTGCTCCCAGATGGAGCCACTGCCACTCTAAGTAGTCAGATGAGGAGGAGAAGCCAAGCCCCAGGTGTTTTCTCTGGTGATGCCACAGTCCTCTGCCCTAACTTCTGCTGAATGTTGATAATGGGCTGTGGAGATTGTTTGGTGGACAAAAGTGCTTGTACGCAAGTGTGAGCGCCTGAATTTGAATTCCTAGAACACATGTAAAAAGCCAGGTGCTACAGCATGAATGTCTATAATCCCAGGATTCCCGTGGGAGATGGAAGGCTGGGACAAGACAATCCCAGGAAGATCATGAGCCAGATGACCTGGCATCCATAGCAGAAAAACAGCACAGAGATTCTGTCTCAAGTAAAGTAGAAGGTAAGACCAACACCCAGTGTCATCCTCTGACCCCCTCTCTCATGAATGTGTGTGTCATGCATGCACATACACAAAGATAAAAAATTTAAAAATATTGAAAATGCCTATAATATTAGTATGTATCCCCTAGAGTGCTGAGTCAAAGCTCTGTTGAGATACTATGGCATTTGAATTATGTTTACATAAACATAAAATTTTCTCTGTTAGAGGAATTTGACATGATCTTTCCCAAGATACGATATTGTTGTGGGGTGGATAGATTCTGCACACGATGTGGTGTAAGAAGGCATGCAAAAGTATAGCCCACCCACCTAGACCTCAGCCCTTGCGCTCTAGAAAGGATCTTATTGCTAGAGTCCTCCTTGCTTTGAAAGTACCTGGACTTCAGAGGCCCTTCCCTAGGCAGTGCCACCGTTAGAAGTCTTTGGGGACTGTTGCGGACTTTTTTTCTTTCTTTCTTTCTTTCTTTCTTTCTTTTCTTTTCTTTTTTTTTTTTTTCCTTTTTCAAGACAAGGTTTCTCTGTGTAGTGCCTGTCCTGGATCTCACTCTGTAGACCTGGCTCTGCCTCCCAAGTGCTGGGATTAAAGGCACGCACCACCACTGCCCCACACGTTTTGGGACTTTTGCCCTTGTCCACATACTTGCAGAGTTAAGTGGTGGGCTCTCCTACCTTCTTCTTGGAGCTCCTGCAGGCCAGACGAATCCCAGACAAATAATTATTGGAGAAGGGGAATTGGATAAGCATGGAAGCAACTGGAAATGCAAGAAAGAAATCAGAAAAATTCAACCTCTTTGGTGAATAAGTCTAGATAAAATTAAAAGTTTTAAATGAAGGGGTTTAAGGGACATGATTATAAGAATTTAATAAACAGTCATAGCTCTGTTTAGTGTATTGATGATTTATTTTTAGTTAAAAGTAACAATTAGCAGGAAGTCTTACACGGGGGAGATTTTGACACAGAACAAAATATTTCTTGAAGAATTTACTGTTTTTTTTCTTATTTCAAATTTCATTTTAATTGACCCATCAAAATTTCATCTCAAATCATTGCCATCAAAGTAATTTTAGTTATTCATAATGAATGAAAATTTCTTACCAAGCATAGGGTCAATCAGCTCACACCTTGAAGATAAGTTCAGGTGACATTTTAATACCTGCTGTTTTGATACAAGGGTGGAGAAAAGGTTACTGGATTGGTTGATATTTATTCTGCACCCTGTGTGGGTGTGAGATATGAGGAGCTTTATGTCTTTGAAAGACTCCTCAAAAGTGGCACTCATTCCATGGAGAAAAGTGATCCTATTCATCAGGAGAAGGGAGCAATAACGTTTATATGCTGACTAGTCACATGGGTAAATCTCTTAGCCTTACAGTTGGGTCAGAGGGAGGAGAGGTAACAGTCAGTCATTGATAAAGCAACCAGCCAGGAGCACAGACAATGGCAGAGAGGGAGAGTGACTGCAAGTAACTATTGATACTTTGAATCAACTGTGGTGATATTTTATTTGTGCTGAAATGTGGTGATATTTTATTTGTGCTTTAATAAATAAAGCTTGCCTGGAGATCAGAGGGAGAAAAAAAAAAAAACCTCGGGACCAAAGAAAACTTCCAGCTACAATCAGCTAATACGGTGGCAAACTTTTCTAAGATGCTCAGTTGATACTCATTTGTGAAACCACTCATACACCCTTGCTTTCTCCAGACAGTGCAATGGAGGTAGTTGGCTCTGAAACTGACCTCATACTTTCTCTGTATGAAGGAAAATACATCTTGAAATGATCTTCTCCTCTTCTTCCTCCTCTTCTTCCCTTTTCTCCTTCTCCTTCTTCTGAGCGTATGTTGAGGCACACATATGCCATGACACATCTCTGCAGGTCACAGAACAAACTTTTGTGAGTCAGTTCTCTTCTTCACATCAGTGGTTCTGGGGAACACAAACTCAGGTCATGGCTTGTGCAGCAAGTGCTCCTACCTTCTGAACATCCTTCTATCCTTACCTCTAGATATTTTGAGGCTGGGAACTTTTACACATCCTTCCCACTTTTATAATTTGAGTATAATTTAACCTTCTAAGGTCTCTAGAAAGATTGATTTACTTTTAAAAGCACTTTCCTTCTTTATTTGTGATAAGTATATATCACATAAAATTGATCATTTCACCATCTTTTATGTGTATAATTCAGTGACACTAAGCACTTCACAATGTTTTGTTTCCTTTTCTTTAGCTGAAGAGAATCTTTAATGTGCCCGAGACAGAGATCAATGAAGAATTCGCTAAGAAACAATCATAGTCAGCATAAAGGACATTTTATAATCTAATCACAAAAATACTTATTAGTGAACACAAACACATGTAGAAGAAGTGTTTAATAGATCCTCAAAACAATCCCAAAGACTCAGGAAAGTCCCGTAACTGTTCCGAGTCAGGAAAGCCCCGTAACTGTTGAGTAACATGCAACATTGATCTTGATTGGAACAGCTTGTGCTATGGCCGGCCAACACAAACTTGGCATTGATGCATAATTAATGAAGTGGGAAATGTAGTAACAAGATTTCTCTCTCATTAATGTTTCCCTAATATCTGGCATGAAAGCAAAGCTGTATTAATTAGGAGAGGGGCTGTGGTGCGTGTGATTGCGGGTGGGTGCTCTGTCTACAGGGTAAGTTTGTCAGGTTTCATTGACAGCCTCTTTTTCTGTTTCCTCTGTTTTACCCTCCTTCCCCATTCCCAGCCCCCCATCACTCTTTTTGTTCTTCTTGGAATTGCCATTGTAAGTTTATTCTAGGTGGATGCAGAAAAGGTGACAGATTGAATGATTCAAGTTGTAGATGGATGTCGGCGCACACATGAATTAATCAATATTTCATAATCTAGGCAATGAAAGCTTCCTCTTCATAGACTAAAGAGGACATTATGCTCTGTGTGTGCAGCTTAACCACTATTCATGCTAATGAGAATCATGCAGGCACAGCCCCTTTCTTGAGATGATAACATGCTCCAGTGTACATCATTGTCAATTATGAATCAACTCTTAATCATCTTGGGAAACAGGGGAAGTAAATCCCACTGCTGAGCACAAGCACCTCATGGGAGGATTATTGGCCAGTGCTAGGGTCTGAACTTAGAATATTAATTCCTTTCTATTCTGTCAAAGTTAGTCTACCACTGTCAAATATTCCCCCAGGAAATGAGCAAGTGTGTGTGTGTGTGTGTGTGTGTGTGTGTGTGTGTGTGTGTGTGTAAATGGAGTGGGAAGGGGGTGAAGCTGAAGGAACATGAAGAGTCAATAGGAAGAGTGTTTTTATGTTTGGATTTTCAGAGCGCTGAAATGTGTGTCTCATATCTTTAGCATTAATTTAAATATTTTCTGCATGTATAAGATTTATTTTGTGATGTGTAATTCTGATATGTTTTAGTTCTAAAAATAAATATTAATTGTTGAAAACTGCCTTCTTTCTTGGCTTAAGATTTCTTTATTCAATGGATATTTATGAAATCTATTACACATCAGGTAGGGAATACTACAGAGATAATTAAGATAATTTTGCCATCCAAGAGCTTCTTGATTAATAGGAAAAACATGTTAATGAATACAATTGTCCCTTGGTATTTGTGGTAACTGGTTCTATCCTGCAGATGGTGAAATTTGCAGATGTTCAAGTTCCTTATGTAAATGACATAGTATTTTAGTATGCTCACATAATCTATGTACATCTCCCTCATACTTTAAAAGTTGGCTCTAGATTATTTATCATACCCAATATAATGTAAATGTCAGCCAAATTTCTAGCCTATACTGCTTAGTGAATAATGTTCATAAGTGTATCTATACATGCTCAGTAGAGATGTAATTTTTTTCTGAACACTTTTGATTCATGGTTGATTTCACCTGTGCATGTGGAGCATATATAAGATGGTAGGCTGACTGTACTTCACCATGTATGAGTAATTCAGCTCAGTGGAGCTAAGGCTGATGGAAGACAGGACCACAGAGTAAGGGCAAGGTCATGCCAGAAATCCCATGTCCCATGTTAAGGCCTAAATCTGAATCCTCCAAATCCATTGCCCTTTAAACAGATATTTCTTTGATGCTTGTCTTGGTTTCTTTTCCTGTTGCTGTGATACTCTGTCAGTGGCAACTTCATAAAGGAAAGAGGGGTTTGTTTGGCTCACAGCTTGATGGCACAGTCCACTATGGTGGGGAAATCAAGGCAGCAGGAGCTTGAAGTAGCTAGTCACCTCATGTTCACAGTCAGCAAGCAGGAAATAATGAGTACAAAGACCACACTCTGTTCTTTTTATGCAGCCTGGTATCTGAGCCCAGGGAATGATGCTGCCCATTTATAGATGGGTCTTCACACCTCAGTTAACTTAATCAACACAATTTCACACAGCCACACACAGAGACTAAATCAGCGCTCACAGGCATGCTTAGAGGTGTGTGTCCCAGGTGTTTCCAGATCCTGTTAAGTTTACCACCAACACTAACCATCACAATACTTCCTAGTTGACTTTGAAAAATCATCTGAGATTTTGCATCAGTTCCATAATATTGCATTTTTATTAACAACAATGGTTCTTCAAAACCACTCAGGTTCCAGGAACAGTAGCTATTGTAATGGTTGATCCTGATGGTTTACTTGAGTAGATCTGAAAGCAGCTAGGAGACATGCCTCTGGATGGCTGTGGGGAAGCATACCAGGAAGGATGAACTGAGGTGGGAAGAACCTCCCTCAGAGTGGGCAACACCGTCCTGGGTGACTCAGATGTAGAGGAGTCTGGAGGTGAAGTAATTCTGCTGGTGTGCCTGCCTTCATGACTTTGCTGGGGAGTGCACCGATCCTTCACTGCTGCCAGAAACCAGCTTCTTTGGCATTCCAACAGCGTAGACTGAAGACCAGCAGCTCTCCATGAATCCTACAGGCCTTCAGTGTCAGATCAGGCCTGCTGAGGCATCCAGTCTTCTGGGCAGAGAAACTACTGGGTTCTCAGCTTCACCAGCATGCAGACAGCCAGTTCTGGACTGCTCAGGCCATATCATGTGAGCCAATCTTAAAAAATCCCCTTTGCAACATATATTTATTCTACTGGTTCTGTTCCTCCAGGAACCCTGACTAATACATCTACATTACATTTCTTTTGTTTTGTTTTGTTTTTTGAGATAGGGTTTCTCTGTGTAGCTTTGTGCCTTTCTTGGAACTCACTCTGCAGCCCAGGCTGGCCTCGAACTCACAGAGATCCGCCTGGCTCTGCCTCCTGAGTGCTGGGATCAAAGGCGTGTGCCACCACCGCCCAGCTACATTACATTTTTTATTTGATTTTACTTTGTAGGAAAAGCTAGAATATATAACCATGACTATCTGAGAATATAATCAGGGTTATACATCCCTCAACAGTTGTAGGAACAAGAAAAATTTGACTAGATCTTCACTGTAAATAAAATGTTCTGACTTCTGCATGGAATATAGATGCCAGGAGGCAGAGGTTGAAGACTGGGAGGGAGATGGAACCAAACCATTGCAACTATCAAAACCTGATTCAAATTATTAATAATAGGAATATAGATTAAATCAGGTAGAGTTTGTTTGTTTGGAGCCTCTGGCTTCCTAAACAGTCTGGAAAGCCCCATTCCCATCTCTCTCTCCAAAGTGCACCCACTCAGAGAGTGTCTGAAAAAATGAAAGGCTTCCAAAGCCCAATTCCAAATTCTTGGTGACTATTGCAACTACCTCCCCTGGTGCTACCAAAGTCCCTGCCTACTTGCTCAGCTTTTGAGCATACTTGAGCACAAACCCAGCTTGTGGTAGACATGTCATCACCCCTCGCCTACAACCTATAAAATCTCCCTGCTTTAGTCCAGGCGTGAGACTTCTCCAGCCTCAATCTCTGGGACAGGAGAAGCCGCTGAGGAGTTGCTTTACTCAATATACCTGTTGTTATACTTTTTCACTTTGGCTTGATCTGGCTTACAGTGTCAGCAGAGAGATTTATTGGGGGTGGGGTGCAGAAAACCAATTAGAGTTAAACCAAAAAGAAGTTATTGATAGAGTTGACTTCATAAAAATGAAAAAGTGTCTGTTCCAGCAAAGTATGTTACAAAACAGGACTGAAGCATAGCTCAGTCTGCAGAGTGCTTAGTGTGCAAGCACAAGGGTCTGAGTTCAATGCCCAGAACTCACATAAAAATCCAGATGTGAGTTTGTAAAATCCAGATGTGGGTTGTAATCCCAGTGCTGGGGAGGTGGAGACAAGAGGATGCCTCTCTACACACACACACACACACACACACACACACACACACACACACACAAAGAGGGTGGGTAAGAAAAAATAGCAAGTAATACATGAATGATATGAAAGATGGCATGAGTGTTAAAAACTATTATCTTTAAAATACAAAGAACTCGTATGAAATCACAAAAAAGCTCTAAGATACAGTACAGTAATTTTTCAGAGAACATAAATGATCTACAGAAACTTAAAATTCTACCAAAACTTAAAAATCAGAAATAAAAGCACAGGAGCTATTTCTCATCATTTGTTTAGTAAACATCACATAATAGCTAGATATGTGTATAAAGTTTTCTTGTCAGTACCATTAACAGCAATCAAAACTAGAGAAAAAAAAAACCTCAATGGGAGATTTGTTAAATAAACATGATATATCACCACAATAGAATATCATGCAACCATTAAAAATGATTTTGTAGCGGGGCTGGAGAGATAGATCAGAAGTTAAGCACCTCCACTGCTCTTGCAGAGGACTGGTGTTTAATTCTCTGCCCCCATGAACTTGTGATTCCATGTTTCTGGGACCACGGACACATACCTACATTCAGATTCACACATACATAATAATAAAAAAACACTCTAAAAATTCACCCTGTGGATGTACATTTATTGAAATAGATGCCAGTGACACGTCTAAAAACAACAGAGTATTGAACTTCATGTGTCTGCTTCAGTAAAATTACATGTATGTGCCTGAACGTGAGTTTCTTTAAGAACAGGCATTCAGAAGGCTTTAATAAATGATCAAAACAGGGCTTTTTTTTTTTTTCTGGAGAGAATTGGGGATGGCTTTTCCATTTACTCTGTATTTTCCAATTTTGTTTGGGATTGGAAAATAACGTTTTATTACTTGTAGAATTTGTCAAGTGACTAAGACTTGATTACTTTTTATAAGGAGGGCATCTTAGTGACCAGCTTTTCATGAGAAAAGTGAAAAAGTGTTGGGAAGGAAGACCCGCTGGTTCTCAATCCTGTATCCTACGGGCCGCTTCCTCTCACGTCCCGCCCTTGCCCGCCCTTTGTACTCTGTGTTGCAACGTCTCGTGCCAGATTCTGCCCCCCCCCCCCCAACTTTGTCCTTACATGCTCTGAAATATTTCCTGACTCGTTAGACACCTCTGCCATAGATAGTGCTGTGGAGGGAATTAGAACAACCTCTCATACAGCTTAATTTCACAATGTTCTTTCCATGTGTGTTCTTTTTATTTTTATTTATTTATTTTATTTTATTTTTCTGAGGCATGGTTTCTCTGTGTAGTCCTGGCTGTCCTGGAACTAGCTCTGTCGACCTGGCTGGCCTAGAACTCACAGAAATCCTCCTGCCTCTGCCTCCTGAGTGCTGGGATCAAAGGTGTGCACCCCTACTACCTGGCTGGTGTGTTCTTTGTGTTCTTTTGTTGCTGGAAAACTTGCAACTTTTCTTTTTCTTCATGTGGTGTTTTAATTATTTGCATATTAGACCTTCTCCTGGCTTAATGTATATTCTTGAACCGAGTGGCAGAAGATTCCAGAAGAAAGAATCCATTGCAGATGACTGGCATGAGCTTCCCGACACAGGCAGAGTGTGACTTGATGCCAACATATACTGGAAGTCCCACAATGGCACCAGGGAGGGTGGGAGATGGATTCAAGACTGAATGGGTCTATCTCCTGGGCATTCCCAGGAGCCGTGAGGTCTTGTTTGGTAGGGGAAGGATTTCCAGTGGAACATCAGAGGACAAGCATTCTTCTTGTTTGTTTAGACGTTTGGAGCTAGGGAAGGGTCTGAGATGAGGGAAGCAGCTGAAGTGGTACTGTTGACACAGTATCATTTTCCCTATGGCTGTTTTGTTCTGCAAATAAACTAATCCCTGTAAACAAACAAGCCAGGCTGGTCAGACACAGCATATGCGTCTATGTAGACGTAAAATCAGACACAACAGCTCTTCAGTGGTCAAGGACTTGGAGACTGGTGAAAGATGGAAGTTAGGGATATATCTGCTTCCTGTAGCTCCTTCTCTGGGCCGCCGCTCCCCAGTCACCATCGCAGCCCCTGCTTGTCGTCATAGAAAGCCTTGCCATTTGCGGCTGACTCATCTGTGCCTTTCAAGGGCCAGAGCGTTTCTTAGTATGCATTGAACTCATGCCAAACTATTGTTTTCCCGCTACTATTGTGTACAAGACAACATGTACTAGAAATGTGAAACAGGAAGAGCCCATCTGATCTGATTATGGGAGAAGAAATTTTCCAGCATCCACACGCTGATGTAATTATTTCAATAGCCCCCCCCCCCAGTGCACAACCACCACCACCCCCTCCCCCCGAGTGCCAACAATTGTCTTCACCATCGCAGGCACATCACACAGCTTTTTATTCCTTTTTTTTTTTTTTTTTTTTTTTGAGGAGTAGAACACTGTCGACTGACAAACTGAAGTTTTACATTATATTTTAATTAGCTTTTAGGGAGTCCTTCTCATGGGCTTGGTTTGTGTGTATGAAGCATCTGCATTTATATATGTTAATTTGTGTTTCCTTTGGAGTAGTCCGTGGTTTATTTTACATAGGATTGCTTGTTCTCCATCCTCAGCGCCCACAATCACTCTTCTGTTCGAAGACTGTGCTCAATACAATTTCCTAAGGGGCAAACGGGGTCCCCGGGGCTGGCTGTTGCTTCCGTGTTCCTGCAGTTCTTAGAGTGACCGTTCTCAGCATAGCTAATCTCTTTTTATTTTGATCTCATTCTCATTGGTATCAACACAACACTTAGGAGTGATTGAAAATGCTGTACTCACGGAGGATAAGGATTAAACCAAAAGCTTAGACTGGGTCTAGGAATAAGATGAGGGGAAGAAACCCACACAGATATCTGGTGGGTTCTTTTTGTTGTTGTTCTTGTTAGGAAGTAAAAAGCTACGAGGTAAACTTGGCAAAAGAAACAGCACCGTGGAGCACAGCCGAGGCTGCTTTTTATTTAGTTCTCCAGCGTACTTTATAGTGTGATATACTCTTCATAGGCACAGGGAGCGTGCATGCAAGTCTAACACATATATGATCAGGTCCTTTTCCCCTTATTCATTTCTCCTAAGAAGATGGCTTAGGAGAAGCTCACTATGTATCTGAGGATGACCTTGAACTCTGGCATTTCCTGCCTTCAGCTCCCAAGTACTGGTGTTGTAAGTGTGCCACTACGACCCACATCTTTTTGTTGTATAGCTCCTGTGTCTCATGGGCTTCAGGTCATCTCACTTTCCAGTCCCTTGTTTTCTCCAGATATACAGCCTGAGAATTCCTTTCTTTAGCAAAATGTTATCACAATATTATTTCTAATGTCATTGTTAATTTCTTAATAGAAGTTCTGGCACTCTCTGTACAGAGTGAGTTTTTTTTTTTAACTATTGTGAATAGAATTTATTTTTAAGTAAAAAAGGAACAATAGTCAAAATAAAATGTTGCCTCTGGGCAGCATTTCATGTTTACGGGGAGAAAGGTCATCACTAGTGAACATTATTCTCATCTTTTAATGTTTCTAACTTTTTATAAAGACTTTAACTATAAAGATTTAATGCCAATTCTAAGTGTATATAGCTTCATTAAGTTGTAAAGACTTTGGGTCTGCCTAATTTTAGTTTGTGATCTCCTTATTTGCAAGCTTTTCAAAAAATGATGTTTACAAAAATAAAAATATTATAGCTAAATTTTGAAAAATATTTTAGCTAAATTTAAAAAATTTAAAAACCAAGCAGTTTTTGAAAATTATTTGTTAACTATATTTTGTTTATGTAGAGGGAGTGTGGGGAGGTTTAGAACAACTTGAAGGAATGGATTCTCACTGTCCACCGTGCGGAACCCGGGATTGAACTCAGATCTTCATGCGGTGGCAGACATCTTTACTCACTGTGCCGTTTGCCCGGCCCAGTTAAG
Source organism: Peromyscus maniculatus bairdii (assembly GCF_049852395.1). Taxonomy (NCBI): domain Eukaryota; kingdom Metazoa; phylum Chordata; class Mammalia; order Rodentia; family Cricetidae; genus Peromyscus; species Peromyscus maniculatus. The sequence continues at coordinate 95,482,323 of NC_134857.1, read as the reverse complement.
TAATTTTTAAATTCGGGCTTCATGATCCTTTTTAACTTCCTGTTTTTATTTGGAGTCATTTATATTCAAAACATGACCAGTTTCAAAGTCCAGTAATCATTATTTTATTGGAATTATTTTTCCGTAAAGAAAGGGTTCAGGAAAGACCATTTCTGATGAACCTGAAATCATCATCCATATGGACCTGAGGGGCAGCAAGTGACATTGCCAAATCTCAGTAGCTGTGGGACATTTTTTTGTGTGTAGTCGGCCCATGACTCAACTGAGGGTACAACCTACAGGATGCTGAGCCGGACTCCTGGTGACACCACTGAAATTTCAACTTGCATGCCATGTGACAATCTTCAATTTCCTTGTCCTGCCTCTCTGCCACCAAGCAGATAAAGCAGCTCGGGGGAGGCTTTCCTCAGGCTACCCAAAGCCAGAGACTAGCTTCTGTTTTGTGAAGCCCAGGAATCTTCCAGAATCCGTAGGAAAGAACCTGCTCTCCCTCCCCCACACTGCATGGCCATACGGCCAGCAGCAGGCTTAAGGAGCAACACTTAAGAATTGGTTTCCAGCCAAGCTTTGCTTATGTCTTTCCATGACCAAAAATAATCAGGTAAAAAGAGAAAAATTCAACTAATCTATTGTTTTCTCTGTGTGGCTCTAAGTAGTATATATATACATCAAAAAAAAGTCTTTAGCTCATTGTGTATTTTGAGATGCATCCAGATTTAAATTTTTATTATATAGATGGCTAGAAAAAATGCTTTGTATGGGAAACAGTTTTGTTTTTAAAGAATGCTGTTTCAGAAGCAAGTGAGGTCAATTGGGATCCTGTTTTAGGAAGGAGGGGTGGGCGTGGGACATGAGCAAGGGGAAGTCCTATGTCAGAGGGCTCTGAACACACGGTCTTCAAGTGCCTTCTCTAGCCTGGGCTGTGACCTGTTATTTCAATCTATCATAATAGTTTCATTTTGCTTCCTCCCATGACCTTACACACTTGACAAAACAACCATGGCAGACACTTGTTTTTGGGATTCCTCTCCCAAGTCTAGTAGTTAAATTTCACTGTTTCTAAAGAGATCAGAAAGTACTATTAGGTTATTTTTAAATGAGAAGTGCTGTTTTTGAAGGTCCATAGCCAGAGAAGGGATACCATTCACCCAAACTTCCCCCCACCTGATCCAAGTGTGGAACTTAGTATAGAATAAAGCTTTCAGATTGTGGTGTGGTGTATCCCTCAGGTTGAAACTTCACACATCTCCTTAGCAGACACCTCTGTTCCAAGCAGTACCTTCACCATATCTGTCGACTGGCCTGGCTGTCATTTAACCCTTTATCTACCTCCAAGTTATTAATAACTAAGTGCAACTATTATGAGAAAGAAGAGTTAGGATTAATAAACCGTTTTTAAAAACTAAAACAAATGTTTGATCAGATTTAAAGAAAAAAAACCATACCGTGTTTCCCGGCTCTTAGATTAATCAGTCATCACCAATTATTCTAGCATTTATACTACTAAAATAATAGCTATGACATTAAATGACATTGAAGTGTGCATTAATCAGCCAGGTAACCCAGGAAAACTAATCTTGTGGGAATGAATAAAAAGAAGGAGGAAAAAAAATAGGCTTCAGGCAAAGAATTGTCTAGGACAGAATGGCCATTGTCGAAATAAGAGTTCAGGAGGCTGTGAGCTATGAAAAAGAGGTGGGAAGGGGACTCAACTCAGCAAGCTAAAATAGGGAGGAAGAACTGTCAGGTTTGGTGACTGATTGAGCGTTAGAAGCAAGACAAAAGAGAACGTGAATGTAGTAGGAGAGATTGTTTGGGAAGAGGAAGGGAACCCGTGAAAACACAAGAGACCGGGAAGGGCGGTGGGGGAGGATGAGTTAGGGCAACGCGTAACGCTGAAAACATCACAGCAAAACCCATCAGAAAAACAATTCAGAGAGCTTTTCAATGAACAACTGTTGTATTCGTGCACGCACACGGTGGGTGGTGGGAGTGCCACAGCACCTATGTGGAGGTTGATAACCACTTTATAGAGTCCGTTTTCTCCTTCCATGTTTAGATGGGTTCTGGAGAGTGAGCTCGGGCCATGCGGCTTATGTAGCAAGTGTCTTCAACCCACTGAGCCTTCTTATGACCCTAGAAATCTAAAAGAAAATAATGATAATGCAAAAGAAGAAATAGACATTATTAAATATCGTCCCTAGCTATTCCAGTTAGATGAGGACAAAGAGATGCTAAACAGTGGTGAAGTGAGTGGGGAAGGTTGGGCATAGTTTTAGGAAGCACTTATTCCTGATCAGTGAGTGACTGGGATGGGATGACCCCACAGTGCATGGTGGATGAGAGGCAAAGGAAAGCTTTACAGAGCTAAAGGCAAGAGTTGAATGTAGCATGAATCTTAAAAGTTCTTATTAATAAAATCAAACCCGAGGCCAGATATTGGGGTCAATGCTGGTAGATCAGAGAGACAGAGCAAGCCACAGCTACCTCATCTCACCGGATCCTCAGCTGGTCTTGTCTCCTCAGACTGCAGGTCTCTGAGTCCTCATTCAGAATGGGTTTAGCTGAATTGCTGCTCAAAAGCCTGAATGCTTAACCAGCCAAATGCTTAACCAGGCCAAATGTGTAACCAGGCCAAATGCTTAACCAGGCCAAATGCTTCTAGTTTCTGGTCCTCATGCCTTATATACCTTTCTGCTTTCTACCACCACTCCCTGGGATTAAAGGCTCGCTTTCTGAGATTAAAGGTGTGAGTCACCATGCTTGGCTCTATCCTTGAACACATGGATTTCTGCCTCTGGTGTGCTAGGATTAAAGGTGTGAGTGCTACCATTTTCTAGCCTCTGTATCTAGTGGCTGTCTGTTCTCTGACCCCAGATAAATTTATTAGAGTACACAATATTTTGGGGAACACAATACCACCACAGTTGAAGGAGGCCAGAGGGAGCAGGCAGCAATATGCAACATGGTAGAAAAACTAAAATACCCACTTTAATGTCATTTAAAGCTGATGGGTGATGTCAATCTGTATGCTGTGAACATGTGTTGCTCTGATTGGTTGATAAATAAAGCTGTTTGGCCAATGGTAAGGCATAATAAGGTTAGGTGGGACATTCTAACTAGAGTGAGGAAGGAGAAAACCAAAGCAGAGGAGACACTGCCAGCCACTGCCATGAGAAGCAAGATGTAAAAATATCATAAGCCACAGCCATGTGGCAAAACATAGATTTGTAGAAATGGGTTAGTTTAAGATGTAAGATCTAGATAGCAAGAAGCCTGCCATGGCCATAGTTTAAAAATAATGTAAGCCTGTGTGTGTGTGTGTGTGTGTGTGTGTGTGTGTGTGTGTGTGTGTGTGTGTGTGTGTTTGGGTTCAAGCAGCTGCGGGACCAGTGGGTGAGAGAGATTTGTCCTGATCATGGGCCAGGTGGGACACAGGAAAACTTACAACTACGTAAAGTACAGATGACTATCTATTATTTTAATAGTATAAACACTAAAGTAACTAATAATGATTTATTAATCTAAGAGCCAGGAAACAAATTATTCTTGGTTTTATTACTGATTTTTCAATCTGGCCAAATATTTATGTCCTAGTTTAGACATTCATTAATCCTGACTCTTCTTTCTCATAATAGGTAACATTTAGTTTTTAATAATTTGGAAATGGATAAAATAGTTAAATAAATACCAGCAGATGAGAATTTCAAAACTAAAATAACAAAATGTCTTATTATCCAGAAAGAATAATATATCTTCTTTAATTTGCTAATGTTTTACTTTTTTAAATAAAAGTATAAGCTGGTGCATGCCTTTAATCTCAGCACTTGGGAATCAGAAGCAGGTGGGTGTCTCTGAGTTTGAGGCCAGCTTGGTATACAAAGAGTTCCATGATAGCCAGAGCTACACAGAGAAATCCTATCTTGAAAAAACAAAAACAAAATAAAAAAAAAACAATACAGACTGAGACTAGAGTATTGGCTCATGGGTAAGAGGGTTTGATGCTCAAGAATGAGGAGCTAAGTTCAAGTCTCGGCACCTCTGTAAATGGTAGGGCACAGCCATGCATATACAGATGAGCAACAGAGCAAGATATTCAATGTTCTCCATGTGTGTTTGACTTCAGCATGCACCTCCCACACACAATGAATAAACAAACAACAAGACAATAATGCTTGTGAGCTACTGGGCTTCTGATAGCAGTAACAGTATTTGTGTACTGACATGCACAACATCATTCTTACCCTATTTAATTTCAGCTGAGCATGTTTTGTTTTATTTTAAAGGATCACTTTAATAATTGCTCACATCATGAAATGATGTTTTATAAAGGCAAAATTGTAATTCTTTAAGATACTCTCAAAATGGTGGCAAATGCCTTTAATCCCAGCGCTCAGGAGGCAGAGCCAGGTGGATCTCTGTGAGTTTGAGGCCAGCCTGATCTACAGAGTGAGATCCAGGACAGGTACCAAAACTACCTAGAGAAACCCTGTCTTGAAAAAAACAGACAAAGACACCCTCAGAAGTTAGAACAAGTTTTAAACTCATGTACAATACATAGTTACTTTATATTTGAGCCACTATAAAATGTTATGAATAAAGAAAAGATAAAACAGTTAAAAAAAAGTATCAAGAATTCAAAGCACATAAGTGTTGATAGTGGCTCGTACTTGGAGACCTTTCTACTCACATCTGGGCCGGCTGATGTCCTATCCCTGGTTCTTAGTCACAGCTATGTGTGTAAGCAAATACATAAGCATGTAGGTATATGACTGGGCTTTTTGTGTGGAGAGTCTTTTGTGCCCTTTAAGAGCAGAGTATCTGAAGCCAGGCATGGTAGCACACTCAGGTAGCAAAGACATGAGGATTATGAATTCAAGGCCAGTCAGGCTATACACCAAAACCTATCTCAATTAAGAATAAAAAATTGAGCATAGATTTCCATGGAGGAGTGAGGACAGAAAGAAGATGTCAGGATTAAGGAACAAGAGGAGAACAGGAAAATGTGACGGACTTGTTTTAAAAAAGAATGGATAATTATCTTGTGGTCCAACATGGAAGACTCTTCCATGCCGTTGGTAACCAGAAGAAGCCTGTCTAGAATGGCTGTATATGATGTAATTCCAACTCCATGACCTTCTGGAAGAGGAGGACTGTGACGGGAGGGAGTCAGTGGTCGTGAAGACTGAGAGGGGATGGGGGTTCATGGCAGTGACACTATTCAGTAGAATTCAACAGTGGTGGGCACATTGTTGTTTATTCTTCAAGACCTACAGAACAGGCACTTTTCTCATCACTGTGACGAAAACACCCAACATGGGACATGTTAGAGGAAGGCTTATTTTGGCTCAAGGTTGAAGAGATGCATCCCTGCAGAGGCTCCATGACAGTGGGACTGTGTAGCCAGGACTTCTCATTCTGTGCGTCTCCATGGAATAGGAAGCAGAGAGAGACATAGAGAAAGAGCCAGCAGCAGGGTCAGGCTATCGTCCTCAGTGTCTCACACCTTACCACACATCACTTCCTTTCACTCAGTCTCACCTCCTAAAGGCTCAACAACTCCTCTAATAACATCCACTGGAGAGCAAGTGGTCACACACATGACCCATGGCAGCATTTCGCAACCAAATTGTAAGGATGTCACGTGAGCCATGGACCTTGGGTGGTGGTGGTGTGTCAATACAGGTTCACAGATAGTTACAAATGTGTGGGATGTAGATGGTAGGCATGATGTGCATGAGTAGGGTGAGCGAATGAGCGTCTACATTCCATTTTGCTGTGGACTGAAAGCTGCAGTGCTATTATCATTCCTATGAAAGATGCTCCAGAAAGTCTGTTAAATACACACTCGCTTTCCATTAAAATATTCATGCATTTTCACCTTTATTATTTCATAGCCCGTAAGAGTTTCAAGAAAGTCTAGCAACTTATTTTCATGCTCAGTAAAGTAATACAATTTGCACTTCCATAGATACAATAATATATTTAATTTAAATATGTGTGTGTGTGAGAGTGTGTGTGTTTATGTGTTTGTATGTATATGAACTCAGTTACATTTCTGGAACAACATAGTAGTGCTGCATTTTATCATAAGTATTGTAACTGAATTAAGAAAACAGGAACTAGATCTTCTCTAGTTAGTCTAGTTAACTAGATTATATTTCTCATCATTTTTCCCATTTATTGCTGTACATAATACATAATCCCCAAATTTAGCAACTGAAACAGACATCCTAGAGCTGGGTTGGTAGAGAACTTGCCTAGGGTTTGCAAAGGCCTGGATTCAAACACCAACACTGTGGGAACTGGGGTAGTGGCACACATCTATAATCCCAGCACTCAGGAGATGGAGGCAGGGGGATCAGGAATTCAAAGTCACCTTCAGCTACGTAGACAGTTCCAGTCCAGAGGCCAGCCTGGATTCCACGAGATCCTGTCCCCCCAAAACAACAAAAGAATGAGTGCTTTCTTTCTTTTCTCCTTTTCTTCCTTCCTTCCTCTCTCCCTCCCTCCCTCCCTCCCTCCCTCCCTCCCTCCCTCCCTCCCTCCCTCCCTCCCTCCCTCTCTTCCTTTCGCTCTTTCTTTCTTTCCGGTTAGTTAATCTTTCAGGGAGTTGACAGAGTGGGGTCCTTCAAATGGCTGCACAAACGTGGCGACTGTGCAGAGGGCCACCTGACAGCTGGGCTCATGTCTCAGATCCCGGGCTGGGATAGTTAGATCAGCTGAGGGTTGTCAAGAGCATTAGTTCTGTTGTCTTTCCACACAGCTGAAAGCCCACTGGCTTGTGTGCTGGCAGTGATGCATCTGCTGGTTTACTTCTGTACGCTGTCCTGGTTTTATAAATACCATCTCAAGAAGCACGAAACCCCTCTCCACCTAGTCCCCAGAAAAGATCTTATTGGCTTTTCAATCCCTCTTTCTTTATTCCATTTCTGATAGTCTCTTCTTTCCCTCAGCTCGGTAAGATTGTCTTTTATCATAGACTTTTTCTGGAAAGAAATGCAGAAGTAAGATTAACACGGAAAATGTTATTTTGTTAGGGAAAGCGAGTGGTCTCTGTCTGGTTCAGTCCTGTGAATGCTGTTGCTGCAGACTCGGGCAGAATGGACTAGTATTTTAAGGTTTCCTGTGACTGGCAAGGTATGGAAAGTCTGACTGGTACATATTGTGTTCTGACTTCCTGAAGCAGTTTTCCTAAGCCATTCTTCTTCAGTCAGACCCTGAAACGAAGCCTGCTCAAGCCTTGTCAGTTAAAAATTCAGTCTAGGCCAGCCTATTCCAGCCTTCCTCTCTCCTTCTTAAACTTAATTTTTACAGAATTTTAGAGAAGTCACAATTTTATGTTATAAAATTTCTCCTGTGGGATATGATTCTGAAGTAGTTGAGAAAAAGAATTTTTGGTGCAATGTTCAAGCTCAGTTTTTAAAATGAATAACTTGAATATTTAACATATTTATTGTTCTGTCATTTGCACTTAATGGCTATACTGTATAGCTTAAGTTTTACCATCTATCGTCTACTCTAATTACTTTAGGAGGTATATATTTCTAAAAATTCTTTTCTTTCAAGCTGGGTGGTGGTGGCACATGCCTTTAATCCCAGCACTCAGGAGGCAGAGGCAGGTGAGTCTCTGTGAGTTCGAGGCCAGCCTGATCTACAGAGCGAGTTCCAGGACAGCCAGGGCTACAGAGAAACCCTGTCTTAGAAAACTAAAACTAAAATAATAATAATAATAATAGTAATAATAATAATAATAAATTAAAAAAACAAAAAACCTTTTCTTATTTTCAAGAATAATTATGCCACTTTACCCTCCTCTTTCTTCTTTCTAAACCCTCTCATAAACTCCTCCTTGAAGAGTCATGTCTTTTGCAATGGCTGTGTTCACATTTTGCAATAAGGAATTGTGTATTGCAATTCTTTTTCATTCGTAGAGCTTGTACCCTAGATTTGACTGATTGATTGTTGATTGTAGTGCTGCATTAGAACTCGGAATCTCATGTATGCTAGACAGACACCTACCAACTAGTTACATCCCCAGCCCCAAGAGCCTAGTTTTAGATAGGTAGTATGTTGATGCTTACTTTCCAATTAATTCTTATAATTTGGGTGTTCCTCTCTGTAATCATACTCTATTGAAACATGTGAACTTTCTTATGGCTTGTGTTTTAAGGATCTTGCTGGCTATTTGTGTATAAAGTCTTTCTGATTTGAAACTTTTCCTATGAAATAGAACGGAGATGAGTTTTTTTTAATGTTTCCTGAAAGCTTCCTCTCTCTCTCTTTCTCTCTCTCTCTGTCTCTCTCTCCATCTCTCTCCGTCTCTATCTGTCTCTGTCTCTCTGTCTCTCTGTCTCCCCACCACACCCCATCCCCATCTCTGTCATTTGGTTTATCATGACTTTCTTTTAATAGAGGATTGAAACTCCGGCTCTAGCAGCATTGAGCTTGGGCTCAACCTCACTTTTGCCGTCATGTGTGTATTTGTGGAGAGAAGTTCTGTGCCTAGGGTTCCTCAATTTCAAAAGGGGACTCAAAAAATAATAAATACCCAATGGTGTTGTTATTGAGGATTTGTTTATAAAAGCAAATTATAAGCGTTCTTAGCATTTGGTAACTGAGTAGTAAATAACACCAGCTATTACTGCTGCTTTGTTTATTTATATGTAAGTTTTCATTTTTTTGATCATTATATCTTCTTGATTTTACGAAAGCCTATTAAATAAACCACATCTTGAGAGCTGTGTAAGTGGATGTCTTTCATTAGTAATCTTATCTCTAAGCTTTATGCTGAATTTAAAAGAATAATAATTTTTTTCAGTATCAGTAGTTAATCCTTTTATTTTTTGCAAGTAAAAATTTTATATAATGTGCAAGAACATATTTCAATAAACACATAGACCATAGCCTTGAAAATTACACAGTGAGAGTCATAAACTCAAGTTATGTCTTCCAGTAGGGTTATAACGTGATGTGCAGTGTGCAGTGTACTCAAGTGATCGAGGATCAAGCAACCAGGTTGGGAGAGCCAGAGACACCTTGGAAAAGTCCATTTACGGGAGCTGAGTCCTGAAGGTGGAAGAGGAATGTGCTTGGCAAAGAGAAGTCGATCCAGACAGAAACCCATACAAACAAAAACACAGAATCATGGAACGGCTCTAAAGTCAGAGGAATAGTGCTAAATCCAGACTACTGGGGTTCACCGTGCCCCCAACAAGAGTGGAAGTGGAGGCAAAGAAATGGTGATAGGCTGGGGATGCCATTCAGTTGGCAGAGTGCTTACATAACATGAATAAGCCCTGGGCTCAATCCACAGCACCACACATACCAGGCAAGATGACACATGTCTGTAATCTCAGCACTTGGGGTGGAGGCAGGAGGATCATGAATTTAAGGTCATCCTAATACAGAGAGTTGGAAGCCAACTGAGCTACATGAAATCTTGTCTCAAATAAAACAAAAAGTTGTGAAAAGTGAGGAGATAGCCTGGAAGGATGGCTCAGCAGTTCAGAGTGTTTGCTCCTATTATAGAAGACCTGAGTTCAGTTCTCAGAACTCATATCAGGAGACTTACATTCACCTGTAACTTCAGTTCCAGAGTATCCAACACCCTCTTCTGACGTCTTTAGGCACATGCATACCCATGCCAACCATGCCCCCCCACACAGAGAGAAAGAGAGACAGAGACAGGGAGAGACAGAGACAGAGAAAGAGAGACACAGAGAGAAAACAGAGGAAAGCTTCAAATTTTTGTTTGTATTATTTGTTTGTTTGTTATTGTTTGTTAGTTTGTAAGCATATTATTCTGTCCTGCCAGCTAGCTCCCAAATAAACATACAGAGGCTTATTATTAATTATAAGTGTTCAGTCAATAGCTCAGGCTTATTACTAACTAGCTCTTAAAACTTAAATTAACCTTTTTTTTTAAAATCTATGTTCTACCACGTGGCAGTATCTTTCTCTAGCATGGCATGTCCATCTTGCTTCTCCTGTGTCTCCTGGTGACTCCACCCTTCTTCATCCCTAACCTCTTCCTGCCCATCTATTGACCATTTAACTCCTTATTAAACCAATGAGAGCAACACATCTTCACAATGTACAAAAATATTGTTCCATAACATTAGTGGGTTGATTTATTTTGAGAGAGGGTCTTATTGTGCAAATTTAGCCTGGAAAATATCGTGATGATTCTCATGCCTCTGATCTCTGATTCTTACAAGGCAGGATTACAGGTGTGTACGATCATACACTGTGAGTTTGTACATTGTGCTTTATGTAAGAAGTAGCTAGTCACAATTTTTTCCAGAAGTAATTTTTGGTTGCTTCTTATTTCTGAGAGCAAGGTCTCTTATGATGCAGCCAAGTGTAGCCTGGAATTTGTGATCCTCCTGCCTCAGTCTTCCCAGTTCTGCTTTTACAGCATGTGCCACCACACCTAGATCAGAAGTGACTCTTTAAGCAACAAGGTAGGGTGACCAAGCACAGAAGGGGGAGGACAATTGGTGCAAGAAAGATAGAATCTTGCTGGGCATTGGTGGCACATGCCTTTAATCTCAGCACTCGGGAGGCGGACGCAGGCGGATCTCTGTGAGTTCAAGGCCAGCCTGGGCTACCAAGTGAGTTCCAGGAAAGGCGCAAAGCTACACAGAGAAACCCTGTCTCGAAAAACCAAAAAAAAAAAAAAAAAAAAAAAAAGAAAGAAAGAAAGATAGAATCTTACTTAATTTAATTTTGGAGAAACGCCATAATAATACACTCTTGCTGCTTATGGATCTTACGATTTTATTGTTGACTAGCATTTTAAAATGCTGAGCACTGCACTCAGCTGTAGTTATTACACTAATAGCATCTTCTCCCCTTACATACATACATAAGAACGTATCTCCATGGGCCTACGTGGAATCAGAGTGAGAGCAACATAGCGGTGGGAGGGAGGCCGGGGTATGTACTCTGGACTGTTGCTTGGGAGAAGAAAAGAGATGACTGAATTTAAAAGACACTCCATTCTGTGACTACTGCAATAGTCAGTAAGAGACACTTAGGAACCTGGAAATATCACTTAGGCATTGTATTCAGAGCTATGGATGAGCTAGACACCCTTTCTTCCCTGGACTTCTTCAAACCTCCTAGGGAGACAGTTCCACAAGTAGACCCATTATAAAGAACAATATTTCTTGTGATGACCTTGACATCCCTGGCTTATATCATCTTTCCTCCCTGTCTTCAATAGGATTCCCCAAGCTCGGCCCAGTGCTTGGCTGTGGATCTCTGCATCTATTTCCATCAGTCACTGGATGAAGGCTCTCTGATGACAACTGAGGTAGTCACCAATCTGATCACAGGAGATGGCCAGTTCAGGTTGCCTATCCACTATTGCTAGGAGTCTTAGCTGGGGTCATCCTTGTAGATTTGTGGGAGTTTCCCTTGCATGAGGTTTCTAGCTAACCTTCCCCTTCACCCCCCCAACCCATCTCTTATGTTCCCATCCCCACCAGCCCCCAGCCTACCCAGGAGATCTCTTCTATTTCCCCTTCCCAGGGAAATTCATGTGCCTAGTCCCCCTTCGGCCCTCCCTGTTACCTACCCTCTCTGGGGCTGTGGATTGCAAGAGAACCCACAGAAACAGCTAACCTGGGCTCACAAGAGCTCACAGACTCTGGACCAATAGCTAGGGAGCCTGCATGGGACCGACTTAGGTCTTCTACATATGTGTGACAGTTAAGTAGCTTGATCTACTTGTGGGATTCCTTGTGGTGGGGGCAGAACCTTTCCCTAATGTTTTGACTGACTTTGAGGAACATATTCCTCATACTGGGTTGCCTCATCCAGCCTTAATACGTGGGGAGGAGCTTAGTCCTATCTCAACTTGATATTCCATGCTTTGTTGACACCCATGGGAGACACGCCCCTTTCTGAACAGAAACAGAAGGGGAATGGATTGGGGGGGCAGGTGGGAGGAGGAAATGGGAGGAGAGGAGGGAGGGGAAACTGTGGTCGGGATGTAAAATAAATAAATAAATTTAACTAATAATAATAATAATAAAAGCAATATTCTATGTGGGATTTTGTATCAGCATTTTGTATTGCTATGTTTAAATTGTATGTGAGTGCCACCAGATCCCAGTATCTGCATTTTTTCAGTCTTCTTAAAAGATTTATTTTTATTTATGTGTATAAGGGCTTGTCTCTGTGTGGGTATGTGCATCTGTTTGTGGTGCCCATAGAGGTCAGAAGAGGGTGTTGGATCCTCTGTAGCTGACTTCATAGGTGGTTGTGAGTAGCCCACTGTGGGGATTGGGAACCAAACCTGGGTCCTCTGGAAGAGCAGCAATTGTTGAGCTCTCTCTCCAGTCCCTACATTAAGACAGGCTCTCATTTTGCTGCTTTGCAGCCCAGGCTGGCTTCTAGCTTGCCATCCCCCTGCCCACTCCTGTGGGTGTGGACGCCTGCCTTCATTCTTCTTAATTATTCTCACCATGGTTCTTACCACTTACTTCTCACATCAGTCTGCCAGCCCTTCCACAGCCCAGTTCAAAGCTATCTAGCAGTAACTCTCTATCTTCAGGCTAGAATTAGGAGCACCTCATTCAGATTTAAGAGAAAAGCGTTAGGCTTTGCATGAAATGTCTTTTAATCAAGAATCTCAACGGACACAGATTCTTCAAATGATGAGAGATTGATGAGAACTGGGGAGACATTGAGTGTTTAAAAAAAAAAAGAAAAGAAAAGGCTAACTCACGAGGATGTATGCAAAGATGAGACATTTCCAAAGGAGCAATGGGTTCTGTGATTATTAATTCTCTTCCTTCTAGACTGACTAACGGACAGCATTTTCAGTTAATCGTCTTCTCGAAACTTTCTGTAGCAGCACTGTTTACAGCCGTGACACGCAGCTCCCGGGTACAGCTCTTACTGTTAACCCTTTGAGGCCCTCAAGCAGTTTCAGTTTCTTCACAGTCTTGTAACCGTCACCCAGAAAACTGAACCATTTTCTCTAAATGTATCATCTTCTCCAGTCAGCTTCATAGACTCACTTGACTCTCTGAAGTCTGGACTAAGTGAAGAATTCACACGTGGGTCTTACTTAAAGTACTGCAAGCCTTCAGTTCCTTTAGGAATTACTAATTCATATATATATAAATATATATCAAAGGAGTTAAAATGAGAAGGGAGGTCAGGCGATTGACAGGAAGTGGGCAAACTGCTTCAACTAGGAAGAATATGGGACACACACACACACACACACACACACACACACACACAGTAAAGAGAGACAAAGGAAGAAGTGGGGCCCCACTGAAGTGAGCCATAAAGCGGTGCGTGTGTTTCTTTAAAAAGATGACAGTTTCAGGACACATGCTATTGAAAAGGTGGGTAGACATGATTGGCAGGCGACTGCCATGGCAACCTATAAAAAAGGCAGGACTGACAGTTACCCATTTCTAGGAGGAAAAACCCCTGGGGACTCGAATACATTTTCTAGTATACAGGAAAAATGTAAATCTGGGTGCTTCCCAAGACTGTTCTAACTCACAGTCTGGATGGTTTCAAGTATTCATTCTGTGATGTTCATGGGATAGGCCACTAATATTTGGGGGCACTTTTTATATGGGCATTACATTTCAATCCAAGATAAAAGGGTAATTAAGAACCTTTGACTTCCAGCTTGCCAAACCCTGTCCAGTTTTGTTTGTTTACTTATTGTTCTTAGCACACCACAGACAACCTAAATTCTTTCATTTTTGTCTTTGTAAAGAGAGCTGATGTGTTTCCTTCTAATTAGAATCATAAACCGTTTATCGGGATCTGGATTTGTAACACAGAGATGGAGGAGGCCTGCTCTCACAAAGCTTATGGTCTGACAGACATAATTTGGGGTTTAGGGCAACAAGCTAAAAATGTGCATGGTGTCCTGGTGAAATTGGTAAGTCAGCAGGAGGAAGAATTAAGGGAGGGCTTTCTTTGTTCAGGAGAAAAGTTTGGAAGCCAATGAGCCAATTCATACTCAAGTAGGAATTTCGTTGGTTTGAACTTAATTTTTTTTTAATTACTTATTTGGAAATTTCACATAATGCACCCCAATCCCATTTTCATTCCCAGTCCTCCCAGGTCCTCCCTCTGCTTATGAATGTCCCCCAGACAAAAGAAGATAAAAAATGTAAATTCAAATTTGTGTTGCCCACATGTTCACTGGTGCATGGTCAAGCTCCCAGTGGCAAACCCCTTAAAGAAAACCGATTCCTTCCCCTCCCCAACCCCCACCAGAAGCCACCAACCATGAAGAGCTACACTTCAGCATCCTTATCACATTTTTAAGAGTTCCCTTCAATGGCTGTCTGTCTAGACTGTTTGGTTTGAGGCTTGGCACAGAAGCCTTCTGTTTGTCTCGTTCTCAGCTGTGAGTCTGCAGTTGTCAATACCACACTGCAAAAGAAGCTTCCTTGCCCTTTATAGTCAGTGGCAGCATGGCTCTTGGGCTTGCACATGGTCCCTTCCAGCTACATGGACCACCACATTCCCCTTGGTAGTTTGGCCATTCTCCTCGGAACATCAGGTTCTGTTCCGCCATCTTTTGACCAGTTTCGTGAGTCCACTTTTTAGAAGTATCTTCCCATGGACACTGTGGGCTCTGCAGACTCCTCTGCCACTACCTCATCTCCCTTCAGAGCCTCCATGGGTCTCTCGGCTCCTTGGGGCTGCTCCACCGTGGCGGGTGCAGGCTTCGATCACCGCCATGCTTCCGGTTTTAATCCTCAGTGTGGATGACTTGTTCCTGGATCTGGTTCTGCCGCACTGGCTCCAGCAGCTCCAAGATGGAGTACATGTTGTGTGGACAGGCTGGAAGCGCTGGATCTGGGTCCAGATGACCACTCAGCGGGTCTCTCAAGTAGGAATTTCTTAATGTGGGAGAAGACATTTCAGCTACGGACA